>NC_134780.1:65352967-65355467 GCF_046742065.1 Oratosquilla oratoria | reverse complement strand
CCCCCCCCCTCTCTCTCTCTCTCTCTCTCTCTCTCTCTTTCACACACACACACACACACACACACACACACACACACACACACACACACACACACTACATAGTTGCTGTCAAATATATTATCTAAAGGGACAAAGTAAAAAAAGTAATCTAAACATTAACAAGTTTAATATATGTAGTCATGTGTTAGTATGTCAGGGTTGCCAGAATGCGATATTTATTCCGAAATTATAATCATTCATAGTCAATATCGCCATATCAGTTTAAAACTTCGGGACGCTGTTGTTAAGGTTTCATTTTTCACTATTTTCTAGTTCTATAAAGTGGACTGACGTCCTTAAGACACTGGCACACATACATGACCTTTAGTCACGTATGTGTGACCGTGGTTTTATAGGTCACTGTCTCATGGTTAGGTTTTTGTCCAATTAAATGGCAGAAGCATCAGTTTGCATGAATTGCTGGAGGGTGCTGCAGTCAGCGGTGCCTTGTCTGTCTTTGATTTCCATTGAGTCTTTGTTGAGTGAAAAGTATCCATGTCCCTGCTATGAAGGATCTTTGACATCACTGGCCGAGGAAATGACCTTACATTTCGATAATTAGCATCTCGTCAAACTATATTTCACCAACTTCCCCTACGTTAGTTATTTCGCCAAACATCTTAGTGTAGATTAAGTTGCGTTAAGTTTTGGTTAAGTAACGTTAGATCACACTAGGTTATATTGAATTTTTACCATACACCTAGCTGGGTCATGTTTGGTATAAGTTCGAGTTAAGTATAGCTGGTTTAGGTCAGCTTAAGTTGTGTTATGGTTAGGTTGAGTTGGGTTGGGTTGGGTTTAAGTGCAAGGAGTAAGTGGCATGAATTAGGAAAAATAACCGATTATTGAAATTACAATCGAAAATTACCTGGTGTTGAAACCAGAACTTTGTCCCTAAGTCTGAAATTACCTTTCAGATCTACTGCTGCTCGTCTCTTGTCATGCTGTTCTGTTGGACCAGAACTGTAGGTACTGCTAGAACGAAATATAGAAATTGCGAATTTAAAAACTATGAACTATGGATGGGACAAGAGTGACGTTGAAAAGCCTTTTAAACAAAAAATAATCTCAAGTCACTGGGCAAGAGCGAACACCTTAATAAAAACAATGATGATCTAATGTGATTACAAGAAGAACATGTGTTACAGTTATTCGGTGATGTGTCTCCATACTATGAAAGACCATTGATATTAACTCAGAGAGAAGTGGAAACAAGGAAGTAAGGAAATTTATCACTAGAACAGGAAAAGGAAAGTAACTAATACGTCTTTTGAAGGAAACTTCAAGGCTTCTGAGAATGAGAGGAATTCCAAAGATGCGGTAAAAAGGAATACGAATGAGGCCAATTACGTCAGGAATAGAAAACGTTACTCACAGATTAGTAAGAAGCGCACTAAACCATTTTCCAAATGTCTGAAAAAAAAAGTGAAGCCTACCTCCACAACCCATAAAATCTGATAGGCAGAATGAGAATCCAGGTAAAAAAAAAAAAAAAGTTACAGGAAAAAATGTTACAAGAAAAAAGTCAAAAAAACAAACAAACAGGATAATGTTAGCACTGTTTCTAGGTTTAGGAACACAGTTTAATACCAAGAGAAAATTTCATAAGACAAATTCATAAGGGAAAAAATCGAAAGACAAACTCATTATACAAGCTCACATCCTTTATAAAAAAAGATTTTTTTTTTATTATATTATAATACACCATACAAACTTTCAAGTAGTATATCAGTGTGGATGATTGATACAAAATCAAAATGAACTCATGTAATGTTAATATATGCTAATGTGAAAAGTTGTAGCATTTTCATATAAACCTAAACCATTAATCATACAATGTATAACTTTTAATTTGCCACTTCTTTCCTACAAAAAAATCCTGCCAACGCCCCTGTACCTATTCATGGTGTATAGATATAAAAATGAGACATTTTATATCATAGTCATTCATCACCTCATCATGGGAACAAGTAAAGATAATAGATACAAAATATTAATAATATTTGCTTCATAGTACTTTTTAAGAGCCCAAATGGGAAGCGTCCATTTGAGACAGCACCGTGATCTTGACCTGTGAGTTTTTTTTTGTTTTTTTTTTCCATTGAGGGTGTGAACTGTCTTGTGAGTTTTTGCCTTGTGAGATTATGTCGTGGAATCGTGAACGGCACGATCGTGAGTTCCCCTAAGGATGTGGATGGACGTTCATCACTCATTTCAAAATATTACCATTGTAAGTACATATACAGAATACAGTTAAATGTCAAAATAGAAAATAAGAGAAAACTACCTTGATATAGAGAGAAGAAACAACAGTGAAACTGTATAAAGAAAATTTAATAACAGGGATGACCTCATTAATTGTTTATTAGAACATTGCAAGAGGGTAAAGTCAATTCCTGTCATTGCATATTGAATAGATTGTAAAAAAATAAAAAATAAAAAAATAGAAAAACTGAAGTGC
>NC_134780.1:65342967-65345467 GCF_046742065.1 Oratosquilla oratoria | reverse complement strand
TTAGACCTAGTATATACAGACCTTGGATGGGCCCGCCTCGGGTAGCAGCAGTCCCGGCGTATTCGTCTGACCAGAGATTCCATGTGGCTTGGTACATTTTTTTTTTTTTTTTTTTTTTTTGCATCAACTGTTGAGAAGCAGAGCGAGATGCAATCCTCCTCAGAGGTTAGGGCCCCTCGTTTGGAGGCTCGGTCGGCCTCTGTTGTAGCCAGGAAGGTGCACAGGCATGTACACTGTCTTGTTTGGAGAGAGTAGGAAGCCGAGGCTTTCGAGGTGGCGGGCAACACTGTCTACTTAACTTTGGAAGAGGCGGAGTTCTGCCTCGTGTTGGACAGAGTCCTTCTTCGGGCGTCTATGCCTTGATCGGCGCCATAAGGCTATATCGTCGGCATAGGCGGTAATGGTGGTGTCCTTCCTCAGCCCTTTCCTAATGTCGGCTAGCATTAGGGCGAAGAGAGTGGGTGACTTCCATGTCAACGGGCATTCGTCCGCTCAGGACGCCCTTTCAGCGCACTATTATTGAGCGGCCGGAGAGAAAGGAGCGAACGAAGGAATACGGCGCTAGGGAGACTCCGATATATTTAAGCTTCAGCAGAGGTTTGGCGTGCCATACGGTGTCGAAGGCTCGGGTGATGTCCAGGAAGCAGGTGTGCAGAATTCTCTTCTGCCACTCGGCCTTGCGGACATATTCTGCGAGTAGCACGATGTGGTCATTGATACTTCTGCCTCTTCGGAATCCTGCTTGAAGCTTCGGGAGCGCACCTTTGGTCTCAATGGTGTGAGTGAGACGATTTAAGACGATCCTCTCGTAGACTTTCCCAACGTGTGAGGTGAGGGATATGGGTCTGTGGTTGGCCACCATATGACGTGGTTTGTTGGTATTGGGGATTGGGGTGACCATGGCTCCTGGTTGGGTCCTGACCAGCTATGTTGTCAGCCCAGGAGTGTTGTAGAAGTTGAGTGGGATGGCTTATAAGGCGGTGGAGCAGCTCAGCGTGCCTAGCTCAGACTGAATACTGGCCTCTCATTGGCTGTTGGACTGAGAGGGGGAACCTGAGATTTAGTCCGAGAGCTGAGAGGGGTCTGAAATTTTATCCAGAAGGATTTAATGTGTGTGTGTGTGGGGGAGGGAGCCAACCCTCCCCGATTAGCAAGCCTAAAAGAAAAACTTGAGAAAATTGTCAAACATTGGGAGGATAGGTTCGGTGAACTCACGAAGATCACGAAGAGAGTTGAAAAATTGGACGAATTAGAGAAGGTGAACCAAAAACTAACTAAAGAAAAAGAAGTATTAAAAAGACAGTTAAAAGAAGTAAAAGATAAGAATGAGGAATTAAAGAATAATAATAAAGAGAACAAAGAGTTCATAGCAAAAGAAGCACAGGGTTAGAAAAAAATCCAAGAGAACAGCAATTTTTTTTAATGATATAGTAAAACAACAGATGAAAGAACAAACTGAAGACACAGTTATTAAAGTGATGAGACAGAAGGAGAATATAGTATGAGACTTAGCAGATAAAAAGAAATGAATGTTTATATCAGGAATGGAAGAGAAGTATACTCTAAATAGAAGCACAGGAATCAAAGAGGAAAAAGAAAAAGTAAGCAGTTTACTAGAATTAGTTCAGGAAGATGAACCTGAAATCGGGAAACAAATTGAAGAGATGAATAGGCTTGGGAAATATAGTACAGATAAGACCAGACCAATTAAGATTAAATTCATGTCACAAACGACAGCAGAGAATATCTTAGCAAAAACAGGGAAACTAGCAAACAGTGAACAATATAAAAAGGTATGGATAAAAAGAGAAACGAATAAAGAGGAAAGAGAGGAAGAAAAAATGAAAAGACAAGCTAAGGAAAAAAACGAGAACAGAACAGAGGCAGAAAAAGAGAAATTCTATTGGAGAGTAGTGAATATGAAAGTGAGGAAATAGTCCATACCAGAGGAAAACAAAAGAGAGACAGAAAGTCCAATGAAAGTAGCAGAAAATTAAGAGTATCTTACACAAATTGCTTACTTACTTATGGCTGTCCTTCGAATGCGAAGATGACTCAAGCTTCACTCGATGAGGATGGTGGTGAATTTATGGTTGTTGTCGGCTGTGCCAACGGAGATGACTATGTAGCCCAATGCGTGATGCACACACTCTACCACATAGATGACATTCTATTCCAGGGTTGTTTGGTTGTTGAACTGTTGGATTGTGACGTCGTTGTCTTCTCGCCTCTCTCTCATTAAAGATGGACTCCTCTAGGTGTGACAGACCTTCCTTACATGTTGACCTCCAAGCTGGACGGTCACTGGCTTTGCCTTCAAGTGCTTGAGGGTCAATTTGACATCTTTTTAGAGTTGTCTTTATTTGATCTTTATAACGTTTCATCGGTGCCCCTTGTTTACGATGTCCTTGGGGGAGTTGGCCATATAAGATTTGTCCTGTCTATCGCAATTGCCTTTTTGCTAGCATTCTTTCAATTGTGGTTGTGCCGGCACGTTGAA
>NC_134780.1:65320467-65337967 GCF_046742065.1 Oratosquilla oratoria | reverse complement strand
AGGTTAGTAACTTTCTCATTACTGATTCAATTTGATTCTCTCTAAGAAAACTTTGTACATTCAACACGTCGTAGTCTGTCTAAAATTGTATCGATTAATCCCCTCATAGAATTTTTTTTTACTATAAGGTTTCTGGTGGGTCCCAAGAGTCCTCTTGTATACGATGAAGCCTTTTATGGATTTCGTTCAGGTTAAAGAGGTATTGAGGCGCTACTGTGGTATCCAATACAGATACCAGATACGGTTCTGGCTAAAGGCAGCGTCACAGACTCCCGAATTCCGCTGAATTGCAATACGTACAAAACTTGACAATCAATTCATCCAAGTATGCCCCGAGTTTGTAAAGAGAAGGTGGGGTGAAGGGAAACCGTCGAGAATTTAGCGCGTGCATCATACGTACATCCAATGTGCGAGGTTCGGGAACTGCAAACAAAGTTCGTGTGAAATACGTGTGCAATGCGGCCAAATTCGGGAGAATTCATCCCCGGAAAGCCACCTACCCGCATATCACACGAATTTCATTCGTACCAGCACAAATCACGCATGGAAGAACGAATTAGAACTATACAGGCATAGCAGGCGGACAAGGCCAGTATTATCTCACTCACTCTCACACACACACACGACAGTCGAAGTGACAGCGAAGTTTGGAGCTCCAGGAAAACTTCAAATTTCGTGGATCTCAACGACGAGGGAGTACCTGTGTTGTATTGGTAGGGAAGAGGAAAGCATGTGGTGTAGTGGGAAGGTGAAGAAAAAGGAGAAGAGGATGGGTTACTGAAGAAAATGGAAGGAAATGAGGAAGGAGACAAACGGGCCCCGTAAGTACGACGAAATGTTAACAAGAGGTGAGCAGACGATAGAGGTGAAGTCGAAGACATAATTAAGAAGGTAAAAATTAGATATATAGACAAGAGCAGCGCAACGGAAGGCGAAGATAATTATTTCCATGGATTTAATGAGGAAGGAGATGACAACCTCCCCCGATTAGCAAGCCTAGAGGAAAAACTAGAGAAAATGAACGAAACAGTATGAGGGTAGGTTCAGTCAACTTACACGGATTACACAAAGGGTTGATAAATTGGAATAACTAAAGAAGGAAAACCAAAACCTAAACAAAGAAATAGAAGAATTAAAAGACAGTTAATAAAAAGTAAAGGATGAGATGAGGGATTAAAGCAGAATAACAAAGACAATAAAGAGTTCATAGCAAAGGAGGTACAGGGAGGGAGAAAATTAAAAGAGATCAACAAAATTTAATTTAGAGATATAGCAAAACAACATATGAAAGAACAAACTAAGGACACAGTTATTAAAGGGATGAGAGAAAAGGAGAATAAAGTAAGAGACTTAGCGGATAAGAAGAAATGTATAATTATATTAGGGAAGGAAGAGAAACATAATCCAAATAGGACTACAGGAGTAAAACAGGAGAAGGAAAAAGTAAACCAGATATTAAAAGTAGTTCAAGAAGATGAACCAGAAACAGGAAAAGAAATTGAAGAAATATGTAGACTAGGGAAATACAATATAGATAAGACTAGACCAATTAAGGTTAAATTCAGGTCACAAACGACAGCATAGAATATCTTATCAATAACAGGAAAAGTAGCAAAATGTGATCTATATAAACATGTATAGATAAAATAAATAGATGAATAAAGAGGAGGAATAGGAAGGGAAAACAAGAAGAATAGAAGCTAAGGGAAAAAAGAGAAAAGAACAGAGACAGAAAAAGAGAAATTCTATTGGAGAGTAATGAATATGAAAATGAAGAAATGGTTCATAGCAGAGAAAAAGAGAAGGGAAACAGAAAACACAATGGAAGTAGCAGAAAATTTAAAGTATCTTACACAGATATCGATGGCTTGATAACAGGTTTGAATGAACTGAATGATTACCTGAAGGAAAAAGAACCGGACATAATGGAAATTGTAGAGGCAAAAATGAAAGGTCCACTACCACCCAACAGTGTAGGACATGGTGCATATAATCATTGGATTAGAAATAGAGAAGTAAAACAAGGGGGTGGAGTTATGTTCCTGACTAATAAGGATATAAATGTGAGGAATGTCACATATGGAAATAATAGAGTGAAGATGATTATGATGGAAGTGAAGGACAGGGATGCGAAGAGCAGAAAGTTTGTGGTAAATTATGTGCCTCCTAAAACGGCTTCGTAGGGAGAGAGAAAACACAAAAATATGTTAGAAGACACAAGGATAACACTAAATAAGATAATGGAAGATGGAGGAAGAACAGTTATAATGGGTGACTTTGATTGTAAAGAAATCTGCTGGGAAGAGATGACAATGAAGGGTGGAGTCTACCTAGGGGAAAATGTACTACTTGATATGATTATAGAACATACAATGACGCAATGGATACAAGAGAATACTAAGTATAGAAATGAGGAAGAACCATCGAGACTAGACCTAATAATCACATCAGAACCTGAAATAGTGGACCAGATTGAATATATGACACTAATAAGTAAAATTTACCACTTATTGGTTGAACTGGAACTAAATGAGGAAACATATATGGAACAAACGAACAAAATAGAATTGGAAGATTGGTGTTTGGATTTATTTATTATTATTATTATTTTTTTTTTTATGAAATAAGAGAATTCTTTCAAAAAGCAGTTTGGGAAAGGATACACATGGAGGAAACAACAGCAGAAGAAAAATTTTGTATTTTGACAAAAAATTATAAAGAAGGAAGGGAAAAATATGTTCCAAGACAAAAACAAGAAAAGGGATATGTAAAGTATTGGTACAACAAAAGATGTAGGGAGTTAAAAGACAAAAGGAATAAAGCTTGGATAACATTGAAAAAAGACAAAAGCCTTGAAAAATGGAAAATATATACTACTTATAGAAATTAATATGTACAAGTGTGCAGAGAAGAAAAGAGAAGACACAAAAAATATATCATAAAAAAAATTGAAGATCAACTAACACTATTTTACAAACTTGTAAACAGCAAACTGAAAAACAAACAAGAATTAGAGAAATAACAACAAGGAGGACTTGAATACACAGAGGAAATAAAAATGGCAGAATTTATTAACAAACATTTTAAATTGGTGTTTACGAAGGACAACATACAACTTAGAGAAGTATCAAGAAATTAAATAATGAATAACTTGAGTAATCTCGATGTCAGAAAATCGCATGGACCAGATGAAATGGCAAAATGGATTTTGAGAGAATGCAGGAACGAACTAACAGAAAAAATACATCATCTAATAAGCAGTTCATTGAAAGAAGGAAAAGTTATAGAAGATTGAAAAGAAGAAATATAGTACCAATATATAAGTAAACCCCTACTAAATATAGACCGGTCTCTCTTAAAAGTACGATAGAAAAAAAATGTGAAAGAATTATCAAAATTAGGTGGGTAAGGCATTTGAAAAAAAAAAACCGTACTAAATCCAAAGCAGTTTGAATTTAGACAAGGATGATCATGCGTCAAAAACTTAATATGCTTCTATTCAAGGCTAATAGACGTAATACAAGAAAGAGATGGATGGGCCGATTGTGCATTTCTAGACCTAAAAAAAAAAACTTTTGATAAGGTAACACGTAAGAAATTGTTAAAGAAATTAGAAACTACAGGAGGAATGCAGGGCAAACTGCTGAAGTGGATGGAAGACTTCTTGCATGAAAGAAAAATGAGAGTGGTGATAAGAAACAAACACTCTAATTGGGATGAGGCGATTAGTGGAGTTCAACAAGGAACAGTTCTGTCCCCAACAATGTTTCCTATATGTATTAATGATATGGATAAAAGAATTGAAAGTTATATGAGCTTCTTTGCGGACGATGCAAAATTTTTGAAAAAGTGAACACTATATGAGATTGTGAGTCGCTGCAGAGTGATCTCAATAAAGTACGGGAGTGGAGTTGGAAGTGGGAGATGGAATTCAATATTAAGAACTGTAGTGTAATGGAATTTGGAAGAAGCAAAAAAGGAATAGTGGGATCATATAAATTGGGAGAGGAAGAAATAAAAAAGTAGAAAATGAGAAGGGCCTGGGAGTCATTGATTATGAATAATATGTCCCCTGAGAAATATATAAACAAAAATTTTGAGAAACTTATGATCTAATAAGAACAATCAAAGTGACGTTTATATGCCTGGACGAAGAAATGGCGAAGAAAATACTAGTCACATTGATAAGACCAAGGCTGGAATATGCAGCGATGACATGGTCACCAAGTACAAAAAAATGTATAACAAAACTTAAAAGAATACAAAGAGCAACTACGAAATTGGCACCAACACTATCAGAACTATAATATGAGGAGAAACTAGGAAAACTTGAGCTACAGACATTAGAGCAAAGAAGAGAGAAAGGAGACTTGATAACTATTTATAGAATCATCAAAGACATAGAAACTATTGATAGAGAGGATCTAATAAAATGGAATAGTAGAGATACAAGAGGACACGAAAAGAAATCAAGAAAGACAATTATCAAAGAGACCTGAAAAAGAACAGCTTCTCTCACAGGGTAATAGACGTTTGGAACAAGTTAGATGAAAATGTGGTGTGTGCAAAAACAATACACGAATTTAAAAACAGTCTAGATAAAACGAGATATGAACACGGGCCCTCACGTGCATAACTCCCCTTCCCGTAAAATACAACTACGTAAATACAACTAGGTAAATACACACACACACACACACACACACACACACACACACACACACACACACACACACACACACACACACACACACACACACACACACACACACACACACACACACACACACACACACACACACACACACACACACACACACACACACACACACACACACACACACACACACACACACACACACACACACACACACACACACACACACACACACACATACAATCACACATTCACACTCGTGGTTCAATTGGTAGAGTTCCCAGCTGCCACTACGGTGGTCTGGGTTCAAATCCCAACCAGGACTGAAATAATTTCTGTATCGTTGCGCTGCGAATTGTTACTCCAGCTGTCGTGGGCGGGGAGTTGGGTGTGTGTGCGTGCAAGGTCACAGCAGTACTCATAGATCGGTCATATGAGCTCTGAGCAGGGAAATAGCTGTCGATCACGAGTCCAGCACGTAATACAAGACCATTGTGAATCACACACTCACGCACACACTTATATGGGAGTCAAATTAGGTTCGTATAGCGCTTTTGAATCAAGGATGATACCAGAACATAAGAAGATAGAGTACAAGTTCCACCTGTCAAACACATGCTAAGCAAAGAAATGTGTGTGTAACACCAAACATTTCAACAATAATTTCCATACACTTGGTAAGCACGGCCCACAAATACCAACCCTCCCTTCTCGCTACCAGCCTTGTACTGCTTACACTATACCTTTTCGTGCTTTGTACGTGTATGATGCGTGTCCTTTACGATACCCTATGCATATCATGCATTATGTGAACGTTAATTGGCACTGGATTCTTTCATTTCTGGTCGGATGTGCCCGGCATTCGTCGTCACATTGTGGTGTCCCTATGACAATGTACATGTTTGGGTGCTACTATAGCGTGAGGTCTACCTCACTATAGCGTGAGATCTACCTCCCGTTAGTACTATAGCGTGAAGTCTGCCACTGTATTATCCATCCCTCATGGATATCGCACATTTCCATACATTTATTTTAGCAATAATTTGTACTTATACTAGGAATGACTTAGATAACACGTAACATTTTTTTTCTTCAAAAGTTTTGTTTATTGTATTTTTTTTTAGAGTTTATTAATCTAATTTTCCTGCTGATTTCAAATATGCAATTGTTTTTTCTGTATCATCGACCGTTATAGAAATACATATAATTTTTCAATGTTACCATGTATATTTTGGAATTGTTATGTGGTCTGCTACTAAATGTTTATCTAATTTTCTCTTTCAGATCAATGACTGAACTATTTACCTGTTAAGATGGCTACTAGAGGATGTGAAAATTCTCCTGATACATTTTGCTATGTGTGTGGTTATTATATTGGGAAAAAACAAGTACTACATAAGATCGTGAGAGGTGCTAAAGTGTGGATAGCGTACAGACTCTATTTCGGAATGCCCATGGGTGACCAGGACAAGCCATGGGCACCTCATGTGATATGTGGAAGCTGCCGATCTACTCTAGAAGGATGGCTGAGAGGTACAGGAAGGGCAATGCCTTTTGCCATTCCTAGAATATGGAGAGAGCCGAAGAACCATCACGACGACTGCTACTTTTGTATGATTGATGTGACGAAGTACAGGAAAGTGAAAGGAAGACAAGCTCTGCAGTATCCAGACATACCATCATCTAGAGCACCTGTCCCACATGATGATAGCTTACCAGTACCACAACCACCAGAAAATGCAAGTTTATTTTTATCATACTCTCTTTACTTTTAATTAACTTCAATATTAAGTACTTAATATACATTCACTTTCCTAAAGATATATGGAATACTAATGCTATTCGTCTTTGTTGAAGTTGCTATATTTAGTTATTTCTTTCTTTCCAGAAGGAAGATGCAATGGAAATATCATCTGAAGGGTCAGCAGGTAGCAGGAGCCATGAAATGGGAGACGAAGATTTCGCACCAAGAACGACTTCGGAGCCTCACTTTCCAAGTCAGAGTGAGCTAGATGACTTAATCAGAGACTTAGGTCTTACTAAGTCAGGAGCTGAGCTTCTTACATCAAGGATGAAAGAATGGAATCTACTAGGAGAAAACCCCAGGTAAACAAAATGTTGAAGTCGGAGAAACTGGAAAGAGCGATGACGAAAGTTGAAAGAGAAGCTTGGTGTTCATTTCGTGATGTAGTTCGTGGATTCCTAGGAAATCACAAGGACCCTAATTATAAACAAATAGTGGCAAAGCTTATTGAGAACTTCAGGAAACTTGGTTGTCGTATGTCCTTGAAGATACATTTCTTGCATTCTCACCTAGATTTCTTCCCCGAAAACTTGGGGGCTGTCAGTGAGGAGCATGGCGAGAGATTTCATCAGGATATCGCAACTATGGAAAGAAGATATCAAGGACGATGGGATACTGCTATGATGGGAGATTACATATGGTCACTAGTCAGAAAAGACGAAAGCATGCATTCTAGAAAAACTCGATCGTCAAAGCACTTCTAATCATGAGAAGAGTCATCAAAACACTTGCAGTGCAAAGTTGTGTTGTTTGTTTTGTTCTTACTAATATTGTAGCTCTTAAATACACTTCATATTATGACAAAAATACTAGATGTTGTATAATTATCCTTAGAATGCTAAAGTAGATTGAATCAATTAACTACTGTAGAGAAAGGTTGCGTATATAACAATAAAATATAAAATCAAGAATAAATAAAGAAATATCGATGTTACGTCAAAACTAATGTGATATTTGGATTTAGTGACACGAAATACATATATAAACATGAAAAAATACAAATAAACAAAACATGTGTTACATTGTGTATAATTGGATTTTTAATTACATTCATATTAAAGGAAGAAAGGTAAAAATAAACATTTTATCATATACTTCCATGCATTTATTCTAGCGATAAGTACTTCATACATCTTCTAAGAATGACACAAATAGATCATTGGAATTATTTCTCATCACCTTCCAGCAAAAATTATCAAGATGAGACTGGAACAGCTGACATCCAACTGATCTGAATGAATCACCGAACCATATGCACATTCCCTTTCAATAATAGAGATTACAGTGTTGCGGTAACGCCGTTCCACCCAAAAGTACCGACAGTCTGAGCCTTGTTTAAGACCAAAAACCCAAAGCCCATCAATTCTACGCCTATGGTTTCTGTTATTTTCTTGTTCTGCGTCACTGTCCTCGGAGAGAGGAGGGTTGTCTCCATTCAGCATCCTTCCTCGGTTGTACTGTACTTCCATCGAACCAGCAAATCTTGCCTCATCAATTTGGATGGGGTTATCTGTTGTTCCGACCATCTTTCCTCGCCGTTGATGAGAAACTATGGTTGTACACACCTTTCGGCACATATTGAATCTGTCAGTTACAGTATTGGCAGATTTTCCTGAAAGTCATTACTATGGACACTGGTATATCCAATACAAAGAGAAATATTAATTCGAATATTTCACACAGGCTCAGGTTGCAGTGCAATTTGTTGTTCATGTCCGTAAAATGGAAACATTTATTTCCTGTACAGAACGCGGGTCACGCGGTGGACCTCAGGCTACCTGGGTAAGCGACATATGACGGCAGACCTCACGCTATAGTGGCCTCCTAATTTGTATATAACAAGGTCGTAGGTACGTCTTATGTGCGCATTTCGGCGGAATACGGGTATTGATTAGGGTAAGTATGACATGATATTAACGCCAGATTATTTCATTTAGGCGAAACTAAGGTGTTCTTAGAGTTATATAGAGGGAAACTTTGTAACCCCAGAACATCCCCGTAAATTAATCAGACTGTCAATAACCCAGAATTATATCTATGCAGCTCTCAAATTTGGAAAAAAGCTAATCGACCATGTGGTATTCTGGCGGATCATTTTGTATTGCATTCTATTGAATGCCATTATACTTTGTAATGTGTAAGAATGATTTGCAATTGCATACGAATTGTGGTGGTAAACGATATCGGTCACTACCAAGCTTGGATGAAAAAAAAACAAAAAAAAAAAAAAAAACAGGCAAATTAGGCAATCCTTAAAAATGACTAATAGAAAAAATATGATACACTACTTTGGTCTTTATCCAATAAAAACTAAAACTTAGATTTGATCTACATTTAAATGGGAAGTTTATACAAGTAATATATCATTCATAGACGGTTCTAATTTTTCTATTGGTTTAAAATGAATTTGCAAAAGCTGTCGACACAAAGTTGTCAGAAAAGTCTTGTGCATGTGAAATACAATGATTAAGAAACAATAAATATAAAATCAAGACCACTTAATACGTAGCTGCACGGTGCAGATGTGCTAAGGATGTCTAGAACTTTTTAGTTGCTGTTGTTTTTTTCTCGTATGAGATGAAGAACGTTTAAAGAAACAGATAAGAAGACTCGAATAAAGCAGATTCAATAACTGACATACCAATAGTCAACTACTTATCAATATTTTTACCCAAACCCATGTAGAGTGATCAACTCTTTACTGACAATAAAGACTTTCAACCTTATTCCCTTGCTGTAATGCGATTTTATTCAGTAAAGAGAAGCCCTCCAACGCTACGCAAGCATTAATACCAAACCTATTATTAAATTCATTCTAGTATGATAAAATCATACATTCACAAATATGCAAAGATTAATTCTATTTGAGCCTGTATCGACTATAACCACTTTAATTGAAGTAGGAAGATTTTTTTAATCTAATGTGATAAAAGTTATTTTGTAGTTGTAGTTTTTCCAATATTCTCCTTTTTCAAATATTTGCACACTGCCACGATTTTTAGTCTGACGGGAGACGATATTTTGGTTACATTTATAAAGTAAAAATGAACATACTGCAGTATGTTCAAACCTCTTTCTTCAAGGCCTTCATAAGCGACAAAGGACTAGTTTATGAAAATCACATGTAAGTTACACAGTTTTGAAGTTATGCAAATAAATTTTGGAGTAAGTTTCGCTCTGAAATTCAGTAAGCTAACACCAGATGTGATGTAACAACTACACTATGTACCAAAATATTAAAGTCGCCCCAGAACCTAAGTCAACACAATAACAAACTTCAAAACTACGACAGGTGAACACATGCTCGATAAGAAATAGCAATTAGATTGCTAGATCGAACATTATTCAAACCTCTACTCACCAGAAATCTATCTTAGCGAAGGATTTCAAATACTACCCTTACCTAAAATGATCGAACTGGAGACTGAGGAAAACGAAGCAGAACTGAGCATAGCATTTGGCAAGCTTTTATGTGACAAAGCCCAGGCGACGATACAAATACACCTGAATTATTGGAGATGTAAAAAAAAATACCATCCTACCGCTTCCACATAAGCTCCTGATCCAATGCTGGTGTGAAGGGGTCATACCGAATGATATAACACACCTAGTTATCATAAAATTGTATAGGAACAAAGGTGATAAAGAGGACTGCAACAGTTACAGTGGAATATGATCTCTCAGTATTGTAGGAAAAAGTTTTTGGTAATGTCTTTCTGAAACGACTGCAGAGATTAGCAGTTAGAGTGCTACCGTTCAGTCACCGTGGTTCTCGCTACGCCAGCTGCAAGAAAAATGTCACAAATAGAAAAATATAACACTCTTCACTGCATTTGTCGACTTGACTAAGGCCTTTGCTGCAGTCTATAGACCAAGACTGTACCAAGTGCTGCAAGCCATTAGCTGTTCTTGATCTCTTCTAAGAATTATAAAATCTTTCCACGAGGACATGCAAACCAGTGTCTAATATGAAATATCAAGACGTGATAATTTTGAGATCAAAAGAGGTGTTAAACAAGGCTCTGTCTTTGCTCTCACTCTATTCGTAATTTACTTTGCCGTTTTACTTTAGTTAGCTTTTAAGGACTCCTTGTGACGTTTTCCTCCACTGGAGGTTAGTGCTCACTTTTAAGTTTGGTAAGGCTCAAAACAAATACTAAAACCCACTCAAAAACAACAGTGGGTGATGTCCTGTTTGCAGATGATGCAGCGTTTATTGTTCATAGCTAAACCACACTGCAAGAGTTGGTTACAAACTTAACCCTTAACAGGTAAAAGTCTTTTTGACAAACGATTCAGGTAAAGCGGGGTCTGACAGACCCCAAACACAAAAAATAAAAATAAAATACTTTTACTGCATTTATTGACATAGAAATCAAAACATATGTACTTCAACTTATATTCTTCCATTTACATGCTTAAAAGTGACTATAATTGTTAGACATATATTTTAATGAAAATTACAAAAAAAATTATGAAAAATAAGATATTGTTGACTTCAGAGGGTGCTTGACTGAAAGCATGAAACATGAAGCGGTTGGTCATCATCATTTTGTAGAGACCAATGTCCCAACTATCTTTAAGGAAAAGCAGAGCTACAACAAATGAATAATAAATGTGTTTCATAAACCATGAAATCTGAAGAAAAAAATGAGGTGATTATTTTGACTTTGACCAATTTTACGCAAAAATTATGGACTGGTTTTAATGAAATTTTCAGGGAAGGTTGATACTAGGTCCAGCAAACAATCTATAAGTTTTTAATGGTATCTAAGTTTATTATTTATAAGTTTTTATGGCTCTAAGCACTCCTACCCTGACTCAGCAAAACCCCATCCTTCGTTGACGGAAGTTTGTGGTCTCAGAGGGTTTTGAGTTTTCTTGAGAGGACATGAGTCGAGCAATTCATACATAATGCTAGTGATAATGAAGAACATATTTTATTGGATATACTGAAAGTGGAATTTGTGATACTGAAGAATCTAATTGCAGTCATCGCAGATGGGGGTTGAATGGTCCTGACACACTGGTCTTTTGCAGTGTAGGCAGTAGTTCTTGGTCTTCCTGTCAGACTTCCGGTCACACAAGGCACATCGCTTTCTCATAGAAGAGGTATCCGCTTGCTGATGGGGCATGTTCAAGCCAAAGACCGTTCTGATGGTCATCAAAGTACTTTTGTGCATCCCCTTGAAGTTCATCCTCTCCTCTGCCCATGGCCGTATCATCTCTTCTGCCAGCTCAATCAGATACTTCCGGCGTGATGAAAGTTCCGCCTGTCCATCACGTTTCCTCATTTCATTGCAGGTGATATAGGAGTTGACACCGGCGGCGTTGACCAGTACGTACATTATGCACAAAGGCCACCGTTTGGTTATTCGGCTGCACGTATATCGGGCACACATTTGATCAAACGCGTCAACCCCTCCTTTTGTGTTGTTATAATACAAGATGATTTCTGGCTTCCCACAGTCATCCATAACAGGTTGTTGGTGCATTGAGGAGATCAACTGGACAAATTTTTCTTCTTCTTGTCAGGTAAATGTGACACAAGTGCCATGGTTGTGTCAAAGAGGAAAGCCGTGCACCCTTTTCTGATGACCGTCTTGTCTGTCATCAGAGCTGGTACTTGTGGCTTCTTGTCCCTCAGTGTGCCTACATATGTGAGCCCATAATTTTTCAAAAGATCTTGTACAAGGGGGATAGATGAGAACGAGATGCATGTGTGAGAATAGAGTGGCTGAGGTGTCCTAAAATGTGGCGAGATGTCACATCTTATGATGATATGAGAATAGTGTGAGAAGAAACATATTATCAACAGAACAGAAAATATCAAACATTTATATGTGATACAAAATATGTGATACAAATTAAATTTGAACTAAAAGAGGGGAAGGATGAAATAAATTACAGCTGTATGTGTGGGAATAGAGTGACTGAGGTGCCCTAAAATGTGGCGAGATGTCACATTTTATGATGATATGAGAATAGTGTGATCTTGTTGTGAGAAGAAACATATTAACAGAACAGAAAATATTAAGCATTCATATGTGATACAAAATATGTGATACAAATTAAATTTGAACAAAAGAGAGAAGGATAAATCAATCAAAAAAAATGTGGCGGAATGTCATGCTTTGTGATAATATGAGTATAGTGTGACCATGATATGAAAAGAAACTCACATTACCAGAACAGAAATTAAACATTGTGATAAAAATTAATGTAATCAAAAGAGGGAAAATGGAATAAATTAAATAAATTAAATAAATTAAATAAACTAAACAAATAAATTAAATAAATTAAATAAATAAATTAAATCAAACTCGGATGTATGTTTTTCTGTTGATAAAAAAGAAGAAATTATTATTTACCCATAAGTATAAATGATAAAACATTTATATGACAGGAACAAACCTCAGATAAAGTGGGGTCTGACAAACCCCATGCTACTCACACCTCAGGTAAAGTGGGGTCTGACTGACCCCATGGTACTCACACCTCAGGTAAAGTGGGGTCAGACGGCCTCAAAAGCTCTATAAAGCTTATATAGAGCAAGATTCAGGAATGACTCTATCACCCCATTAAACTACTCCACTGATCAAGAAGGTATATGGGAGTACATATCTGTATGTAATATATTAGTATATTAAAATTAAAAAACAAAAAAGGATGGGGTCTGTCTGACCCCACTTTACCTGTTAAGGGTTAAATAAGACTTGCAAAGCTTTCACGGTAGTCATCATCGTAAGGAAGACTAGTTCTAACTCAAGGATCATCAAGCCAAGCAAACATTAAACTGAAAGATATGTTTCTGGTAATCCTCCGAGCTTTCCTGAGGGCTTGCCGTGTATGTAGTAGTTAAATCTATACGAGTAGAATTAAAGCCCGAGTTTTCCTTCACCGCTAATTTCTATGTAGAGTAACACAACCTACATTTGTGGTGGGTAGCGGTGGGATTACGAATCTACAACCTACAATCCAGACACCTAAGCAATTGTTGTTTGGAGAGCTAACCAATGACCATCGATTGAAAAAAAATCATAGATGTGCAAAGAAACATACATCAGTGACAGATCGACCACAAGTCATGGAGACAATTTGCAATGAGCCGAGTCGCGATGTATGCAAGAGCAGCTGCGCACGAAGATCACCTGAAGTCAGAATGGGAGGAGAAGCGCCTTGGCAGAAAAAAGTGTGCTCAGGTAACCGGAAAAAGAACTTTTGCCTGTTGCTTCTGTAGCCGCCCCTGCAAATCGAGTACTGGTCAAATCCTGAGAGGTTCTGCTTAACTGTCTGGATATTCGAGGAGATTTAGACATACTAAAGCAATGAGGTTACCCGAAGTGTAATTTTAATGCACATGGATAAAAATTATACTAATACGATTACAAGTAATTTGAAAAAAGGGGACAATGGAAAGGCTTCCGGTGTAGCTCTCAGTAATGATCTAAAAACAACAAAACATTGTATTTCTGCCACAGAGGAAGTAAAGAGGACAATGAGATTAGTAGCACGACCTTTTAACTTCAGAAGCCACCCACACCTAGAATAAGCAGTTTTCTTATAGATCCCAGATCTCATTCAATACATTGACAGACTAGAAAGAGCACAACTACGAGCTAGAAAACTCATATCATATAAGAGACAAAGCATACAAAAACCTCTCGAAAATATGAAGCTATTATAAGAAATACATAAATAAATTAAAGAAAAGTTAGATTAAAATGGCGATAAATAAAAAAAATAAAAGGCGGAAACGCAAAGAAAATTTATTGCCCTTTATAATTTTAAAAGAAAGTGGCGATTTAGAAATAATTTCACATTGATATTAACCGGACCTCTAGATGCCTCTAGGTGGCAAGATATAGACATAACCGAGAAGCAAGTGGAAACCATTTCGCCAACCACGTCAATAAATGAAACAAGTTTTCAGCTGAGGTGATCAAATGTAATCTAGTTAAAAAAAAAAATTAACTTGGATAAGCGCCTTTTTGAGTGGGGAAGGGGAGGCATCTAACACCTTTATTGACTAAAAGGTCTCCCGTTTGCATGCTTCGTCTTTGTAACACATTATAGCTAGTATCAAGATTGATAAGATTGCATATCTATTCTGGCTAACACCAATCTACGGCACGCATATATATATATATATATATATATATATATATATATATATATATATACATATGTGTGTATATACATACATATATATTTACGTTATATATATATACATATATATATAAATGTATATATACATATATATATATATACATATATATATATATATGTATATAATATGTACATATACATATATATATATATATATATATATATAACCCTTCAAAACGAAACGACTTAGTTCACGGCCGAAGATTTCGTTTTGAAGGGTCAGGATGGCGGGATGGTACGATCTTCGTCTTGTAAGACGCAAGCCGCTCAGGCGAGGGTTCGAATCCCAGCAGATGAGTTTATTTCCATATATATATATATATATGTATGTATATATATATATATATATATACACTTATATGTATATATATATATGTATATATATATATATATGTATATATATATATATATATATATATATATATATATATATATATATATATATAATTCTGGCTGAGGCCATTGGACTGAGTGAAAACCTTTCATTCCCAACAGAGATAAAATCAATATCGGTTACACTATTAAGTTTTGACATTTGGAATAAGTAATTCTGCCACTGGGACTCGAACTTTTGGGTGTACGACTGTCTACCACAAGGCTAAAGGAATGTTCTGAAACGAGCCCAGCCAAGGGTTCGAGTCCCACTGGCAGAGCTAGTTAATCTAATTGTCAAAACTTTACACACTTGTTGGATGGCTCTCCTGAATAAGACTCGGTGAAATCAAGACTATATACTTGTTCTGTGCCGTACGAGGTGACGTCGGAGAATGGATAGGACAATTTCCAGAACACTCCTTTTATGCGTCCTGCATACTATAATGCCTTATAGTAAATAGTCATACCACCAAGGGTTTGAGCCCCCGTGGTAGATCAAGTTGATCCAATTTTGACAAGCCTGTTCCAGAACATTATTGTCATACATAATCACTCTGGCTAACACTAGTAAATTTCATTCAATTAAGGGAAACCTCATCCCCCCCCCAAAAAAAAAAAAAAAAAAACGAAGATGGCATTGAGGTGGGAGTTAATATAATTTATCAAGAATTTTAAACGAATATTTCCATCATCTTAAGAATTACGATTGAATTTTGGTATATTAAAAAATTTTAGTCTCATTCTCATCAGACGATCTTATTCAGTTTCGATAAACATATAGACCAAAAGAGGCTAACATTCAAGAGTTGGAAGAGTTTTCATACACATATAAAATAAAAAGATAAGAGACAATGTGAAAAATGTTTCAATTTGGTAGCCAGTGATTGTAGGTAGTGGTAATATATCTTATGCTTATTTCACTTCGTTCGTTCATTTAATTTCATTCCGTTTTAATGTAGACCGTTTAATTTTAGCACTCATCATTTCATTCCCGTTTTTTATTTTATTTGCACCCGGTATAAAATTACACTTCAATTCACTCTTAGACCTACAGTGCACATTTTTAAGATTAATCTGACACCCACGGAAAACCAAAACTCTTCCGCAAGACGCAGTGAGGAGGCTCTCTGACTTCAGAAGCCAAGTGCTCTTAAAGATCACACTAGGAACTGGAAGCCCAACTTGAAATCCGTTGTAGCTGAAAATGACAAAGCAGAACGAGGTGCAAAATTCTGCTGCGATGGCGTCATCAGGGCCACTCTCAGAAGAGGCTTTCGCATAATGGAAAAGATAACTGAGTGCGTCTCCTCAGCCACAGCTATACTCATTCACTCTCATTGTCTCTGCATTTTACGATTTTTATATTTGTTCTTTGGGGTTTGCGTGGTGGCAGAGCGGACAAGGGCGCCATTTTTGGTGGAAAGGATCCAGAGAATGTCGGTTCGAATCTCTGAGAATCAGCTCATGAGGTCCTCATACTCAGCCTCACTGTTTTAGAAGGAACGCCTTACTTTGACCTTTCTATCATATACGATTGGACCAGAGGAAATCTAAAATCATTCAGCACTATCTAGGCTTAATTTTTTAGCACTCACCTGCACACTATCTTCCACAGAGTCACTTTTTTCTATAACTCCCCCCACACCACCACCACGGGATACTCCCAATTCCTGGAAGAATTAATTCAATGAAATTAGGAGTAATGCATTGCTTCAAAATTTCTGAACTTCATATCAGCAGCTAATCCTATACAGTGGAAATGTTCACATGTGTATAGTATATGTTTCTCATATTTGGGATGACTTGCAACAATCAGTACTCATGAACAAGACAAGAGTTAAAAGCCATCCGCCTTATCAACGCTTCTTTTCTTGCCGACGAATTCCAGCAGCTTCTCGCCATTGACAATACTATCTTTATTTTTTTTTTCTGTCTTTATTTCTATGCTCACTGTTCTTCAGAACTAAGTAGCTGTGTGCTACCTTTCTTAGAAATTCAAAAAACATTTGATAATCTCCAAAAGATTACCCTTTTAATTTGTAATTACCCTTTGCATGGGCCAACCAGTACACTTTCTTTCCTTTCACTTGGTGGTGGTTGTAGTGGTGGCTGCGGTGATGGTGGTTGTTATAGTGGTAGCGGCGGCGGTGGTACTGGTGGCGGTGGTACTGGTGGTATTGGTGATGGTGGTATTGGTGGTGGTGGTATTTGTGGTGATGGTATTGGTGGTGGTGATATTGGTGGTGGTGGTATTTGTGGTGATGGTATTGGTGGTGGTGGTATTTGTGGTGATGGTATTGGTGATGGTGGTATTTGTGGTGATGGTATTGGTGGTGGTGATATTGGTAGTTGTGGTGGTGGTTGTGGACTTGGATGTGGGGGTGGTGGTGATATTGATAGTTGTGGTGGTGGTTGTGGAGTTGGATGTGGGGGTGGCGGTGGTGGTTGTTTTTTTGTGGTAGTTGTGATTGTTGTGGTGGTGGTTATTGTTGTTG
>NC_134780.1:65297967-65315467 GCF_046742065.1 Oratosquilla oratoria | reverse complement strand
ATAATACAGGATATTATTTCCAGCAGTAAATACGACGGCGACAACGACCCCATGGGCAGCGGTGCAAACCAAAAGCATATGGGGTCGTGCATGGCAACGTTCTTAGGATATCATTTGGGGTAACATTTGCAAGTGTGTTATGATCCGTAAAAGAGAATTGCACCCACTGCCACGTGTAATATCGCCAAGAATAAATGAGAATATGATGATGCCATAACAGGGATTTATTACAACTGCCGAGTCTATAAGCAGCCTATTTATATAATGGCGGGAAATAGCTGATGGTTTCCATTGGTGTTGTTACGATGTTTACTACGTCTGAGTAACACCAGATGTGCATGTAACAAACATGCACACCTACATATCCAACTCCCTACATACACACATATACACGCACACGCGCGCGCACACACACACGCAAAATAGCTTTGGAAGAGATCTGAAGAAAAACAGTTTTCCACACAGTGGTGAACACTTGGAACAAACTGGACGAAACAATAGTGAACGCAAAATCATACACGAATTTAAGAGCAAACTAGACGCTGCGAGATACAAAGGCGGGACAGCACGAGCATAGCTCCTCTTCCCGTAAGAGAGACACACACACACACACACACACACACACACACACACACACACACACACACACACACACACACACACACACACACACACACACACACACACACACACACACACACACACACACACACACACAGTTCCGCAGGGGTCTATATTGGATCCAATAATATTCGCCATTTATGTGAATAACATGGATGAAGATGTGAAATGTTTGCATGAGCTTCTTTGCAGACGATGTTAATTTGTTGAAGAAAGTGAAAACCAAGACGGACTGTGAATCACTACAGCGAGACCTAAAAAGGTTTGGAAAAAGAGTCAGAAGTGGGAAGTGGACTTCAGCATTAAGAAATGTAGGATAATGGAGTTCGGAAAAAGTAAAAAAGAAAAACAGAACAATATACTATTGGAACAAAGGATGTAAAAAAAGTGGGATTTGAAAAAGACCTGGGAGTATATCTTTAACAACTTGTCCTCTGATAAGCAAATAAACAAAAATGTCGGAGAATCCTATAACTTGCTAACATCAGTAAAAGTGGAGTTTACCTATTTAGACGAAGAAATTATTTTTAAAAAATATTAGTCACACTAATAAGGCCTAGACTGGAGTATGCTTTGATATAATGGTCACCCAGTACCTAAAAGAATATAAAGAAAATTTAAAGAATACAGAGAGCAACTGCGACAATGGCCCCAGCACTTTCAAACTTGTCATATAACGAGAGACTGGCTAAATTAAAGTTACCTACTTTGGATCAAAGAAGAGAGAGAGGCAACCTACTGACCATCTACAGAATCATAAAAGGCACGGAAATACTTGATAGAGAGGACTTACTAAATTGGGACAAGAGAAACACAAGAGGTATGGACAAAAATAAAAAAGGATAGTTATAGAAAAGATATAAAAAAAAAGTTTTCCACACAGGGTGGCGGACGCTTGGAACAAATTGGACGAAACAATAGTGTGTGTAAAAACTACACACGAATTTAAGAGCAAACTAGACACTGCAAGATAAAAGGCGGGATCCTACGAGCGTAGCTCCCCTTTCCGTAAGATACAACTAGGTACACACACACACACACACACACACACACACACACACACACACACACACACACACACACACACACACACACACACACACACACACACACACACACACACACACACACACACACACACACACACACACACACACACACACACACACACACACACACACACACACACACACACACACACACACACACACACACACACACACACACACACACACACACACACACACACACACACACACACACTCATACACAAACGCAGTAAAGGGTAGCGGCCTAGCTATGGCCTTGCCTCGAATCACATCGAGGGAGCCCCGTGTTCGCAGAAGTATAAGTTTAACTCAAACAATCACAAACACCAATTCTCATTCGTACCCGAGGTAAAAAGCAAAATCTGGAGAGCATGAGGTGCAAGGTAAAAACAAACACGAACCTGTGTGGATTACGGCGGTAACGAATCTTAAGTAAAAGTTCATTCTGTTGAAGTACTGCCTGACTCGATGAAGAAACTATCAAAAAATTATTGGACAAAGCTTTGCTAGAGTGTAAAAGCTATAACCGTTGAAATAGTGTTAAGCTCACTTTTTTGTGGATATTAGATTGGATTTTTCTTGAGAAAGCGTAGGGGTAGAGAACTATGTATATAGAGATTAATCAATGTGCTTTCAGCTGGGACGTAGAGATAGTACCAAAATTCAAAACAAGAATGATATTAAAGATTTTCAAGACAGGAAATGAGAAATATGAGGCAAAGAAAAGAATAGGAATTTTATAGAATGTATATAATGTATAAGAGGATATTTAGCACGAAGGGACTTGACATTGTAAAGGTGTTCATCAACAATGGAAGAAAGTATAAATGGAGAAGAGTAAGAGTATTGGAGTTCTCCATATTACCATATAACGTTTTTGATTGACGGGTGAGTCAGATGCAGTTATGAAGCTATCAAAGACAATAAGTGAATAGGTCAGTGGAAGAATGAGCGATCCGTGATTCTGAACGCGCTATCAAAAGGGATGAAAGTGTGATATGAAGTGTTCGGGGTGTTAATGTGATCAAGCTTGATTCCCGCTTCGTTCGTAGCAAATGAAACTGTTGGACACTGGGAGGGGAAGGGGGACTGCCTGGTTTCTATTAGACTGATGTGTTTATTCTTCCACAATGCAATTTTCTATTGTGGTCGCCTTATTTTTTTTTTTTTTTCGGAAGATACTTTATCACAGTTCAAGGGCTCATCTTTTTTATATTAATCTTTTCATACATTTTGTTCTATATCAGGCGATTTTTTTCTTATTGAATTATATCTCATAAAACCAAAAGATTGGAGTTTACTTAATACGTGAAATAAGGGCTTATTAGTATAACTTTGATAATAGTGGTGGCATGATGATCAACTAATTGACTTGTCCCATCTGTATTCAAACCGAAGGCTATAACCACTGTCAAACTTTCGGATCATGTCAAGATTAGCAAACCGAACATTTTCGAAATATTAATCTAAATTTTATCCTTCTTTAGGTAATGTTAGGTTAGGTAATTTAGCTTTATTTGCAAGTTATAAAAGATTGAATACAAGGATAGAATTTAGAATAACATTTTAAAAATGTTGGGTTCGCTAATCTTGGTATGATCGTAGTTCCCATCCCCACTTTGACATCCTACGTCAGAGGTGGACAACCCTTGGCACGCGTGCAAAACCTGGCACATTTACTCCTTTTCCGGCACGCGAAACTCAAAGCTCACTTTAAAAAAAAAAAAAAAAAAAAAAATAGTAAGTAAATAAATAGATAAATAAATGAATAAATAGATAAATAAGTAAATAAAAAAATAAATAAAAAAATAATAAATAAATAAACAAATAAATGAATAAATAAATAAATAAGTTATAAATAAATAAATAATGAATAAATAAATAATAGATAAATGATAAAAAATAAATTAATAAATAAATAGATAAATAAAATAGATAAATAAGTAAATAAAAAAATAATATATAAATAAATAAATAAATAAATAGATAAATAAATATATGTCAACATTCTTTTGTATGACCATTGCTGACCACATGCTATGCTGAGCGGCGGATTGGGGCCATATGAGGTGAAGGGAGGAGGCCCATACTCGTAAAAAGGCCTATGATTTCACTCCGTCGGCACGTGAGGAAGTTTTGTATCAAAGATTTCGCTGATTGTGGCACACACACCTGTAAAGGTTATCCACCCCTTTCCTACGTCAATGAAGTTTTTCTTTTGAAGAGTTTGAGTCCTTCGCTTGAGAGTATGTCTGGAGCGTCACGTGAACTCCTGACCATATATTAGAGGAAATACGAATATGATTTACTATGGCCTGTGTTTTCGGATTGTACATTTTTGCTGAAAAAGGGAGGTACAGTGATGGTGGACTGGTTGGTGAGGCTATTTAATGTTTGCTGGAGAGAGGGTAGAGTACCGGAGGAGTGGAGAAGTGCCTGTATAGTTCCTCTTTACAAGGGAAAAGGGGACAAGTGTGAATGTAGTAGTTTCAGAGGGATTAGCTTGTTAAGTGTAGTAGGGAAGGCTTATGGGAGGATCTTGATTGAGAGGATTAGGAGAGGAACAGAAGGAGTAATTGGTGAGGAACAGTGTGGATTTAGGACAGGTAGAGGTTGTGTAGATCAGATCTTTGTGGTAAGACAGATATGTGAGAAAGCTATAGGAAAGGGGAAGGATGTTTTTTGGGCTTTTATGGATCTGGAAAAGGCTTATGATAGGGTAGACAGAAAGGCACTGTGGGAGGTTATGCAGATTTATGGGATAGGAGGAAAGCTTTTGGGAGCTGTCAAGAGTTTTTATGAGAGTAGTAGAGCTTGTGTCAGGATTAAAAATGGAGAGAGTGAGTGGTTTGAAGTAAAGGTGGGACTTCGTCAAGGATGCGTTATGTCGCCCTGGCTGTTCAACTTATACATGGATGGGGTGGTGCGAGAGGTGAATGCTAGGGTAGGGGGTCAGGGATTGGAGATGGTTAAAGAAAATGGAGAAAAGTGGGAGGTGAGCCAGCTGTTGTTTGCGGACGACACTGCGCTTGTGGCAGGGTCGGAGGAGGGATTGAGGAAGCTGGTGGCAGAGTTTGGGAGAGTATGTGATAGAAGAAAGCTAAAGATAAATGTGGGTAAAAGTAAGGTGATGAGATGTACAAGGGGTGAAAGTGGCAGTAGACTGGAAGTGAACATTAAGGGAGAGCGACTGGAGGAAGTGGATAGGTTTAGATACTTGGGTGCAAGTGTAGCAGGAAAAGGTGGAGTGAAGGTGGAGGTAGAATGTAGATTGAGAGAAGCGAGTAAATGCCTTGGTGGATTAAAGAGTGTAATGAGGAATAGACATTTAGGAATGGATGCGAAGAGGAGACTGTATGAAGGAGTGATTGTGCCAACAGCACTGTATGGGGCAGAAACGTGGAACATAAGAGAAGAAGAGAGAAGGAGTTTGAATGTGTTTGAGATGAGGTGTCTGAGAAGTATGGTGGGGGTTACTAGGCTGGATAGAGTGAGAAATGAGGAGGTGAGGAGGAGAACAGGGGTGAAAAAGGAGCTGGGAGATAGGGTTGATGAAAGAATATTAGGATGGTTTGGACACATGGAAAGAATGAGTGAAGAAAGACTAGTAAAAGAGGTATGGAAGGCAGATGTGGAGGCAGTGAACATGAGGGGACGTCCTAGGATGAGGTGGATGGATGGGGTGAAGGGGGCTTTGGGGAAGAGGGGAATGTCTGTTGAGGAAGGAAGGGAGAGGACGGAAGACAGAGGTGAGTGGAGAATGGTTGTATATGGATGATGTTGTGATTGCATGGGGAGGAATGGGCTGGGGGGTGGGGGTGAGGTAGTATGTGTGAGTAAGTTTTGACGTAGCCCGAAGGTATTTCTCCCCGTCCTCTCCTTATATGCAAGTGGAGACGGAGAGGGGGGGGGGGGGTCGCTGATTAAATGAAGCGGCCTTGCTGTGGATGTGCTGTGTCTTGCGACACTGCTTCTGACCCAGGGCGGTGGGCAAGGTGCAGGGATGACCCGTCATCCAGGAGGTGCTCAGATGAGAGGGAGGGTGGGAGGGGTGTGGAGTGTATTTAGGGATGAAATGGGTGGGAGTGTTTTTATGCCTTTCCCTTTTTGGCTACCTTCCTTGAAATTAGTACACAGAAGTTCAGAAATTAAACAGTTGTAAGCGTAAATGTGGACTCTCACAAAGTTGATGTACAGACCAAGGAGTAATGCTGTGACCTCACACACACATGCAAGCACGCACGCACACACACACACACATACATACACACCCGCACACAAATACACACACACACACACACACACACACACACACACACACACACACACACACACACACACACACACACACACACACACACACACATATATATATATATATATATATATATTTGTATGTGTTTTGTAAAAGAAAATATTCATCTTAATTTCATTAAGAAAAGAAATATCCAATTTGCCCCAGGCTCCTCTAGATTTTCCTCAATTGACTCACTTTGTCACATAGGCTCCGACTTAAGTGACGTCATTAACGTGGGGACTTCAGTGACTTCCCCCAAAAACGGAACCGAGGTCAAACCCGGCCATGTCACTCCACGTCATGTTCTGTTACGTCGTATGTCGCATCGCGGCAGATATCAAAAGGAATCGATTTTCGTCTCTTATGGAAGTGCTGACACAGGCTGACTCATTACAGAAATGTCAGTGACAGGCCAAATCCACTTTTTGTAGGATAACGGGTGCCTAGTGCAAGAGAAGCTGTAAGGAGGATATGATATATCAGGCTGTCACTGGGAGGAGTAGTCGGAAGTATGCGAGTTTCCCATGCTCCTAGCCGTATGTTCGAGTCCTAGACTTACCTCAGACTCCTAACAGTGAGTGTTACTTGATCCTAACAGCCCCTAAAATATACAGGGCGAAAGTGACATCTTTGTCAATAGTTACGTACCTCCTGGTTTAATTTCTCACCTTTCCTCTAAGACTCTTCCCCTGATGATTTTTCCCAGTCTAGGTCTTGTAACTAGTATGTTTTTCTTTTTACTCTTTGCCATCTTTATTCTTTTTCCTTGTCGCTACTCCCTAGACTAGTCAAATAAAGATTAAAAAAAAAATCTATATTCTATTTATTCGTACCTTGAACCGTATACATCATTTATGTTGTATCAAACAAACTGATTGGCTGGCTAACAGAATAAAAAAAAAGCCATTCCACCAATACCAACACGCTTGAGACGTGACGTTACAGAACGGATGGATCTTAAATTAAAGCACTATCATTATAGGTGGGATGATCCTCCTTGCGTCCGTCCACAAACCAATCAACTGCCTTGATACAGAATGTAGCAGTTGAAAGTTCGATAAAAAAAAAAAAAAAAATTACAGCAAAGTCAAAGACGTGCTGGCAGGTTGGTGTAGACAATAAACGGATCTACTTTTTTACGAAGTGGGGATAGGGATGTCTAGTAGTTTATTCTCTCGACTCTAATTCTAATATTCCTGAGTGTAGTCCTTCCCGCCGGGCATCACTTGTGTAGTTAATTGGTCTATATTGTCTTCTACCAGGGGCTCTTATTCTGATCAGTCTTAAGTTGATTAATCCACTCGACAGAATTGAGAGACGCTTTCCACCATGGCCTCAAATAGGCATATTATACATGTCGTGGGATTTGGTGTCGAAAACAAAAACAAAGGAAAAACAATAAAAACATGTATGGATAAAACAATAAAAATGAACACCAGACCCAGGGCCAAGCACAGCATAAATCCTACACAAGGACGCCTGTCCCGCCCGCGTGTGCTTGCAAGGGTGCATTTCACGAATGCTTGAAAGCAAATTCTCATCTCGGCAAAAGCGGGCGTCGTCATTCCGCCCACAGTTGAAAAAGAAGTATTGTCCATAACCAGAGATCTCGGATGGAGCGCCTCGCGCCAACTCTGGAAGCCGTGAACGCACGAAACTGCTCCTAACACCATGAGCTCGGTGACTCCCTGCACAGCTTCTATTGTAGCAGTCATCAGCCAAATGGAGGGCCCTTGGTCTGAACAAGGTTTTTGAGTGATGGTGACTATTTTTGAGGAGGAGAGTTCCTCTTTGAACTGAGTAAAACTTTCTGGCGTTTGGATTAATAGAACTTGTGCGGCAAGTAACCATGTTGAAAGAATTCATCTCTGGTTAGTAAATGCCTAGGAAACACATAATGCGTCCTCCAGTACACTTTCACAGACTATAACGTCTCAATACAGTGACGGGGCACGTATATCTTGTTACTGCACACGCCAGACGATTTCACTCAACGGAGGGGTGGGTCTTATCTGAACGGGAGCTTAGTTGTTTCAGAATCTGTTCAAGATAGGGCCTAAACAATCAACTGAATAAACTCGTCAGGCGTTCATATAAACAAGAAGTTCATGGATCTTCATACCACTCTTTGTTACAAAAATACTTGGTTGTGATCAAAATATTCGTAAATCTGGAGAAAATATCTGTACAGTGGCAAAGTATATAAATTTTACTGAAGTAAATATAAGGGTACCCTATTTGATGAGAGGTAGACAGAGATTGACTATATTCGATTGATCGTGACTGAGTTCAAGTGTTTCGTGGAGTCCTTGATTCCGAGGTTTCAATGTTCCGACATTCAAGGTCCCATACTTGAATATAACTGCTTGGTAATAGTTACAACAATACATATCTCACTTTTAGGTGGTAAGAAGAAATGTACATGTGGCCCACTACTTTTATTTCTCACCTCACCAGACGCGTATATTATATCTTTCAGTCGTTGGCCTATTGTTCAAACTCCTCACATCTTGATTTTTCTATAACCTCTGACCATTCACTTCTTCTAGTAGTCAGTTTCTTTCCTCTTAGCTCTTCTTTACACACTTTAGGTCTACCTACTGGTCTCCTTCCTCTTGGTTGCCACTCCATGTATAATAGAGGATATATATTCTCTTCCATTCTTTTAACGTGCCTATATCATGTGAAGCGTTTTTTTTCATGTCTACAATTAGGTCTGTTTTTAGGTTCTGTCCTATATTCTTGTTTCTAATTCTTGGAAAAGGAATGTAACTGGGTGACTGTAAAACACTTACTGGTCTAACATATGAGGATACGCCTCAGTATTGCAGAGGTTGAATATTTACTTGTATCATCGCAATTTCATCTTTGTATTTGCATCCAATCATATCCCACTAGGACGCCATATACAAAGCTCAACGATATGACGTCATGTTGTGCACACTCTTTTGCTAACTCGCGAATTCCATTAAAATTGTCTTTATGAGATATTGGTCATTTAGATTTGATTTGGTCACTCCGGTCACGTCTGATTAACTGTGCTGCTTGACTGCTTTGTCATCTTAATATAACACTAGTTATTTTGTACGAGAGTGGCTAATGAAAATATACTAACAATGTAAAATATTATATTAATCACTTCAATAAGCACTACAACAAAACGTACTTACGCTTTGAAGGCGTAACCGAAACTGACACCAATTTGAGCTGGCGGGAAAAATCACAGAGACGCGCGTGGCCTCGTTGGTTTTTACATACTTTGTACAAAAATAACACAATTATAATAATTTAAAGTATATAAATTTCATAGTAATTATATATAAATGGGGAAAGCATGTAATTCCCAATCTACTCACAAGTACGCACATACAATCTACAGTAACAAGTGTACGATACTTACGCGTATACTACAACATTGCTCGGCCACCACCATTCGTTGACCCCATAGAGCAATCAAGAAGAAAAAATGATCAGGCAAGACAAAGCTAAATAAACATAACATATTCCACACACACACACAATAGTAAGTACAAAAGTGTGGAAAAGAATTATTAAAATAGCACACCCTAATTCATAAACATAGCATATATATTAAATAACATATAAGGACTATACTTAGGAATACATACACAAAACAATACAAGAAAAATGGGTACTGCATAAAGTTACAAAAAACATAAGAACTGTATACAAGAACTATACATAATAACTGTATACAAGTACAAGAGTTACACAAAAGAATTGTATACAAATACAAGGAATACACAAAACTAGCGCCAGTTAACATGATACAACAAGACATCAATTGTCGGACGTCCGGGACATGACACAAAAGTTACACATAATTCAAATCAATACACTCAGTCGATAAACAAGATACAAAGTACAGGTCAAGACAAGCATGAATAATAACATAAGCAATGCACAAATAAGATTATGAAGACATAGGACCCCTTGAACGGAGATTATAATTGCAAGGGGTATACAAAGAAGACAGTTTGTAAAAGGAGCCTTGGTGGAGGTTGAGTAAATGCAGGAATAGGCACTCTTGTCACCATGCACTACCTCGCTCAGTCCATAGGAAAGATCAAAGACCCTGAATTTATTGGGATACAACTTCCAAGTAACTAAAAGGGGACCTGTGAATTTACAATTAAGTTTAGATTGGCGGTCAGGCATGCTCTTATAGACATGATCACCAATACTGATGTTAACAGGCTTAGCCCAAATATGCTGGTGTTTCAACATTTTGGCTTTGGAGACATCAAATTCTCTTACAGAACTATAAATGTTATGCATTGTATGATATTGGAGTTGACTATAGTTTCCAATATTGTAGAGGGGACGAGCAGGACTATCAAGCACATAATAATGGAGTAGTTTTTTTTTTCACTCCATAGATAACGTAATGAGGAGTCTTACCCGTAGAAATATTTATGGAGCTGTTAATAAAAGCACTGACATGTGGAAGCCAATCCTTTCAAGATTCGTGAAGGCTACTAGTAACGTGCCTGAGTATATCCAAAATATTCCTATCCGTCCTCCCTACAAAGACCATCGGACGCAGGGTGGTAAGCAGTCACGAGTGTTTGGGTGCTGCCGTAACGCTCACAAATGCTTGCTAAAACCACATTCCTAAATTCCAACCCATTGTCACTAAATAGCACCGAAGGAGTACTAAAGCATGTGCTACTACTGGAGCAGATTTGCTACGTAAGGAATCCAATATCACAAAACGACTAAAGTGGTCCCTAAAGGTTCCGCGAGAACAAGTGAGATAAGCTAATGCACTTTTGATTTTTTATTTAACTTCATATGCATAATATAATCTAACAAGCACGACATATTCTTGGTTATTACAATAATGTAATATAGACATCATCCTATCTAACCTATTATTACGATGAAAATTAAATGAAAAAGATATGGTATATTTTTTATGCAGGGATTCCTTGAGACATGTAATTTATTTTAAAGGTTACGCAAGGGTAAAAAGGTTGAGAAACGCTAGTGTAGACTGTAACAGGATATCCAAAAATGATATCACGAAAATGGTTTAAAGCCCACACCATTGCCAGGGCCTCCAAATGAGTAACAGAGTAACAATACTCAGGCATGTTAAGAATGCAAGTAGCATATGCAAGAACATGGGGTCTATATCCATCTACTTGCTGCATAAGTACAGCTCCAATACCTGTACCAGAAGCATCTGTACAAATAGCAAAGGGAAGGCTATAGTCAGGGAATGCCAACACAGGCGCTTCAGTAAGTGGAAGCTTCAAGGAATCAAAACTTACCTGATGAACATCACGCCACTGGAAAGAAGTGTCCTTCTTGAAGAGACGTGTCAGTGGGGAAGCAATTGAAGCATAATTCCTAATAAATGCACGATATTACACTACCAGCCCAAGGATGGAACGCGCATGCTCAACTGACTTAGGTGTAGGAAGTCCCTAACCGCCTTGACCTTATCGTCAGTAGTGTGAATACCATGTTTGTCTACAACAGGACCTAGGAATTGGATGCTAGGCTTAAGAAAAGAACACTTAGGCAAATTAAGTTCCAATCCAGCATCAGCAAACCGTTGCAAGAGCATGGACAACTTAGTGAAGCTGCTCTCCATATCCTTGAAAACTAAGATTAAATAATCCAGGTAAGCAAAAAGTCCGTTCCATACTAGGCCATGAAAAATGGAGTTAATCAAGCGCTGGCAAGTCAAGGGAGCATTCTACAACGCCATGGGACAACAATGCCATTCATAATGTCCATTGGGAGTAGAGAAGGTATGGCAATTCATGCAGAAAAAAATAAAACAGTACAAGTCTGAGTGCAACGAAAAACACTAAAAAGGGCCAGTCACTGGAGAAGGCAGCGAGCGCAACTTAATGTCCGATAGGATTACGTAGATTTAATATTGTTCAGAAATCCTATTCTATCCAAGCTCTAGATTTACAGTTTATGCACTCAGGAACAAGAGGCGATCCAGTGACAAACGGAGATGGCTATGGTAGAAAGTTTTTAGAGCAAATGCAACGGTTCCTGCGTTTAAGTACGCAAAATTTTGTTTCAAATCACTAGCATGAATTGTTCCAATGACACTGATCAAAATCACCTAGCTGAAAAAAATAGAAAAGGGGTCAGAAAAACAACAACAACAACACACGATTCTACAAACGAACGGGAGAGGACAGAAGGGTTGTATATGGATGATGCTGTGATGCATGAGGGGAGTGGGTGGGAGATGGAGGATGAGGAAGTATGCATGAGAAAAAAATTGACGCAGCCCGAAGGGATTTCTCCCCATCGTCTCCTTTTCTGCGTGAAGGGATGGTGAGGGGGAGGGGGGGTCGCCGAATTTATGAAGCGGCCTTGCTGTGGATGTGCTGTGTCTTGCGACACTACCTCTGACCCAGGGCAGTGGACAGGATGTAGGGATGACCCGTCATCCAGGAGGTGTTAAGATAAGAGGGAGGGAGGAAGGTGGAGGGGAGTGGAATATATAGGATATGGAATGTATGGGAGCGGTTTCTATGCCTTTTTCTTTTTGGCTACCCCCGCGTATGGGGGGAAAAGCCTTTGGTATATGTATGTATGCTACGAGCTGGCTAGCCAGATATCTCAAATGTTCAAAGTTTAAAATAGCGTTCCGAAATAATAATGCTCAGAGGAAATGTTCACAATATTGTTTTACACTACCATCATATGTACGAGCATGGCTAATGAAAGTATACTAACAAAGTAAAATATTATATTAATCACTTCAATAAGCATTACAAGAAAACACGCATACGCTTTGAAGGCGTAATCAAAACTGACACCACTTTCGGTTGGCGGGAAAACTCATAGAGACGCGCGTGGCCTCATTGGTTTTTACATACATTGTACAAAAATAACACAATTATAATAATTGTATATAAATTTCATAGCAATTATGTATAAAAGGGGAAAGCATGTATTTCCCAATCTACTCACAAGTATGCACATACAATTTACAGTAACAAATGCACGATACTTACACGTATACTACAACGATTTCTAAACACGAGTAATGTTTGCTTTAGCTATAAGTCATTCTAGAACAAAAATGTTTGCAGTTGTTTAGCAGTTTAAAACTGAAAAGTACGCCGACCTTTCAATTCATAATGAAGCCAATTGCAGAAATGCTAGATAAACAAGTCTACAAAGAAGCAAGCCAACAATTAAAGAAAGAGCGATTAACTAAATAGATAATTAAACAAACGAATGAATGAACGAATAAGGAAATAGCTAAACCAATAAAGAATAAATATACAAACTACAGCAACCAATTATGTGAGACAAAGGTGGACATTTACGTTACAATTATCTAAATGTGGGACCAACACTGATTACCTATAAGTGGTGGTCCTGCGAGATGGACGTCGGAGAGAATCATCTTCCTATCCTATCTTTAAACTCGTCAAGGTCCTCATCCCCACCAAGAGGTACAGTCCCTTAGGACTAACACTCTGTCTCCGGGCTGGGCACCAATATCTCTATCACCTTTGTACTTCCTTCTCTTTTTCACATAAAGGAAACTAGTAACCGACTTCTCTTCTTCTTTCCTATTACAACATGCTGGTGACATAGAAACAGACCAACACTAATGGGATGCAGAGAACAGTCCAACGTTTCTTCCAAGAGAAATCTATGTGAGCGCTCGAAGATCGTTCGCCAGTTGTTGTCGGGCTGCGGGTTTTCAGTCAGTTAATCTAAAGGCAATAAATTCATCATTACATAAGTGTAATGAAAGCTACCACCTTGATGTTAATGGCTGGAGTTAAATATCTTAACGCGTACAACTGAAATGTTCTGCTATGTCGATGATGATCATACACACGTATATTTTTTCGTCTTTCTTTTATTCTTTCCTTTTCTTCTTCTTTTTACAATATTTACTCGTCGTTTGCGACGTGTTTCTCACAAGTCTCCTGAGAGCCTGTTAATACCCAAGGCGGGCTTAACCAATTTCATGAAATTAATTATCTACAAAATAAAAAATATCACGTTCCAATACCAGGACTATGGATTGTGCATAAACCCTTCGACCCCGACTCCGACTCTTCACTCCTCAATTTATATTTAGACAAATCAAACTATATTTATGATGTTAACTAAATATACATGGTGTACGTGGAATTTCATTACTGCCAACGTAAATCATCATGCTACTTCTGAAGCATATTAACATGTTAAAGATTGAATTTCAACTTGCAAGATTTCATCCATGTCAGCGTTTTTTAATATTCACTTTAAACAACAAATACTGAATTATATCAAGCTTGAATCTTAAAAATATATATATTCTTATAGAGGTAGTGAAGTAGTTGCATTGATATTATTTACTTGAAAAATTATATTTAGCGATATAAAAAATAACATTTTGGGTATCGTATAGTTTTCTGGTTTCCGATAGAAATTGCTTCTGGGGCATTCTCCATTCCTGGCTATTTAGAAAGTTTTCTTGAAGTTATTGTTCGTTTCATTTTCTATGATTTACCAGTGCTATTTGACCTTTTCACACACGACCTCCCTTCCTGAAACCCAGACCATATAAACCTTCTCACATATGCAGAAAGCCAAACAAAAATCCCGAAACCCAGACCATATAAACCTTCTCACATATGCAGAAAGCCAAACAAAAATCCCACAACACTGCAGCAGCATTTGAAAATTTGTGAACACAAAATGGACTGTGAAGATCATTCAGATATCCTTACTAACACAACTTCCTAGCAACCATGAATCAAAGAAGTAGTCAAGGTGAATAGACAACCCTTTCCACTAGTCTAAGAACACTAAGCTATTCGGTCCTGTATTCAACACACATCACCACTCCCCATAAGAAAAAAAAATTATTATAAAAATAATCGTACTGATGACAAGTAAGAAACTGTATATTGATTGAACGGATATTACACTGAAAACTTGCAACCTATACCTAAAGTCATTGATCAAATTAAGTAGGGGTTGAATAAGAAATCAAAGATAAAAAAAAACTTAAAAATAGAATTGTTTTTCTAGATTCTCTTTCGGAGTCGGAATAATCGCCTTTGTATTGCCTCCAACTCCGGCAGTTTCTCAGCCCGTTCATTATTCATTGAAGGGTTAAATCAAGACAGGTTGAATTTCTTCCGTAGGTTGAGAGTATTTTTGCATTTTAAATCATTAGGTGAAAAAGGGAAATAGTTACGTTTCATTTAATGAAATATATTGAGACACATGGATACGTTTACTGAGCAGAGATTACGTGCGTAGCTGAATGAAATTTCCTGCTTAGAGCCAGATTAAACAAAAACAAGGTTTTTCTGCTGCTATGTCACACGTACCGACACTAAACCTTTGTTCTGTGGACGCTCTTGATTATACATTAGAATCCTCTATGATTTCTCTGAACAACATCTACGAGTTATACTACTGGGTTGAGGATGAAATAAATATGTATCAATCCCTTCTATCCTATGTGCAGAAGATCATGTGTCAGCCAGAATAAATACCACAAATCATGCCTCTCTACCGCAAAGGTCTCGGGGTTTGGAGTCCCAAAGGCATCTGCGGAGAGAACGGCACCCGTCACAAGACCCAGGAGCGAGGAACATGTTGCACGGAGGCAACAATAACAGCAGCAGCAAAGACAACAAAGACTTGTCCATGTATTCCACGATCACAAGGGTTTGATATGTAGATAGGCAGGGGAGGGGGGAGAAGGGGGGAGGGGCGTGGGAAAGGGGAAAGGGAAGTAGGGAGAGGAGAGACTGGATAGGGGAGAATAAAAAGAGGAGAAAGAAGGAGCAAGGTAGAGAGGAAAGGGGAGAGGACGAAAAGAAGAGAGGAGAATAGAGAGGCAACGAAAATAGTGTAGTAAATGGTAGATTATCATAGAGGAAAGTAAATGAACGAAAGATAGATTGAACATTTGCATTCGCTTTTATGAATATATATATATTTTTTTATAATCGCATTCTCATTCCCTTTCACATTTACAGCTGTTTGCGATTATTTCTGCAAAATTAGTAGGAAGAACGGTTATAAAGATGGGTAAATAACACATAATGATACTATGGCTTGGAGGAGCGTTAGTCAGAATGGGGTGAGAAGGCAGACAAACGCCATTGGCTCAGTTCTCTCCTTCCCAACATTCCAAAGGTTGGGGGAGGTGAAGCCAGAGGCAACAAACAGCTTCAATCCGCTCAGTGTTGTTGCTCCTTGGGCTTTTGATTATGACCTGGTGATATTTAGACTCTTTATAGAAACTTTTGAAAATTATCAGTGTTATTATTTCACATTATAACCATTCATTACCTTCACGTAAAGAACGAGGCGAGCCTCCACGAAGACATCCTCTCCTATATAACAACTAGGATTATTGAGCCCACCTAGAATACAATCCACTAACACTAAACAGTATATAAGCGGGGCTTGCTGCCTTTAAGTATTCAATCCCTCAATCAAAAATATCTAAATATTAAATCAAAGACAACCTAAATATACAACAATAAACATCAACGGTACCAAAAACTAGCAAACACTTAAGCAATTCTCGCCCAATTTTAACTTATGCATTGATTCAAAACAAGAAATTAAACCCTCATTACAGTCCGCACTACCAGCCTTTACAAAATAAACCACTGTTAGAAGGCATAACCCAACTCAAAAGATAAACTAAAAACATTTAATGAATATATATTCTCTACATATATACAAGTTCTCATTGCATAACATGGGCACTCTGTTCAAGTGTCAACGAATTTTTTGTGACAATGATATAACTGCATTCTAAATTTATGCCCCCCTCAGTGAGGTAACAACTATGAATCTACCACGATAATTAAATGATGGATAAAATGAAGTCTGTATACAACAAAGTCGATTGACATTCCCTTAATTGTCTTGAACTACCTTAAATAGCTTTATATAATCTAATATTACCTTATATTGCCAAAAACTTACTAAAATTGCAAAAAATAAGAAACTAAACTAATGTATCCAAGGAAATGAATACGTCGACGTTGCTTCCACGTTCCTATAGTGGATTTGTTTGTCAAAGTCACAAGTTACTAGATTTGCGCCATTTTTTGGGTCACATATAGTCCTATCGGCGTATATCAGAGTCTGGAAATCGTGGGACTCAACTGGCGAGTCTCCTCAGGATCTTTCTGACAACTCGAAAAACTTTTTTCCAGAAGGTCTTTTTTCAGTTTGATGTGGAGTCTGAACAGGTCCAGAGGCCTTCAATATATGTGGTTCACCATGGCCTTGGATCACATGTTGGACTCATGATCGACATAATTTTCCTTCCCGAAACAGAGCTCAGACCTTATATATGACCAATCTAAGGGTAATCCTGTGACCTTACACGCACACAAAAACCCCAACTCACCGCCCACGGGAGTTGGAGTAACAACCCGCAACGCAGCGATACTGAAATTATTTCAGCTCTGGGCGGGATTGGAACCCGAGCCGCTGTATTGGCAGCCGGAACTTTAACCACTGCGCCACGAGTGAATGAGAGAGA
>NC_134780.1:65287967-65290467 GCF_046742065.1 Oratosquilla oratoria | reverse complement strand
AGATGGAAAGCTTAGAAGTGTAAAAAAGGCAACATAGGACATATGGAGAAGAAGGAAGAGAGCAGTAGGGGTAAGAGAGGGAAGGGGACTGGAGGGTGAGACTGTGTGGAAGGGGGAAAGGAAAGGGGAATGGGAAGGAAGGGAGACGGGAGAAGAATGGCAAGGGAGAAGGAGTGTTGAGGGGAGAGATAGAGATCAAAGGTGCATCGAGGGGAGAAAAAACGTGGAATCCGGTAGAGGGAAAAGAGGATGAAGAGGATAGACATGGAAGAAGCAAAACTGAATGACAAAAGAAATGACGAAAGAAGAAGAAGAAGAAGAAGAAGAAGAAGAAGAGAGAGAGAGAGAGAGAGAGAGAGAGAGAGAGAGAGAGAGAGAGAGAGAGAGAGAGAGAGAGAGAGAGAGAGAGAGAAAGATGACAAAGGAGAGAGAGTAGAGAGAGGAGAGGAGAGAGAGGAGAGAGAGGGGAGAGAGCGGAGAGAGAGGAGAGAGAGGAGAAAGAGGAGAGAGAGGAGAGAGAGAGGAGAAAGAGGAGAGAGAGAGGAGAAAGAGGAGAGAGAGAGAGAGAGGAGAGAGGAGTGAGAGGAGAGAGAGAGAGAGAGAGAGAGAGAGAGAGAGAGGGAGAGAGAGAGAGAGAGAGAGAGAGAGAGAGAGAGAGAGAGAGAGAGAGAGAGAGAGAGAGAGAGAGAGAGAGAGAGAGAGAGAGAGAGAGAGAGAGAGAGAGAGAGAGAGAGAGAGAGAGAGAGAAGAGAGAGAGAGAGAGAGAGAGAGAGAGAGAGAGAGAGAGAGAGAGGGGAGAGAGAGGAGGGGAGAGAGAGGAGGGAAATAGGGGAGAGAGAAGGAAGAGAGAGAGGGAATAGAGAGGAGAGAGAGAGAGAGAGAGAGAGAGAGAGAGAGAGAGAGAGAGAGAGAGAGAGAGAGAGAGAGAGAGAGAGAGAGAGAGAGAGAGAGAGAGAGAGAGAGAGAGAGAGAGAGAGAGAGAGAGAGAGAGAGAGAGAGAGAGAGAGAGAGAGAGAGAGAGAGAGAGAGAGAGAGAGAGAGAGAGAGACAGAGACAGAGACAGAGACAGAGAAAGGAGAGAGAGAGGAGAAAGGAGAGAGGAGAAAGGAGAGAGAGAGGAGAAAGGAGAGAGAAACGAGAAAGAGAGAGGGGAAAAGAGAGAGAGAGGAGAAAGGAGAGAGAGAGGAGGGATTGAACGAGTGTGTGGGATGAGGGAGCAAATTCTACCAGAGAATGAGAAAAAGAGAAGAGGAACGAAGAGAAACACTGACTATATTGGAAAAGGTGTGACTGGTAAAGCAGAAAAGAATGACGAGGGAGAGGTGTGATAGAAAAGAGGAGAAAATGAATGAATAGAAATGTGAAAGGATAAGAAATAAATACAGGAGGAGATGATAAAAACAACGAGTGGAAGTGAGGGACGAGGAAGGAAATGATAAAGGGAAGGGCAGTCACTGGGGAGAGCTTTACATTGGGGAAGCTCTGACAAGAGAGGAAAAGGGAAGGAAATCGAAAAAAATAATAGATGAGAAGAACACAGGGAAGGGGATGATGGTGAAGGAAAAGCGTGGAGGAGAGTAGACAGAACGAAAAACATAAATGAAGTTTACAAAAGATAATAGTGACGTAGACTGGATGGAAATGAAAAGGAGGCATGGCGGAAACACTTTAAGGAGAAATAAAATCAATACAAAAATTGAAAGATTGAATGGTATAAGGACGAAAGACAAAAACTTGAAAGAAAAGAAGAGACTAAATGAAACGAGCGTTAAGAAGAAATGGGAATAGAAAGAAGAGAGGAGCGAAACAAATCAAATGAAATCGAGAGAGGAGGAGAATGAGGAGAGGTGGAGAGGAAGGAAAAGAAGGCAAAGAAAAAAGTAAGAGAATAGAAGAAGAACACACAGAAGAAGAAAAGAAAAATGTAGCACATGTTGGAGTATTAAGGAAAAGAAAAAAGTAAAGAAAATAAGATATAAAAGAAAAAGACAAGGCAAATGTACCTTCGAGGAAAGTCTTTATGTGAAAAGCAGAAATAGTTAAGAAAGAGAAGAGAAGGAAATGAAGGAGAGAATAGGAGAAACAAGAAAAGGGAAAAAGAGCACGTAAAATTCCTCGGACACTACATAAAAAAGATAAACGGAATCAGGCGAAACATACAGCATATACGGATAGACAGAGTTAGGAGTAGAGGGAAAATGGAGAGTGAGAGTGGGAGTGAGAGTGGAGAGAGAGAGTGGGGAGAAAGTGGAGAGAGAGCGGAGATATAGAGAGTGGAGTGAGAGGGAGGGAGAGAGAGAGAGAGAGAGAGAGAGAGAGAGAGAGAGAGAGAGAGAGAGAGAGAGAGAGAGAGAGAGAGAGAGAGAGAGAGAGAGAGAGAGAGAGAGAGAGAGAGAGAGAGAGAGAGAGCGAGAGAGAGAGAGAGAGGAGAGAGAGAGAGAGAGAGAGAGAGAGAGAGAGAGAGAGAGAGAGAGAGAGAGAGAGAGAGAGAGAGAGAGAG
>NC_134780.1:65265467-65282967 GCF_046742065.1 Oratosquilla oratoria | reverse complement strand
GTACAGCGCGATACAGTTACAGGTATAAGATAAAGTGTAGTATTCTAGTAATTTAGAATCAAAACAATAGTCTGTCACTGTACTCCAAAGTAATAGTATAAGGTAAGCAGAGTAAGCTTCGTCTATTTAGTTTATTTAGTGACCGCTTTTGTTTGTTTTGTTGTTTTATATTTTCTTTGCCGTTTGTATTGCCGAAGGAGGAGCGAAATGGCTTGTGAAGGTTGTATGAACCTATAAGATCGTCTCAGGATGTGCTAGGAGGATATTCATCTCAAGAGTGCGCTATGTGAGAAGAGTAAATCCTCCCCACAACTCAAAGAGCGTACCACCTCTTCCGCTTATGTCACTGCCGTATGCAAAGGGCGCTCCGTGGGGTCCCGTTTGTCAAGCCCGCGTTCGGTTTGGCTCGGTCTCGGTAAGCGGGTGCCCTGTGGAGCAACCGCTGTCTCTAGCCAATCGTTTTGCTCTACTGGAGGATGAAGTGGCTGAAAAACAGTAGTTCTTGTTGGTGGGGGACTCCATGGTGCGAGGCTATGACGACATCCTGCAGCGGAAGACTAAATGACGTTGCAAGCTTGTATATCAACCGGGCCGTGGGATCGCTGATTGTACCCAGACCATCAGGGAGCAAAGCGGACGAACACGGTTACGATTGTTCATACAGGAAGTAATGTTGTGGGTAAAGTGAGATCAGAGGAACTTGTTCGGAATTACAAGGTCCTTCTACAGGAGATGAAGGAGTGTGGGAGCCATCACGTAGTCTGTTGGATCCATCTGAGGATCTACGCTGGCTCGTGTTGGAACAGTAGATCCATAGGGATCAATGAGAGGATATCACAATTGTGCACACAACTGGGATACCACTTTCTTGATCCTTGGTATCTCTTTTCCAAGCGCCATGACCTTGATACTTCTGATGGGATCCAGCTTACTCGCAGAGGTAAAGATGTTCTTACAAATCTCATTGTGGGAGTTTGTAATGGGGTAGAAACTCAAAAGGAAGGAGAAAAAGAATGTATTGGGGAAAACAGAGTAGGGTATAGCAATAATGTAGAGCAATATGTCAGTGTAGGACAAAATATAAATTTAGGATATAATGTCGGTAGAGAACGAAATACTACATGAGGATGTAATGTCAAAGGACAAAATATCACGATGGGATGTAACAATAGTGGATGATTAAATATCACGATGGGATATCATGTTAGTGGACAAAAGATCACGATGGGATGTAGTGATGGTTGATGACAAAATATCACGATAGGATATAATGTCAGTGGAGAACAGAATACCATTTTAGGAAGGGATGCCGGACAGAATGTTAGTGAACGACGAGTGGCCGGTGTGGAACGCGGTGACGTGGGAGGGCAAGGTATACATAGGATATCGAATGACTGTGAAGGGCAAATGTCCATGAGGCATTGAATGTCAATTAAATACCAAATGTCAGTATAGAGTAAGGTATCAATAAAGAATAAAATTATAATATAAGACATGATGTTGAAATTTAAAACGCTTCAAAAAGAAATAATCACGAGTTTCTTAATAACATGTACTTTAATGCTCGTGGCATTGGAAATGAATTCCAAGAAATACAGGCGTATATCAAAAACAAATTTCTTGATATGATAGGAATAACCGAGGCATGATTAAATGGTAAGAGTTTGAAGCTGAATCTAATATTGCGGGATTTAAACAATTTCATCGGGATAGAAACCGCAAGAAAGGTGTGATATTCTGTTGTACGTTAAAAGCAATATCCATACCTGTTTTTTTTGTGTTTTTTTAGAAAAAGTAAAGCAGGAAGCATATGATAATTTGTGGGTTGAATAGATCCAAAGAAATGGACATAAATTTAATGTAGGTGTAATATATAGGCCAAAAACATTATCATTGGCAGACTCCAAATTGTTGTTTCAAGAACTGTCTAGTTTCTGCAACCGGGACTTATTGATAATGAGTGATTTTAATTTTACTGACATTGATTGAATGACCCTTGAACATGACCATACAGGTATTCGCTTGATAGATTTTCTCGGTGACAATTACTTAGTTCAGCATGTAAAAGAGCCCACAAGACATGGAAACTTACTCGATCTATTGATCACTAGCCGTGAAAGCATGATCACCGATGTAGAAGTTGGTGAAACTATTGCAAATAGCGATCACAACTTTACAGGTGCTCAGGTTCACCTAATGACTATCAAAATTATGTAATAATACTGAGAGATTTTAAAGAAAGAAAAAAAAACGACAATACGAAATGAATATTGCCGATAAGTCCATTATAGATAAAAAGGTTACTAGGAATCACATTGGTCCACTATTATATACTGACAGACAACTTGAATATTCAAATGAAAGGATGTGTGATATTTTAGACAATTATTTTAGCTCAGTATTCATAAACGAAGTACCTCAAAGTGAACTCCAAACTGAAACTTGTGAAAAATCTAGGGTGAACCTACTCATTACGGTAAATATAACAAAAGAAAAAATTAAAAGGTCAATAGAGAATCTCAAAATTAATAAAATACCAGGGCCTGACGGTTGGCATCTAAGAATCTTAAAGGAAATGAAAAATTAAATTGTTGTTCCATTAGAAATTCTTTTCAAGAAATCCATCATATGATGTCCCAAGAGAATGAAAACTAGCTAACGTTACTCCCATATTCAAAAGAGGTGACAAAAAGAAACCAAATAACTATAGGCCTATAAGCTTGGCTTCAATCGAAGGAAAGACATGGAAACTATCATCAGGGATGCTATCAAACATCATTTAGAAAGTAACTGTTTGATAAATGATAGCCAGCATAGATTCAGACGGAAACGTTCTTGCCTGACTAATTTACTCGAATTCTACAACACAATCATCTCGAATCATGACAAAAAAAATATATAGATTTAATATATTTAGACTTTGCAAAAGCTTTTGATACCGTCCCCCACGAAAGGCTACTTACTAAATTAGCCTGTTAAGTTGGACTAGAAATTGGTTGAATGATCAAAAACAGTTGTTTTAAATTGCAAAACTTCTAGATGGAAAATTTTTACGAGTGGAGCTCCTCAGGGTTCCATTTTTGAGCCACTCCTATTCATAGTATATATAAATGATATAGATCACGGACTAAAATCTACTGTCTCCAAATTTGCTGATGATACAAAACTGTGCGGAACGGCAAATGATCACTTAAATCAGTTAGATATTCAAGAACATTTAGATAAATTACAGCAATGATCTGAAAAGTGACAAGTGAAATTTAACACAAAGAAATGCAAGGTTATGCACATAGGTAAATATAACAGTAAATACGATTACAAATTATTTGGAAATTCGTTAACAAAATTGGATAGTGTAAAGGATCTCGGCGTAATTATTAGTAACGATCTGAGAAAGCAAATAAGATTCTAGAACTGATTGCGCAATATTTTGACTTCAAAAGTCCATCTATCATTAACAAGCTATATAAATCATTAGTTCGTCCACATTTGGAATATGCTGTTTCCGTATGGTCACCGAATATCATTAAAGACATTGACAGATTGGAAAAAGGACAAAGGAGAGCCACAATACTGATTCCAAATATAAAAAATAAATCATATGAAAAAAGACTAAAACATATGAATGTGTTTAAAAAAAAAAAAAAGCGTAGACTAACGTGACTTGATCCAGCTCTTTAAGATTCTAAAGAAAATGACAACATCAAGAGTGAACATTTTTCACTCTGAATGAGAATTCGACGATAAATAATAGTCTCAAAGTGTCAGGAAATAGATTAATTTGGAAGTGGGTAGAAACAACTTCGCTAACCGTGTAGTTAATGAATGGAATAAACTTCCTGCAGAGGCAGTGCAAAGTAGTTAAGTTCGAAGCTTTAAGATTCATTTAGATAAACACTTAAACAAAATGCTGTAATGATTGCCATTTATTTTATATTATTTGTTTGTTAATACCCCGTCTGGGATATTAGCCTGTCTAGGGTACTACCCCGTCTGGCGTATTGGCTGCATGTTGTTACGGCAAAATAGCATGCAGTTTATACTTTAGGGTCTGTATGGGGCGCCCCTACGGACCAGAGTCACACATCATTTTGTCTGTGATAGAGGAGGGCTCTGCTCACAGAGAAATTATGTAACTTCTAATATACTGCTACTGTCCCTCCGTTATGCTGTCCCCCAACCCCTTGTTGCTGTCCTGTACCATTCCTCTGAATTTCATTTCCTTGTTTCGCCTACCCTGTGCTGGGGGGGAAAATAATGCTACCACCAAATATTCCCACTTGGATCGTAAGAGGCGAGAAAAATGGGACGGGGATTGGGACCAGGCATCCTTCTCCCTATAACCCCACAGGGGACATTCCGAAAAAAGTAAAAGCATAAGAGGGTCTAGGAGTTTTCCGACCATCACCTTAAGGCTTGTTTTTTTTTAATGTGCGTGGATGTGGTACAGATGAGAGTAAAAGGGAAGATATAGGTAGTATGTTTGTAAGAAGAAAGATGGATGTGTTGGCTTTGAGTGAAACTAAGTTGAGAGGGAGGGGCGAGTGTGAGTTTGGAAGTGTAGTTAGGAGGTTCTCAGGAGAGAAGAGAGGGCGAGGGAGAGAAGGGGGGGCTATACTAGTAAGTGAAGAGATAGGTAAACGTGTAGTGGAGTAGAAGGAGCTTTCTTCAGGGATAATGTGGGTGAAGGTGAAACTGGGAAAAGAGATGTGGGTTTTTGTAAGTGCCTGGTAGTGAGAAAAGTGTAGAAGAATAGGGGCTTATTGGATAGACTTAAATGAGTGCATAGAGGAATTAGAGAGGAACGTCAATGTAGTAATATTGGAAGGCCTTAATGCTAGGGTAGGAAATTAATCAATTGACGGAGTGGTTGGAAAATGTGGAGTTCCAGGACAGAATCGTAGTGGAGAGTTGATGGTGGAGATATGTCTAGAAAGAGAGTTGAGGATAGCAAAAAGTGTTTTGGAGGAAAGTCAACCATAAGTACACATGGGAGAGGGTGGTGGATGGAAGAGGGGTAGATAGAGCGTTAATGGACTATGTAGTGGTAGATAGGAGTATAATAGTAAGAGTTAAGGATGTACATGTGCTAAGAGGCGAGAGTGGGGAAATATAAGGTCATTTTTGGGTGGAAAGTAAGTTGAGAGTGGAGGATAGATGGAGAAAGAAGAAAATGACAAAAGGTAGGGAGGTGCTTGGAGTGAACTTCTTAAATGAAAATGAAAAGGAGAAGGAGTACAAGAAGAAGCTGAGAGAGGAGTGGGAAAGAGTGAAGGATAGAGTAGAGCTAGGAGTGGAGGAGGAATGGGAATGGTTGAAGGAGGAAGTCACAAAGTGTGCAAAGATGGTGTGTGGAACAAGAAGGACGAGAGGAAATAGAGGGAAGGGTAGTGAATGGTAGGATGAGGACACAAAGAAGGTTGTAGAAGAGAAGAAGCGAGCTTTCACAGATTGGTTACAAAATAAGACGAGGGGGTCATATGAGAGGTACAAAGAAAGGAGAAGAGAATTAAAGCACAAGGTAAAGGAGGCAAAGAGGAGAGCATATGTGAAATGGGGTAAGAGTATGACAGAATTTTTTTTTAAGTAATAAAAAGATAAAAAGATGTTTTAGAAAGAAATTAAAAAAGGAAGAGGAGGCGAAACAAGTAGAGAAGAAAAGGTAAAAGGTGCAGATGGAGAGATGATAATGGAAGAGAAGGCAGTAAGGGGAAGATGGGCAGAGCATTTTAGGGAGTTGCTAAATGTGTAGGAGGATTGGGAGGGAAAGATAGTTGCAGTGGGAAGTGCTAAGAAAATGACCGTGATGAGTGAGGAAAATGGAGAAGAAATAGAGAAGGATGAAGTAAAGGCAGTTGTCAAGATGATGAGAGCAAGTAAAGCACCTGGTCTGGATGGAAGCCATGCAGAATGTCTTAAAAAAAAAAAAAAAAAAAAAAAGAGAGAGAGAGAGAGAGAGAGGTACAGTCATGGTGGACTCGCTAGGAGGTTACTTAATGTTTGTTGGAGAGAGGGTAAGTTGCCGGAGGACTGGAGGAGTGCCTGTATAGTTCCACTTTACAATGGAAAAGGGGACAAATGTGAGTGCAGTAGTTTCAGTGGAATTAGCTTGTTAGGTGTAGTTGGGAAGGCTTATGGGAGGGTCTTGATTAAGAGGATTAAGAAAGGAACAGAGGGAGTAATTGGCGAGGAACAGTGTGGGTTTAGGACATGTAGAGGTTGCGTAGATCAGATTTTTGTCGTAAGACATATATGTAAGAAAGTTATAGGAAAAGGTATGGATGTCTTTTGGGCTTTTGTGGATCCGAAAAAGGCATATGGCAGGGTAGATAGAAGGGCACTGTGGGGGGTACTGAAAATATAAGGGATAGGAGGAAAGCTTCTAGGAGCTGTCAAGAGTTTTTACGAGAGCAGTAGAGCATGTGTCAGGATTAGAGATGGGGAGAGTGAGTGGTTCGAGGTAAAGGTGGAACTTCGTCAGGGATGTGTTGTGTCTCCCTGGTTGTTCAACTTATACATGGATGGGGTAGTGCGAGAGGTAAATGCAAGGGTGGTGGGTCAGGGATTGAAGATGTTTGAATAAAATGGAGAAAAGTGGGAGGTGAACCAGCTGATGTTTGTGGAGGACACTGCGCTTGTAGCAGGATCAGTGGATGGATTGAGAAAGTTAGTTACAGAGTATGGGAGAGTGTAAGAAAGAAGAAAATTGAAGCTAAATGTGGGTAACAGTAAGATGATGAGATGTACAAGGGGTAAAAGTGGCAGCAGATTGGAAGTGAGTATTAAGGGAGAGCGACTGGAGGAAGTGGATAGTTTTAGATCCTTGGGTGCAAATGTGGCAGGAAAGGGAGGAGTGGAGATGGAGGTAGAATGTAGATTGAGAGAAGCAAGTAAATGCTTTGGTGGATTAAAAAGTGTATTGAGGAATGGACATTTGGGAATGGATGCTAAGAGGAGATTGTATGAAGGAGTGATTGTGCCAACAGCACTGTGTGGGGCAAAACCATGGAACATAATAGAGGAAGAGAGAAGGAGTTTGAATGTGCTTGAAATGAGGTGTCTGAGAAGTATGATGGGGGTTACTAGGCTGGATAGAGTAGGAAATGAGGAGGTGAGGAAGAGAACAAGGTTGGTAAGGGAGTTAGGAGATAGGGTGGATGAATGAGGATTGGGATGGTTTGGACACATGGAAAGAATGAGTGAAGAAAGACTAGTAAAAAATGTATGGAAGGCAAATGTGGAGGGAGTGAACGTGAGGGGGCGACCTAGGATGAGATGGATAGATGGGGTGAAAGGTCCTTTGGGGAAAAGGGTGATGTCTGTTGAGGAAGGACGGGAGAGGACAGAAGACAGGGGTGAATGGAGAATGGTTATATATGGGTGATGTTGTGATGCATGAGGTGGAATGGGTGGGGGGATAGGGTGTGAGGTATTATGTGTGAGAAAAATTTGACGCAGCCCGAAGGGATTTCTCCCCGTCTTCTCCTTTTCTGCATGAGGGGGCGGAGAAGGGGGGGTTGCCGATTTAATGAAGCGGCCTTGCTGTGGATGTGCTGTGTCTTGCGACACTGCCTCTGACCCAGGGCAGTAGACAAGATGCAGGTATGACCCGTCATCCAGTAGGTGCCAAGCTAGGAGGGAGGGTAGAAAGTGGAGGGGAGTGGAGTGTATCAGGGATGGAATGGGTGGGAATGGTTTTTATGCCTTTTTCTTTTTGGCAGCTCCCTTGTAAGGAAAAAAAGTCTTTGGTATATGTATGTATGTTTGTTATTGCCTGTTTATTATTTGCTTGATTTTCGTTTATTATTAATTACCTGTCAGTTTATCATCATTTACTATTTACCTGTTTGTTTATTATTTAACTATACCTAAGCATATATTTTGTTTATTATTATTTATACTATTATAATTCTTTATTTGTTATTATTATATTTTTTCACATCTGACTTCTGTTGGCATGCTTCGCCTTTGCAATTCTTTGTAGTGTATATATATATATATATATATATATATATATATATATATATATATGTGTGTGTGTGTGTGTGTGTGTGTGTGTGTGTGTGTGTGTGTGTGTGTGTGTGTGTGTGTGTGTGTGTGTGTGTGTGTGTGTGTGTGTGTGTGTGTGTGTGTGTGTGTGTGTGTGTGTGTGTGTGTGTGTGTGTGTGTGTGTGTGTGTGTGTGTGTGTGTGCATGTGGTGGAAACGTAGAAGCACCATATTTAAAGTAGGTAATTTATTCCCGACGTTTCGGGTCCTATCCGGGAACCGTCTTCAGGTGTTACAATGGAATACAAAAATCACATGGTATAATCATACGAGCGACCACGACCTTAGGAGAGGGACGTGGCAACCCTTTACTCGGTGGTTCTGTGCTGGGTTGCCACGTCCCTCTCATAAGGTGGTAGTCGCTCGTATATTTATACCATGCCATTTCTGTATTCCATTGCAACCCTTGAGGACGGGTCCCGGATAGGACCCGAAACGTTGGGAATAAATTACCTACTTCTGAGTTTAGTGTTTCTGCATTGCCACTATTATGGTTCCTGGACTCCAGCTTTTTTCGTACACACATATTGTATCAAAGGTGCATCAGAGGTAACGGCCAGGATACTCCGGGACAAGAACATACAGGTATCACATAAACTACGTAACACTCTGCATCACAGCCTCACCAGGGTCAAAGATATATAAACACCCACTCAGCAGGTGGGTGTAGTGCATCACATTGGTTGTTTGGATTGTGATCCAGTTTACATAGGAGAAACACAGAAGAAACTCGCCACTACAATTGAAGAACATAAACGGGCAGTTAAACGGAAGGATGCAGCCTCATCACTTTATAAATACATCAACGAACTACAGCACAACATTGACTGGGAAGGAGCGACAGTGGTACACAGAGACAACTCGAAGAAGAGGAGATTATTTTTAGAAGCGTGGACGACAAAAGAAGTTAGCTTAAACAGGTGCATAGATTTAAATACAATATACCTGGTCACTAGAAACTCAAAGACAGACTCAAGTAGTGTCACCAATTTGAACTACTTGAGTAAGAGAGGATAGGGTGAACAAAGGTCACAGTGTGAATGAACGTGATTTAATTTATTTCCTCCTTTTTTTGTGTGCAAGTGTGTAGTCCACTTTTTTCACTCGTTGTACAAGTGGCATTTTATTTTATTTTATTTTTTATTTTATTTTATTTATTCTTTGTAAATCAAAATGTATATAAGACCCATTATGTATAATTAGGTATTTAAGGCTGTGATCAGCTGTCCGGTACTCCGAGCGACTGGAGGAGGAGGGGGACCCGGACAGCTTCGGCATTGCGGAATACCTCTCCCAGTTCCAACAACGGCCAATATATCAAGCTCTTTGACCACTGTATATCGTCACACCCCTGAAGACGGTCCTAGGATTAGGGCGGAAACGTCGGGCAATAAACCTCCCATTTTGAATCTGGTATTTACGCTTCTCTTCAACACATATCATATATATATATATATATATATATATATATATATATATATATATATATATATCTATATCCATATATTCATATACATATATATATATATATATATATATATATTATCATTATGATTAATGATAATAGTAATAATAATAATATTATTTTCAATAATAATAATAATAATGATAATAATAATAATAATAATAATAATAATAATAATAATAATAATAATGATAATAATGATAATGATAATGATGATAATGATAATAATGTGGATAGGAGGTAAGGGAACACGGGCTGAGGGAAATACTTTTATTCCTGACTAGTTTCGCCTGAGTGATAGTAATAATAATAATAATAATAATAATAATAATAATAATAATAATAATAATAATAATAATAATAATAATAATAATAATAATAATAATAATAATAATAATAATAATAATAATAATGATAATAATAATAATAATAATAATAATAATAATAATAATAATAATAATGATAATTATAATAATACATACATACATATACCAAGGCTTTTTCCCCCTTCCAAGGGAGGTAGCCAGAAAGTGAAAGGCATAAAAACACTCCCACCCATTTCATCCCTAAATACACTCCACACCCCTCACACCCTCCCTCTCATCTGAGCACCTCCTGGATAACGGGTCATCCCTGCACCCTGCCCACCGCCCTGGGTCAGAAGCAGTGTCGTGAGAAGAGCGTGGAAGAAAGTGAGGCCTTTTGGATAGATTTAAATGAGTGCATAGAGGGTTTAGGAAGAAATGTCAATGTAATAGTACTGGGAGACCTTAATGCTAGGGTGGGAAATGGTCCAATCGATGGAGTGGTTGGGAAGTGTGGAGTTCCAGGAAAGAATCGTAGTGGAGAGTTGATGGTGGAAATGTGTGTAGAAAGAGAGTTGATGATAGCAAATACAGTGTTTCGGAAGAAAGTCAAGCATAAGTACACATGGGAGAGGGTGGTGGAGGGAAGGGTGGTAGATAGAGCGCTAATGGATTATGTAGTGGTAAATAGGATTATTATAGGAAGAGTTAAGGATGTACATGTGCTAAGGGGAGAGGGTGGGGGAATATCAGATCATTTTTTGGTGGAAGGTAAGCTGAGAGTGGAGGATAGATGGAGAAAGAGGAAAGGGACAAAAGGTAGGGAGGTTCTTAGAGTGAACTCCTTGAATGAAAAGGAAAAGGAGAAGGAGTACGAAAAGAAGCTGAAGGAGGAGTGGGAGGGAGTAAAGGATAGAGCAGAGATGGGTGTGGAGGAGGAATGGGGATGGTTCAAGGAGGGAGTCTTAAAGTGTGCAAGGATGGTGTGTGGAACAAGAAGGACAGGGGGAAATAGAAAAAAGGGTAGTGAATGGTGGGATGAGGAAACAAAGAAGGTTGTAGAAGAGAAGAAGCGAGCATTCACAGATTGGTTACAAAAGAGGACGGGGGAGTCATATGAGACGTACAAAGAAAAGAAAAGAGAAGCAAAGCAAAATGTAAAGGAGGCAAAGAGGATAGCAGATGTAAAATGGGGTAGGAGTATGACAGAAAATTTGAAAGTAATAAAAAGATGTTTTGGAAAGAAATTAAGAGAGGAAGAGGAGGCGAATCAAGTAGGGAAGAAAAGGTAAAAGGTACAGATGGAGAGATGATAATGGAAGAGATGGCAGTAAGGGGAAGATGGGCAGAATATTTTAGGGAGTTGCTAAATGTGAAGGAGGATAGGGAAGGAAAGATAGCTGCAGTGGGAAATGCGAAGAAAATGAGAGTGATGAGTGAGGAGAATGGAGGAGTAATAAGAAAGGATGAGGTAAAGGCAGTTGTAAAGATGATGAAAGCAGGTAAGGCACCTGGTCTGGATGGATGCCATGCAGAATTTCTGAAAAAGGGAGGTTCAGTGATGGTGGACTGGTTGGTGAGGTTGTTTAATGTTTGCTGGAGAGAGGGTAGAGTACCGGAGGACTGGAGAAGTGCCTGTATAGTTCCTCTTTACAAGGGAAAAGGGGACAAGTGTGAATGTAGTAGTTTCAGAGGGATTAGCCTGTTAAGTGTAGTAGGGAAGGCTTATGGGAGGATCTTAATTGTGAGGATTAGGAGAGGAACAGAAGGAGTAATTGGTGAGGAACAGTGTGGATTTAGGACAGGTAGAGGTTGTGTAGATCAGATCTTTGTGGTAAGACAGATATGTGAGAAAGCTATAGGAAAGGGGAAGGATGTTTTTTGGGCTTTTATGGATCTGGAAAAGGCTTATGATAGGGTAGACAGAAAGGCACTGTGGGAGGTTATGCAGATTTATGGGATAGGAGGAAAGCTTCTGGGAGCTGTCAAGAGTTTTTATGAGAGTAGTAGAGCATGTGTCAGGATTAGAAATGGAGAGAGTGAGTGGTTTGAAGTAAAGGTGGGACTTCGTCAAGGGTGCGTTATGTCGCCCTGGCTGTTCAACTTATACATGGATGGGGTGGTGCGAGAGGTGAATGCTAGGGTAGTGGGTCAGGGATTGGAGATGGTTAGAGAAAATGGAGAAAAGTGGGAGGTGAGCCAGCTGTTGTTTGCGGACGACACTGCGCTTGTGGCAGGGTCAGAGGAGGGATTGAGGAAGCTGGTGGCAGAGTTTGGGAGAGTATGTGATAGAAGAAAGCTAAAGATAAATGTGGGTAAAAATAAGGTGATGAGATGTACAAGGGGTGAAAGTGGCAGTAGACTGGAAGTGAACATTAAGGGAGAGCGACTGGAGGAAGTGGATAGGTTTAGATACTTGGGTGCAAGTGTAGCAGGAAAAGGTGGAGTGAAGGTGGAGGTAGAATGTAGATTGAGAGAAGCGATTAAATGCCTTGGTGGTTTAAAGAGTGTAATGAGGAATAGACATTTGGGAATGGATGCGAAGAGGAGACTGTATGAAGGAGTGATTGTGCCAACAGCATTGTATGGGGCAGGAATGTGGAACATAAGAGAAGAAGAGAGAAGGCGTTTGAATGTGTTTGAGATGAGGTGTCTGAGAAGTATGGTGGGGGTTACTAGGCTGGATAGAGTGAGAAATGAGGAGGTGAGGAGGAGAACAGGGGTGAAAAAGGATTTGGGAGATAGGGTTGATGAAAGAATATTAGGATGGTTTGGACACATGGAAAGAATGAGTGAAGAAAGACTAGTAAAAGAGGTATGGAAGGCAGATGTGGAGGGAGTGAACATGAGGGGACGTCCTAGGATGAGGTGGATGAATGGGGTGAAGGGGGCTTTGGGGAAGAGGGGAATGTCTGTTGAGGAAGGAAGGGAGAGGACGGAAGACAGAGGTGAGTGGAGAATGGTTGTATATGGATGATGTTGTGACTGCATGAGGAGGAATGGGCGGGGGGATGGGTGGTGGGGTAGTATGTGTGAGGGAATCTTGACGCAGCCCGAAGGGATTTCTCCCCGTCCTCGCCTTATATGCAAAGGGGGACGGAGAGGGGGGGTCGCCGATTAAATGAAGCGGCCTTGCTGTGGATGTACTGTCTTTTGCGACAAAAATAATAATAATAATAACAACAACAACAACAACAACAACAACAACAACAACAACAACAATAATACTAATAATAATAATAATAATAATAATAATAATAATAATAATAATAATAATAATAATAATAATAATAATAATAATAATAATAATAATAATAATAATAATAATAATAATAATAATAATAATAATAATAATAATAATAATAATAATAATAATAATAATAATAATAATAATAATGATGATGATGATGATGATGATGATGATGATGATGATGATGATGATGATGATGATGATGATGATGATGATGATAATAATAATAATAATAATAATAATAATAATAATAATAATAATGATAATAATAATAATAATAATAATAATAATAATAATAATAATAATAATAATAATAATAATAATAATAATAATAATAATAATAATAATAATAATAATAATAATAATAATAATAATAATAATAATAATAATAATAATAATAATAATAATAATAATAATAATAATAACAACAATAATAATAATAATAATAATAATGATAATAATAGAAATACTAGTAATAATAGTGATAATAATGATAATAATAGTAATAATAATAATAATAATAATAATAACAATAATAATAATAATGATAATAATAATAATAAATAATGATCATGATAATAATGATATAATGGCAATGATAACAACAATAATAATAATAATATTATATTACTGTGTTAATAATGATAATGATAAAGACACTAGATGTGATGAAAGGAATAAAGTAGAAATAATGAAGGATGCGTGATTTGATGGCATGTGAAATAGAAATATGGTAGCTCGGTTGTGTAAACGACACAGGACAGAAAATAGGACACTTAAATCACATAAAAAACAGAACCAAGACGAACCGTGACAGTAACATCGTCTACAAAATTCACTGTAATGGATGCGACAGTGCATACTACGGTGAGACTTACAGAGGACTTAACAACAGACTCAAGTAACACAAAGCGGACATTAGACACCACCGAGAAACAAACTCTAGTTAACCACATAGACACAGAGGGACACCTACCAAACTGGGAGGGATACACTATTCTAGCCAAAGGTCTAAACAAAAAACAACGGAAAAAGGTGAATCTCTTTACATTGCCAATTACAAAAACATAATCAAGAGAACTGGTAACTTGAAATTAACAAAATTCACCTAGACTCTTACCCTCCAAGAATGACTCCCCCCCGACTCTAAGTACATACCTCACGTCCCTAACTTTACCACTTTTACTTACCCTTTCCAGCTTTCTTCCTTTTACCTTATCAATTTTTCTTATACGATGCTACCATATTTCTCTTTCAATCAAGTCAGCCGTCCTGAGTCCACTGCTGAGCAAAGGCCTCCTTCATAGCATTCCATGATTCACACGACTGCGCCAACCTCCGCTACGTCACTCCTGCAAGCTTCTCAATCTCGTCTCTCCACCATCTGCCTGGTCCCCCTCTTCCACGGTGCCCATCTCGCGGCGTCCACTCAGTAACGCACTTGCTCCATTGCTCATCAGTCGTTCGCACTAATTTACCTGCCCAATTCCACTTCCTCTCTTTCACCACCTCCACAATATCTTTCACTCTAGTCTGCTCTCTCACCCAACTGCTCTCTTTTGGTCTCTCAGCTTTATTTCCATCGTTGATCTCTCCATTCTCCTCTGTGCAGTCCTTAGCTTTGTTTCCATTGCCTTTGTCAGTTTCCAAGTCTCACACCCGTAGATTATTGCTGGCAGAATGCATTGATTGTAAACTTTACGTTTCAAACATAAAGGTAAAGAACCTCTCAGGATTTTATCATAATTACCAAGCACCTTCCAACCAATTTTAATGCGTCTTTTATTTCATTATCATGATCTTTTGTCACTTTCACCATCTGGCCTAAATAATTATGGACCTCAACTTCTTCAAGACTCTCACCATCAATTACAATCTCTTTACTTTGAACTTTCGTGTTGAACATTACTTTGGTTTTGGTCTTATTTATTTTTAGATCTACTTTGAGACTTTCCTTGTTCAGATAACTCAGCATATCTTGCAAGTCTTCTGCTCTTTCTGAAATAGATTAATGTCATCCGCAGACACCTACAGTTGTTGGGACCTGTTGTCAAAAATCTGTGCCTAGCTGTATTGCTTTTTACCTATGTAGTGTGATGGAAGACACAGCGACCCTTCATTCTCGAAGTACTGAGGCAGGATGATTGAGGGCCTTTGGCATACAGTATATACATATTGAACAGAAAAGTCTCATCTCGGTTTGTTGTCCTAATATATCCTATTGCAGCCCTTAGTGTGAATATTCAAGTCCGTTCACGGTAGTATATCCTAAAACCACATATCCTTGTCTAGTTTCTATAATAACTACAGATAGACAGAGCTGATTTATATCCAAAGAAACACGTGTACTCTTGTATAACCTGTAAAAAAAATATCTAAGTATATATTTCAAGCAAGTAAAAAAAAAACCTGAGCAGGTCGATTTTAGGTTTTAAAATCAAAGTTCCATGGGATTGGCGGAACTCAGGACTAAGACCGTATTTCCTATCTAATGTGACGCGCTAAATCTGGGGTACGAATATTTTCACTTTCGCTGTAGTCTGTGCGCTCCAAGGAGTCCGTTCGGGGTGTGATATACATTATGATTTACTACTAGTTATCCTCCCAAATCATCACTTTTTAGGATTTTAACGATTTGAATAAATTCTGCGAGACGTGCCAGCACTTTTTCCTAGTGTTGCCTTGCCGAGGTGTCACAGATGAGAAAGGTGGGATGGGGTGGGTAATCGTTGTTCTAATCCTAAAAAGTGATACTCGTACTAAACAGCTTCCTTTACTCTATTATCCAGAATATCTAGAACGAGTAGTTAGCACATAAATGAGAAATAAGAGAGAGGCATGTACTAAGGTTGATTTGGCAAAATGGTTCACAATGTATGCTACACCCAGAACGGACTCCTTGGAGTGCACAGACTATAGACACTTCTAGACGTGGCTCCTTTGCCCGTTCGACTGTTGTTCCCCATTTATTAGTATCTAGGTGATTAGTTACTATTTTTTCAGAGTCAGATGACTATAGTGTGCTAAGACGCTTTTGCACTGTTGCAATGTGTTGAGAGAAAATTGTGGAAAATATATATCCGAGACACAAAATAACTAAGTTCTCGGTATATTAAGGAAATCATCAGTATTTCTTTGGATTTTTTAGCGTCAGAATGAAGAATAGTATTTTAAAAAGACAATTTATGGTTTATTTCTGAAAAGTTTTCTTGAATTGATGTTATCGAGTCCTGTGCAAATACACTTTACAAGCACAATAATTCTATCTAAACCTTTTATATCTTTTTTGATAATAGGACTTATCATTAGAGTCGCCTATTGTTTGTACAAAGGCAGGCCTTATAGTATATGAGCTACATACATCATTGAATCATTGATGACCTACATTCTTAAGTTATTTGAATTTCCTGTTCACATAATTATTTCAATCGTTTTACATTTGACAGTGTTAAATATTTAAGCAGCAGCATACCGACTTGGTCTGTCTGGCTGATTTTTTTATCATCATTATTATTTTTTTTTATGATACACATATTTGACTTGAACATTCCTCCAAAACATATTTTGATTTCTTTCAAAGTTTTCACTAAAATCCCATCCCCATCCGCACGTTCCACATAGACTTGCCTCATTCTGTGCCCAACTTCCAACCTATTTTAATTAGGCCTTCATATGCTTCTTCTCTTCTCCTTTGCTCCTATGCCTCGCATGCACACCTCCTTTCCGTCACTACCGTGCTCACCTTTTCATTCCATTATCTAATATTCCTTCTGTTCTCACCTGTTCTCCTCGTGCCACACACCATGAGGACAAAAGAAATATAGAGATACACATGTGCGCGCACGTGCGCGTATGTGTGTGTGTGTTAGCGTGTCTGTGTGTGTGTGTGTTAGCGTGTGTGTGTGTGTGTGTGTGTGTGTGTGTGTGTGTGTGTGTGTGTGTGTGTGTGTGTGTGTGTGTGTGTGTGTGTGTGTGTGTGTGTGTGTGTGTGTGTGTGTGTGTGTGTGTGTGTGTGTGTGTATGTGTGTGTGTGTGTATGTGTGTGCGTGTGTGCGCGTGCGTGTGTGTGCGAGTGCGTGTGTTTGCATGTTTGTGTACATGTGTATATACATGTATGTGTGTTTATGTGTGCTTGTATGTGTGTGCGTGTGTGCATGCGTATGATCATACGTGTGTGCATGTGTGAATGTGTATATGTGTGCGTGTTTGCATGTGTGTGCATATGTGTGTGCATAAATGTGTGCATATGTGAATGTGTACGCATGCGTTTGAATGTGTGCATATGCATTTGAATGTGTGCACACAACTTTGAATGCGTGTGCACTAGTTTGAATGTGTGCACACGCGTTCGAATGTGTGTGTGTGGTGAGAGAGAGAGAGAGAGAGAGAGAGAGAGAGAGAGAGAGAGAGAGAGAGAGAGAGAGAGAGAGAG
>NC_134780.1:65220467-65260467 GCF_046742065.1 Oratosquilla oratoria | reverse complement strand
TTCCCTCTGTCTCTTCCTCCCTCCCCTTCCTCTCTCTCTTTCCCCCCTTTCTCGCTCCCTCTCCCCTCCCTCCCTCTCCTTCTCTCGCCTTCCCTTTCTCTCTCCTTACCTTTCTTGCCCTCCCCGTCTCTCTCGCACTTCCTCTCTCTTTCATCCTCCCTACCTCTCTCTCTCCCTCTCTCTCGCTCTCCCTCTCTCTCTCCCTCTCCCTCACCCTTACTATCTCTCCCTCCCTCTATTTCTCTTTCTCTCTTACTCCCTCTATCTCTTTTCCCCTCATTCTCCTTGCCTCTCTCTGTTCCTCTTTCGACCTTCTCTCGCCCTCCCTCCCTCCTCTTTGTCGCCCTTCCTTCACTCTCTCGCTCTCTCTCCCTCTCGCTCTTTCTCTTTCTATCTCTAGTACTATTTTTTTTTCGTATATCATTTTAAATCATCGAAATAAATGATTCAATAGATCCAATTTATATATGCGTCATTTTCTGTTCGTTATTGATTTTTGGAACGGAATCATCTGTAGGAGATAAGTTTTATACTTTTCCACTCTAAATTTCACTCAGATTGTGTAAATTACTAAACGAGAGGACAAAACCCATAAAATATTTCCTATCCCTTTTGTCCTAGTTCCTTGTGGTAAAAGATATTATCCCAGTCTTCCCCCACCATTCATACTTATACTATTCGCCTCAATGCCACCCTTAACCCCTCTACATTTTATTGCATTGTTTTTACACACGTTTACTTCCAATCACCTTCGATCACATACCTTCCCAAACTCTGTCACTGACTGCTTGAGACTTTCCTCTGAACCAGAAATAAGCGCAGTGTCATCAGTAAACAACTGATTCACCTCCCATTTCCCTGTACTCTAACCATTTGCAATAACTTAGTACACAAAAATTATTTTTATAACATACTCTTCAGCATTCATTAAGACGTGTAAAGAGAAATCTCCTCAACAATATAGACATTCAATTTTCGAAATCTAGGCCAGTCATTTGCAGTTGTTCAGACAACTTCTCTTCCTCAACTGCCCTTGTCACTAATTATGCATCTGCGTAGTTCCAGGACAGCAAACTAATTGGAAATCTTCATTAACGTCTTCTCGACCCTCAGGAGCCAAGACTCCTCCAAGTCATCTTCGCTTGGCGCAACCTTTCGAACTCCTTGTATTACTGCTAAATGATCTTGAAGTTGTTTGCTGAGGATACAGGATTGACTTATGAAGAATCAATGTTTGCTCCTTAGTTATAATGAGAGATTATTGAAATATTTCCTTCAGGAGGAAAAAATTTTTTTAGTTGTAAACGGAATGCTATTCTTTTATCTTATTTTTGTTTTTTATACACATTCTCGTTCTCACATTTTTCACTCGCAACTCTTTCTTGCTCTCTTATATTTTTCCTATGTTGTTTTCTGGGATTAGGCTGATTGTAATTATAATCCCTCGTGTATTTTGGATTTGGCACTTGTTTGTGATAAAATCTGCAAATCATAATTTGGCAGTAGTGAACTTTATTTCATACAGATCATTGCCCTGCGCCCTCCTCACTACTTGCGCTGTAATATTGGCATTTACATCAGGAGGGGCTTTTCCACTCCCATACTTGCAGGAATACATATCAGGAATTAGAAAGGCTTACTTAAGTTCTTGTTGTCAATGGGTACCCTAATTCCGATGTTGCTTACATAACAAAGAATTCTGAATAGTTAGTACTCCAAGGAAGATAATACGACACGGGACAATAAAAACTTCAACATATTACACTACAAGGACTACAGTATATGTCCACTGAATACACGATACACAAAAAATATTGAAAGAAATCATAAACATGTATGTACACCCCATACCACGAAAAATACATCCAAACCATCACATACTATAAAATCAAGAAAACAACCCAGTTGGTGGTACGTAACCAACCCAAAGTCACTAAAGTAGTGTTACAAAAAGACCAAGTTGTTTACCAATACAAATATAACAATGAAGAATGTGGACATCACACCTATATTGATATGACAACAAAACTGACGAGACGCTAAACTTACTCTCTATAAAATCAATAGATTAAGTCACACTACATCACGTATAACACACTAGCAAGAGAAGTTCTAGACATGAACACAAAATCATAGACATAAAAATAGATTCTCGTCAGTTACTACAGCTAGAATCCATCTACATTCAAGCCAAACAACCCAGCATTAAAATGCAACTAGAGAATCTAGTCCGTCTTCCCAATTTCGAGTGTTCTCAGCACAGAAGCTTCTTAACATTGTCTTGAGCGTTTGGTGAAAGCGCTCTAGAGCACCTTGTGATTGAGGATGATAGGCGGAGGAAGTTACATGATTTATACCTAGTGTTACAAGAGTTTCTCTAAACTTGTTGGAAAGAAAATTACTTCCTTGATCACTTTGAATGTTCTTAGGAAATCCTACCATAGTGAAATATTTCAACATTTCTCTGATTATGTTTTGAGCTTTAATATTTTTCAAAGGAATTGCTTCTGGAAAACGAGTGCTCATACACATGATTGTGAGAATGTACTGATTTCCTTTACTTGAAGGAGGTAAAGGTCCTACACAGTCAATAAGAACTTTTTTAAATGGCTCTTCCATTACAGGAATGGGATGGAGTGGAGCTTCTACAATTTTCTGGTTGGGCTTACCTACAAGTTGACATGTATGACATGTTTTACAATATTGGGCAACATCTTTGACAACCGTGGGCCAATGGAAATGTTGGGTTATGTTGAACAAGGTCTTTCTTACCCCTAAGTGACCTGCTAAGGGAGTATCATGAGCCAATCTTAGAACATTATTCCTGAAACCAAGAGGGAGGACTATTTGTTTCCTTACTTGCCATGGCTGGTCAGCGGTTGCGGTGGATGCTCTCCATTTTCGCATTAGGACTCCGTTTTCTATATAGAAACCTCGTGACATATTTTCAACTTCTTCTGGAGATGAAACAATCTCGTACAAATTTTTAAGAGAATGATCTGACTTCTGTTCTTTGATTAATTCTGCTCTAGATAGAGAAACTGGTGAAGAAGAAGATGGGTCAGTTTGGGAGAATAGGGATTCTAAATTATAGGTCTCCTCTTCAGATTTCTTGTACTGAGATCTGGTTACAGCACAAGCGGGAAACAACTGTAAGTTATCTGAAGGTTCTACTGAGGTCTTAGGGTTATTTGTTATTAAGGGAGAAATGACTTTGCTTCCAGCGATGTCATTGGCCAACAATAAGGATATTCCTACTATGGGAAGAGAGTCTACTACTGCTACTTTAACCATTCCGGTTGTTAAATCAGACCGCAAGAAAACATTATGTAATGGACATTTTACAATTCCTCCAACTCCTTCTATCAATATATCATAACCTGTATATGACTCACCCAGATTCTGCAAGACAGAATTTAAAATCAGACTTTGCTTTGCTCCTGTGTCTCGGAGTATGGAAATAGGATATTGTTGTGAACTACTACTATGAGATATAGTTCCTGAAGATACAAATGGTTTGAAACAAGGATCATGATTTGATGAGGGGGGTTCTACATTACTTGACAATACCGGCTTCTTTGGTAGTTTATCCTGAATAGAGGATTTTGAATCATCTGATTTTATATTACTTACAAGAGTTGGTGTCTTATTGGAGAATGAGGGTGTCAGTCTCTTTCTGCAATTAGAAATGTGATGGCCAACCTGTTTACAATATGAACAAGTTACAGGGGGATTAGTCTTAAACCTTTCCATTCTTTGCCAAGGTTGGTTTGGAGGATATTGATTGAAATCAGACCTGTAACTGAAATGTGATGGGCTAGACTGATTTTCAAAGTGTTTCTTTGGGGACCAAGGATCAGAGTATTTTGTTGAATCTGGAATATATGACTTTGACTTTTGGGATTCCATTTGTCTTGACTTAGGTTTATGATTTAGTGTGAACTCATCAGCCAATACAGCAGCTTTAGTTAAAGTTTCGGGAACATGATCATCTATAAAAATCCTAAGATCTGTCTCTAAGGTATTCTTAAACTGCTCCAATAAAATCAACTGTTTAAGTCTATCTAAGGTGTCCGTTTCACTAGCCAAACACCACCTATTGAATAACCTCTCTTGTTGAGCCGCATATTCTACGTATGTTAACTGAGGTGTCTTCCTATAATTACGGAATTTCTGTCTATAGGCCTCTGGTATTAGTTCATAAGCTTTTAAAATACAAGCTTTCATATTATCATACTCGCTTTCTGCTTCTGAAAGAGAAGTATAAATTTGCTGAGCCTTACCCTTAAATTGTGTTTGAATGATTAATGGCCAATTTTCTTTAGGGATTTGTAACTGTTGCGCCAATTTTTCCCACTGAAGAAAGAAAATTTCTGGCTCTCCTTCTGAAAATTGGGGTAGAAGTTTTACATACTTGGAAATATCTATGTGACCTTCCTGAACTACGGGTTGTCTATCAACAATCCTAGCTTCTACTTCTGCCTTCTTTAATTCTAACTCTGCCAATTTGACTTTAGTTTCGTTCTCTCTTTCTATTTGTTTCACTTTAGCTTCCTCTTCTCTAGCTCTAAATTCTGCCTCAATTTGCATTTGTTTCAGTTTAGTTTCCTCCTCTTTAGCTTTAAATTCTGCCTCAATTTGCATTTGTTTCAGTTTAGTTTCCTCCTCTTTAGCTTTAAATTCTGCCTCAATTTGCATTTGTTTCAATTTAGCTTCCTCCTCAAATTCTACTCTCCTGACCTTTAATTCAATCTCCTTAATCTTAAGTTCGGTTAGTCGTGCCTCTATTTCTAACCTATTTGAAGGAATTTGTATAGCTGTAATCTCTTCTGGAGATAAGATCTCATCTTCGATCAGATTTTCAACAAGTTCCTGAAGTATTTTTTTTCTTTCGTAAACTTGTATCAATGTCTACTCCAAAGTGCTTGCCTATTTCTATCAAAGTGTCTTTAGTTTGTTTCTTTAAGAAACTTACCTTGGGATTTTGAACGAATTCTTGAATTATATCATCCATCTCTAAAAGAATGTGTTAAATACCTGATCCAATATCCTTGGCAAGGGTCGCCACTTTGTTACGGGCGGCTGGTATGTGAAGATACGTTACGTATAACGGATATGTGCTTAAGAACCAGCTCACTTCTAGAAGCCACTGTAGGACTGAACTATCTGGTCAGGGCCTAGATAATTCGTAAGACTAGAAGTAAAGGTAACAAAGAAGATTCCAGGAAAGGAATATTAAACTAGCGATAAAACTAGTAAACAAAATTATTAATGGATAATATTTACAGGCAATCAACACAAAAGAGAATGGGCAGTAGGGTCAATGGGACCGTTACATGATTATAAGAATATGGAAATTATCGTTCAAATAAGAAACACAAGATAAGTATACAATATGGTACTATCTAAGTACAAAGAGATCAGGAACATGCATCAAAATAAGTAATAAGTACAAATATAAGTATAAGTAATGCAATGTATATCAGACACGTAATGTAGGCAAAAAGGGTGATCACTTCACACCAACCGTCTCATGAATCTAGAGCGCTTTCACCAAACGCTCAAGACAATGTTAAGAATCTTCTGTGCTGAGAACACTCGAAATTGGGAAGACGGACTCCCCTTTTTGTTGTTCGCCACCCGAACAACAATTCAAGAAAGCCTTGGATTCAGCCCGTCAGAATTAGTCTTCGGTCATGAAGTCCGTGGTCCCCTAAAGATACTTCATGAACAATGGATGAAAGAAGAACCACCTGTTCCTTCTTTGAAATACGTGTCCCAGGTCACCGAGAAGTTGTTAGAAGCTTGGAAGTTGGCAAGAGAGAACTTGGCGAATGCTCAACGAGAAATGAAAGGTCGGTATGATAAAAATTCTAAACTTAGAACTTTCTCTCCAGGAGATCAAGTGTTACTTTATCTTCCCATACCAGGAGATCCATTGCAGGCTAAATACAAAGGACCCTATGAAGTCTTGTCCAGAGCCAGTGATCTCAACTACATAATCAAAACTCCAGACAGAAGAAAGAGTTCCCGTCTCTGTCACATAAATACCTTAAAACCTTATCATTTCAGAGATCCAATTCCAATTTGCAGCTCTACCACAATAGAATCGGAAGAGCCTCCTGATAACCTGCCTAATCCTCCTGAGATTCCCTTGGAAAACTCTCGGATACAAAAAAATCATCAGATAAAAGTAGGACACTTATCTGAGAAACAAGATGTAGCAGAACCATTGAATGACCTGTTGAGAAAAGACCACGACTTCGTGTGGACACCTACCTGTGAGACGGCCTTCAAAAACCTGAAGTCCCTTCTCACTAACGCACCAGTTCTAAGGGCACCCGATTTCCAACGACCCTTTCTTCTGCAAGTCGACGCCAGCGACACCGGTATCGGTGCCTCCCTCTTGCAAGAACACAATGAAGTTCTTCACGCTATCGCCTACTACAGCAAGAAGCTGTCCCCTGCGCAGAAGAACTACTCAACAATTGAGAAGGAGACGCTCGCTTTGGTCCAGGCCCTTATCCACTTCGAAGTCTACCTGGGTTCCTCAACTACCATTCAAGTATATTCGGATCACAACCCCTTAAAGTTCCTACAGACTATGAAAAACAAGAATCCGAGACTTACACGTTGGAGTTTATTTCTCCAACCCTTTAATCTAACAATTCATCATATAAAAGGCGTCTTTAATGTTTTAGCCGACGTCCTTTCTAGAACGTAGCTTTTCAACAGAAAGTGAAAAGCTTTCCCAAACGGTGGAGGTGTAACGTAATATTAGATATTACGTCATATGTTATTATGTTATAGTATTGTGTTCCTCTGTATTACATTACTATTTTCTTATTTGTTGTCTATGTATGTTTTGTAACTATGTTAAGCAGTAACGCCCGTCCAATTTATGTAATCTTGCATAAGTGCGGAGAGGTGCGCAATCTTGTAAAACAAACAGACAAGCGAAATCATGAATAGTTCGGAGCGCACAGATTTGACAGTTACTAAATAAATAGATTGTTCAAGCAAGTCGAGGGTCCTAAAACAACCCATGTTGACGTGTTAACTTACCCTCCTTTCACTCACTCGCACACTTCACCGGAAGTATCCCGCTTCCGGTCCAATGGTATATAAGCGGTGGTAATCGCTGACTCGTCGTCATTTCCCACATATTGATCTCTTGATAAAAACTAGAAGGTTTAGATTCATGAGACGATTGGTGTGAAGTGATCACCCTTTTTGCCTACATTACGTGTCTGATATACATTGCATTACTTATACTTATATTTGTACTTATTACTTATTTTGATGCATGTTCCTGATCTCTTTGTACTTAGATAGTACCATATTGTATACTTATCTTGTGTTTCTTATTTGAACGATAATTTCCATATTCTTATAATCATGTAACGGTCCCATTGACCCTACTGCCCATTCTCTTTTGTGTTGATTGCCTGTAAATATTATCCATTAATAATTTTGTTTACTAGTTTTATCGCTAGTTTAATATTCCTTTCCTGGAATCTTCTTTGTTACCTTTACTTCTAGTCTTACGAATTATCTAGGCCCTGACCAGATAGTTCAGTCCTACAGTGGCTTCTAGAAGTGAGCTGGTTCTTAAGCACATATCCGTTATACGTAACGTATCTTCACATACCAGCCGCCCGTAACAACAGTCTTTGTCTTACATGAAGCAACTGGGTCCTGGGAAAGGTACAACAGTCTTTCGCTAACAAAGGTACCCCCGTTGGTCCATGGCAGTTAATCAGCGGAGATCTCTCCTCACACTCCATTAATCTTCACACTTCACATACACAAGACTAGAATAGACCCTGTTAGTCACATTGCTTTAATACCTTATATAGAATTCATAATTTTGTGAATAACTATAGTGACCTCACTCACAATGAGATGGTTTATCTCTCTAAGTTAGGTGAAGACAATCCTCGTATCTCCCCTATAGTACTAGAAGAGGTAAACTAGGTCATCTCCGCACGAAAGTTCAAGTCACCTGGCCGTTCAGGTATTGATGCACAGCAACTCAAACGCGAGTACACACACACACACACACACACACACACACACACACACACACACACACACACACACACACACACACACACACACACACACACACACACACACACACACACACACACACACATATATATATATATATATTATTTGGATGATGGAGAACATATATACAGGGGAAGGCTCGGAACCCTATACACTCTAACGTTTCGTTCGCGTAGAACTTCTTCAGAGAGTGTATGTAGAACTGCAATTGGAGTTTATGTACTAAATCTAATTATCTTTTCGGACATATATATATATATATATATATTCACGAAGAACCCACAGTCGAAATAAAAAGGAAACTTTAGAAGAATGTGTAACTTCTATATTTCGGCTAATAGCTATAGCCCTCTTCAGGAAAGTACAGATTACAAGAATTTGCAGAGACATAAGTACAAAGATATATATATATATATATATATATATATATATATATATATATATGTATATATATGTATATATATATATATATATATATATCTGTATATATATATATATATACATATATATATATATATATATATATATATCGTATACTTAGGGAGCAGGTTCTCCTTGATACACACTGAGTTAATCACCACAGCATTGTCACAATTATTTATATTTTTCCTAATATTTTCAATTCTCCTCACTATAGTTCTGATTTTGGGAGGGTGATCGAAAACCAACTGTCCAAAATTATCCATTTTAATAACAAATTCGACGTTTCGACACATACACACTGAGTTAAACACCACAGCATTGTCACAATTATTTATCTTCTTCCTAATATTTTCAATTCTCCTCACTATAGTTCTGACTTTGGGAGGGTGATCGAATACATACATACATACATATATATATATGTATATATATATGTACTGTATATATATATATATATATATATATATATATATATATATATACGTTAATATAGAACAGCCTGTGAATATTGTACATGGCTGCTTAGTGTATGCTGTTTTCTATGATATTCTGGAAGCGCAGGCTGATCCTGCACTTGTTAGAAGAAAAAAAAATAAAGCGTTCCAGGCTTTGTTCGCCTATACGACGTAAAAACTGTGTTGAAAAATAAGCAATTTTGCGAGGAGACAGGCGTGGACATTTGAAATGTCATATGATAGTCTAAATATTGTGAGCTTTGTACGAGTCTGCTTGGTGCATGTCGTATTCTATGATATTCTGAAGACGCAGATTGATCTTGTGGTTGGACGAAAAAGAAGAAATAAGGTATTCCTGGATTTGTATGCCTACACAACGTAAAAACTGTGTGTTGAAAAAGAAGTCATTTTGGGAGGTGATGGGTGTGAACATTTGAAACATTATCTGACATTGAAAGCTGAAAAAAGGTGGAGGAAGGCTTTGTTTATGCTAGAGAGGTTCTGGAAAATGTAGTGTGTGGTTGAAAAGTGCAGACCACTACAGCTGGCATAGAAATGAAAAAGAGACAAACAAGAGGCAGGTGAAAATAAGTAGGCACGAACATTGCATGCGTACAAGTAGATCTAAGGCCAACGAGAAGAGACAAAGGGAAAATTGCTGCTGGTGGGGGCAACTTTACTTCACTGAATGATAAGAATAAGTATAATGACTAGTTTTACATTTCAGAGGTATCGACGTAATTTTGCAAATAATAAGGAAATATGTAATTAACAATCGTTTGGCAAATTCAAATTTGTGATTGGTGCAGGATAAATAAGGCTGGGAAAAGCAAGAATAAGTTTATGGGGAGTTTTGTATAACATGATACCTAAAAAAACTGAAATTTTAGTTAAATCTTGGGTAACTTACTCTTCTGCAATAGTATAAACAATGTCTGTACAGGAGAACATCAGCTAGAGAGCTAATTTTTGCTTTGTGACCTCAGCTAGAGAGCTCGTTTTCTGAAGCCATCAGTTAGCGAATAATTGTGAAATCTATATCTCCGAATAGTGATAAGTGATTGTGTTGTGTTTTTGTAATTGTATACGTATAGCGCTATACAGTTACAGATATAAGGTCAAGTGTAGTGTTCTATTAATCTAGATTCAAAACAATATTCTGTTACTGTACTCCAAAGGTATGAGTAATAGTATAAGGTAAGCAGAGTAAACTTAGTGTACTTTGTTTATTTAGAGACCACTTTTGTTTCTTTTGTTGGTTTATATCTTCTATTTGCCACTTGTATTACTGAAGGAGGGGCGAAATGGCTTGTGAAGGTTGTGTGAACCTGGAGGATTGTCTCAGGATGTTTGAGGAGGAAATTTGTCTTCTCAGGAGTGCGCTCTTTGAGAAGAGTGAATCCTTCCCAAAACCCAAAGAGCGTTTCGCTTCTTCCCCTTCTGCCACTCCCTGGGGTCCCGTTTGTCAAACCCGCGTTCGGTAAGCGGGTGCCCTGCGGAGCAACCGCTGGCTCTAGCCAATCGTTTTGCTCTGGTGGAGGATAAAGCGGCTGAAAATCAGTAGTTCTTGGTGGTGGGGGACTCCATGGTGCGAGGTTATGACGGCATCCTGCAGCGGAAGACTAAACGACGTTGCAAGCTTGCATGTCAACTGGGCCGTGGGATCGCCGATTGTACCCATACCATGAGGGAGCAAAGGCGGACGAACACGGTTACGATTGTTCATACGGGAAGTGACGATGTTGGTTGGGTGATATCAGAGGAACTTGTTCAGAATTACAAGGTCCTCCTACATTAGATGAAGGAACGTGGGAGCCGTCACGTAGTCTGTGTTATCCTCCCGAAGATCTACGCAGGCTCATGTTAGAACAGTAGAGCCATAGATATCAATGAGAGGATATTATGATTGTGCACGCAACTGGGATACCACTTTCTTGATCCTTGGTATCTCTCTACCAGGCGTCATGACCTTTACGCTTCTGATGGGATCCACCTTACCCGCAGAGGCAAAGATGTTCTTACAAGCCTCTTTGTGGGAGTTTGTAATGAACTAATTCCTTTTTTTAGAGTAGAAACCCAAAGGGAAGGAAAAATAGAGTGTACTAGAGAAACCAGACTAGAGTATAGCAATAATGTAGAATAATATGCCAGTATAGGACAAGATATCATTTTATCATATAATGTCGGTAGAGGACGAAATATTACATTAAGATGTAATGTCAAAGGACAAAATATCACGATGGGATGTAATGACAGTGATGGACAAAAGATCACGATGGGATGTAATGATAGTGGAGGACAAAATATCGCGATGGGATGTAATAATAGTGGAGGACAAAATATCACAGTAGGATATAATGTCACTGGAGGACAAAATATAATTTTTGGAAGGGATGCATTCCAGAATATCAACGAATGACAAAATACCACGATGGGATGTAATGATAGTGGAGGAGAAAAGATCACGATGAGATGTAATGATAGTGGAGGACAAAATATCACGGCGGGATATAATGTCACTGGAGGAGAAGATATAATTTTAGGGAAGGGTTGCCGGACAGAATGTTAATGAACGACGGGAGACCGATGTGAAACGCGGTGACGTTGCTGTGGGGGGGGGGGCAAAGTGTACAAAAGAGATCCGATGACCGTGGGCGACGTGATGTCCGAGATGGGGCAAATGTCCATGAGGCATTGAATGCCAATGAAGGACTAATTATCAATATAGAGCAAGATGTCAATAAAGAACAAAATTATAATGTAAGATATGATACTGAAGCTCAAAATGTGTCAAAAAGAAATAATCACGGGTTTCTTAAACCCATGTACTTTAATGCTCGTAGTATTAGGAACAAATTCCAAGAAATACAGGCGTTTGTCAAAAGCGAAAATCTCGATATGATAGGAATAACCGAGACATGGCTAAATGGTAAAGAGTTTAAGGCTGAATTTAATATTGCGGATTTAAACACTTTCATCAGGATAGAAACCACAAGAAAGGTAGAGGTTGTACGTTAAAAACAATGTCCACGCTTGTGTTTTAGAGAAAAAGAAACAGGACGCATATAATAGTTTGTGGGTAGGGCCCAAACAAATGGACAAAAAATTAATATAGGTGTAATATATAGGACAAAAACCTTATCATTAGCAGACGACAAACTGTTGTTTCAAGAACTGTCTAGTTTCAGCATCCGGGACTTATTGATAATGGGTGATTTCAATTTTACTGACAATGATTGGATGACCCTTGAACGTGGCCTTATAGGTAATCGCTTGATTGATTTTCTCGGTGACAATTACTTAGTTCAGCATGTAAAAGAGCCCACAAGACATGGAAACTTACTCGATCTACTGATCACTAGCCGCGAAAGCATTATAACCGATGTAGAAGTTGGTGAAACTGTTGCAAATAGCGATCACAACTTAGATTCAAACTACTACAAAAAAAAATGAAAAAATAAAAAATAGAATTGATACTTATGTTCCTAAAAAAAAAAAAAAAAAAAAAAAAAAAAAAATCAGTAAAACTCAGTTCATAGGACTACGTCAGGAGCTTCAGCTTACAGATTGGGAGGCAAAATTAAGCGAAATACCTGTAGATCAGATGTGGGAAATATTTCAAAATACGCTTACAATGATGATTCATACTTACATCCCTTTTAAGGACAGACGCCCCCCAAATCAGGCTCGCCCAAAAAGACTTGACAAAGAAACTGAAAAAGTATTGCTAAAAAGAGACAGGCCTATAAGTAATACAAGTGCTCGGGTGCATCTAATAACTATCAAAGTTATGTATTAATACAGAGAAAAAAAAAAAAACGAAAACGATAATACGAAATGAATATCGCTGATAAATCCAAGGAGTATCCCAAAGAATTCTATAGTTACGTTAGAGATAAAAAGGTTGTTAGGAATCACATTGGTCCACAATTATCTGCTGACGGTCAACTTGAATATTCAAATGAAGGAATGGGTGATATTCTAAACAATTATTTTAGCTCAGTATTCGTAAACGAAACACCTCAAAGTGGACTCCAAACTAAAACCTGTGAAAAGTCTAGGGTAAACTTACAAAAGAAAAAATCAAAAGGTGTATAGAGAAATTCAAAGTTAATAAAACACCAGGGCCTGACGGTTGACATCCAAGAATCTTAAAGGAAATATAGAACTAAATTGTTGTTCCATTAGAAATGATTTTAAAGAAATCCATCATATCCGGAGATGTCCCAAGAGAATGGAAGCTAGCTAACGTTACTCCTATATTCAAAAAGGTGACAAAAAGAAACCAAATAGCTACAGGCCTATAAGCTTGACTTCAATCGAAGGAAATATGATGGAAACAATCATCAGAGATGCTATCGAACATCGTCTAGAAAGTAACTGTTTGATAAATGATAGCCAGCATGGTTTCAGACGGAAACGTTCTTGCGTGACTAACTTACTCGAATTCTACAACACAGTTATCTCGAAATATGACAAAAGGAATAATATAGATTTAACATATCTAGACTTTGCAAAAGCTCTTGATACCGTTCTCCACGAGAGACTACCTTCTAAATTAGCTTTACACGTAATAAGTGGTAGCCTATTAAGTTGGACTAGAAATTGGTTGAATGGTCGAAAACAGAGGGTTGTTTTAAAAGGAAAAAACTTCTAGATGGAAAAATGTTACGAGTGGAGTTCCTCAGGATTCCGTTCTTGGGTCACTTCTATCCATGGTATATATAAATTATATAGACCATGGACTAAAATATACGGTTTCCAAATTTGCTGATGATACAAAACTGTGCGGAATGGCAAATGATCACTTAAACCAATCAGATATTCAAGAACATTTAGATAAATTACAGCAATGGTCTGAAAAGTGACGAGTGAAATTTAACACAAGGAAATGCAAGGTAATGCACATAGGTAAGAATAACAGTAAGTACGATTACAAGTTATTTGGAAATTCGTTAACAAAAGTGGATAGTGAAAAGGACCTCGGCGTAATTATCAGTAACGATCTCAAACCATCTAAGCAGTGTATTTCAGCCTCTGAGAAAACAAATAAGATTATAAGACTGCGCGATCTTTTGACTTTAAAAGTCCATCTCTCATTAACAACTATATAAATTGTTTGTTCGTCCACATTTGGAATACGCTGTTTCCGTATGATCGCCGAATCTCATTAAAGACATTGACAGATTGGCGAAAGTGTAGCAGCGAGCCACAAAACTGATTCCAAATATAAAAGATAAACCATACGAAAATCGACTAAAACATATGAATCTGTTTTCCTTAAAAAAGCGTAGACTCAGAGGTGGCTTGATACAGGTCTTTAAGATTCTAAAGGGAATTGACATCAAAAGTGACAAAATTTTCACATTGGATGAGAATCAGACAAGAAACAATGGTCTCAAGCTGCCTGGAAATAGATTTAATTTGGAAGTGGGTAGAAAGAACTTCGCCAACCGTGCAGTGCAATGTATTTCAGTTATAAGCTTTAAGAATCATTTAGATAAACACCTAAACAAGATGCTGTAATGACTCATTTATTTTATATTATTTGTTTATTTGTTTTTTATCATTTGTCTGTTTGTTTATTACTATTTGCTTGATTCTCGTTTATTATTAATTATATGTCAATTTATCATTATTTACTATTTACCTGTTTGTTTATCAATTAACTATATCTACGTATTTATTTTATTTATTATCTACATTATTATAGTTTCTATTCATTAATTTATATATTTGTTTATTCATCATTACTATGATTTTTTTTCGCATCCGACGAAGATTTGGACCAAAAAGTCTCTTGTCGGCATGCTTCGCCTTTTTTATCCTTTGTACATACACAATTAGCAACCCATTTCATGTTAATAAAAACTCATAAGTTTTGGCTGTTGTAAGGTCATTAGGAAATTACCGTGAAGTTAGAGGGTTTTACATTGTAGAAAAACTTCATGAGGAATGTAGGATTTTTTAGGATTAAATCTAGAAAGGCCAAAAGATATATTACTGGAAGATTCTGAATCATATGTTTAAGTGAATTAAGAAGTGAGAGAAGAAGCAACAATTGGCCTATTACAAACTTGTTTACCAATGACGTTTTCAGAACATGAACATCAAGGGTCAACTCTGTTGGAAATGTACACATGTTCACAAACGTCATACAGATACTCTGTGGAAGGTCGGACAATCTACGGATTCTCCGACTTCTAAATTTTAATTGTGCTTTGCTTGATGCCTTAAACGTCATTCGTTATAAAACAGTGGGGTGGAAAGTCGAAGATAAGCCAATTGTTGTTTGCGGATGACACTGCGTTTGTGGTGAGGTCAGAGAGGGTTTAAGGCAGTTAGTGGCAGAGTTTGGGAAAGTATGTGATTGAAGAAAATTGAAAGATGTGGGTAAGAGCAAGGTGATGAGATGTATAAGAAAGAACCTGGAACAAGTGGATAATTTTGAATATTTTGGGTACATGTAGCAAGAAATCTAGGAATGGAGGTGGCGGGAAACTATTGAAACAAGGAAGTATTTTTTTTTTTTTGTATTAAAAAGTGTCATGAGAAATAGGCATCTAAGAATGAATGTAAAGATATTATATGAGTGATTCTATCGACGACACTGTATGGTTGAAGACTTGGAATTTAAGAGAGGAAGAAAGTTTGTTTGTATTTGAGACGAAGTGTTTGAAAAATATTGTGGGGGTAACAAGGTTAGAGTGAGAAACGAGGTGAGTAGGAAAGCGGGGGTGGAAAGGGAGCCTGCAGATAGGTGCTAATTAAAGATTATTGGGATGGTTTGAGCACATAGAAAGAATGAGTTAGAAATAGAAAAAATGTGGAAAACATAGAGATGGTTGGAGTGAACTTGAGGGGACAACCATAAACGAGATGAATGGATGGAGTGAAGAAGGCTTTGGATTACCTGTTGAACAGAGAAGGGAAAGGGCTGGGGATAGGTGTAGTGGAGAATGGTTCTGTATAAATTATATTTTGACGCAGCCCGAAGTGATTTCTCTCCATTTTTATTTTCCGGATGGGGAAACGGAGGTTGTGTCGCCGTGTAAATGAAGCGAAAATGCTATGGATATGCTGCGTCTTGCTGCGTTGCTTCTGATCCGGACAGAGGGCAAGAGACGAACGATCCTTCATCCACAAGGAGCCAAGATGAGAAGGAAACAATGGGTGGTTTATGGAAGTGAAATGGGCGTAAGTTGGAGCGTGCATTTGCTGACTACCTCCCTTATAAAGGGGAAGGGGCCCTTAGTATATGAATAATTACGAAACACAGCATCTTAGATCGGGTTGCCACAAATCAATCATTTGATCAATGACCCTGTAACTAACTGGTCAAGATTAGCAACTCTGTTACCGTGATCTGAATAGTCATTGTACACTGAAAAATTTGTTTTCCTCTTGCAGAAAGATTTTTTTTTATTATTATTGCAGATTTAGATCAACCAAGAGAATAAATAAACAATTCAGTCCCGATGTAATTTTGATATATAATTCCACAGAGGACTGCAAGGGTTTTTCGAAATATATATATATATATATATATATATATATATATATGAGAAATTCCAAGATACACCAATACATTATCCTAATGGAGAAAACACTAAAGTATTGACCCCTTCGGCACATCTAGGGAAAATTACAGTCATCGGTAGCCATAAAGGATTGGACGCGTGTCTTACTAACTGCAAGACAGTGCCAAAGCCGAACACACTACAGCGTTAAACGCAGATATAGTATCCAAGATAAATCACGTTAAGAATAACTGGACTTTCAGAAAAAAGGGGTAAAAATGTATTAATCATTCTCCATTTTATCACTTCATCCTGCCTATTCTGTTTTTTTTTTAATAAAAATTTTAATGCGATAGAAAAAATTGTATTTAGAGAAAAGTGTCCGGTATGATTTGCTTTCGGTTTTTCCAATTCATTTGTCTTTAACTTGCATTAATAGAGGTAAAACTGTATCACTTTTTAATCTTTATTCGAAAAGGCTTTTCAGCCAGAATTGGATTTAGTTTGCAATAATACAGGTGAAGCTATCTCGTATTACAATAATTTTTGGTTATTAAAGGTGGGTTGGAAGAGAGAGGAGGCGAAGAAGGGAATGAGGAAAAGGAGTAGACTGGGAAATTGAGAGAGAGGAGAAAGAAATATAAATATAGAGGCGGGGAGAGAGGAAAAGAAAAGAGGAGGAGTAAAGGAATAGGAGGAAGGGGTGAGAGGGTAAAAATAAGGAGAGAAGAGAGACGGAATGGAAGATTGAAAGGAAATGGCTGGAAGGGGTGAAAGGGATGTAGAGAGAGGGAGAAAAAGTAATATGAGACATGTTGGAAGAGAGATTGAGATATGTATAGAAAGGCTAAGACGAAGAAACAAAAGTACTTTGACAAATATAGATAGGCATGTAAATAGAAATAAAAATGTAAAGACAGACAGGAAAACAGAATATAGTAGATAAAACGAGGCAGACATAGACATACTGAAAGGCATGAAAATAAAGAGTAGGAACGCTGGAATTACGACTGAAGAGAGGAAAGAAAAGCGTGTTGCATATTCATCATCTCACAGTCTCAGATTTTATAAACTAGCAAGTAAGAATCTGGAGGGGAACCCGACGTAAATATTAAATAAACTTGATCGACACAAAATCTATCCGACTTTACAAGCTCCCGAGTCAAATATGTCTTCACCAAATCAGTTAGTGGCCATTGGGGTCTATATAATCCTCAGGATCTTCAGGTACAGTCGAGAAGATTTTTGTTTAGTTTGTTTTCCGCGAACAATTCTCTTCAGTTTTATCCTGGCGATCACTATTGTGGGCTTATTCTACAAAGGATTACAAAGGATTACAAAGGCGGAGCATGCCGACAGGAGACCTTTTGATCCATATCTAGGTCGGATGCAAAAAAAACAAAACAAAAAACATATTAATAATAAAATAATAAATAAAAACTATGATAATGTAACTAACAAATAAAATACATAAATAAATGCATAGGTATAGTTAAAATAATAAACAAACAGGTAAATAGTAAATGATAATAAATTGACATATAACTAATAATAAATGAAAATCAGACAGACAAATTATAACAAAGCAAAAACAAATAATATAACATAAGGTGAATCAAAATCAGCAAGATTTTTTATTGTTTTACATAATTTTGAGTTGATTTGAGCAATAAAAAAGGCTCCGATGCTGGGGGTAGGGGGGAGTATGTACAACATTCGCCCGCCGACGGACGGGTTGATCGAATTGTTGATAATACATTTTATTGTACTTTTAACAAAAAGTGCTACTCCTTCCCCATTCATGCCAACCCTGTCCTTGTGAAAAAAAAAATTATATCCTATCTCGTTTTCCGGAAGGAAATGTCTATCAGCCATATTGATCCAGGATTCAGTAATAGCCATAATATCAAATCTCTACACATGCTTTACATCGCAGTAAATAAATTTTATTTATTACGCTTCTGCTGTTTGTATGGTAAATTTTTAGTTTATCCTCACTCCACATGATTTGGTGATTCTTTACACAGTCCCTCACCGAGGAGTTTCTATTGCCTAAATTATTTTCCGATACTTCCACCCCCCTCCACCCACCCCGACTCCCACGTAATCTACCCGAAAAAACTCGATTTCTTTAAAAACATTTCAACAATACGTCTAACATTCGTATAGGTTTATTATCTCTTAGTTTGTCATTCATCTTTGCTGTGTATGTCGGAAACATAATTTGATCTTTGGAGATTTGAAAGAAAGAAAAAAATTGTAACCCAAGTCGTTTTGTGCTCAAACGAACTCTCAAACGTCGACGCTGGCGAAGCACGTGGAAGCCCAGTGTGATACCGATGGAGGAAGCCCAGTGTAATAACGTCTTCAGAGACCAGAAGTGATGGTGCCTGGGGACATGTATGCGAGAGTAGTTAAAGGTGGGAGAAGAAACAGCCACGTTTTGAGGACACGAAAAAAGAAAAAACAATTGGAAGCCTGTGAGAGAGGCAGAGAGAGAAAAGACACAAATAAAACGAGTAAACTCTCGCAAGCTTACACACACACACACACACACACACACACACACACACACACACACACACACACACACACATACGTACACACCCGGTGTACACATATAAATACATAAATATCCACATGGAAGTACAATATGTATGTAGGCAAGTATTACTATATATAGGGTATGCATATGTGCATTTTGGCATTTCTGCTAATATTTGAAGTTGGAGGCACACCGGAAGTCAAAAGGACCCGAAAGAGGAACTTGTGAAATCGTCAATCTGTCAGAACATTTCCTGTTCCTCGGGGGCGTCAACCGCTCCTATCTTCCTTTTCGAAGTTGTCGGGAGACTCTTCGAGGGAGTAATGGCATCGCTTTTCGAAAACGCCATTCGCGGACTTTTGGTGACCTCCTTCTGGGTAACCGCTCTCCTCTTCGTAGCAGGACAAGGATTGTTTTGGCTGGACACGGCTCCAGAAGTCCTCATGGTCATGGCTACGTTTTTTATTTTGAGCACAGGATTCTTCACCTTCCTCATCGCCAGGGACCCAGGAAGAGGGCCCTGGCTGAAGAATGTCACTGAGGAAGAGACTAATGAGGAAGTACCATACTGCAGTGTTTGCAATGTTGAGAAAATGAAAAAGATGAGGCACTGCACAGAGTGCCACGTTTATGTACAATATTACGACCACCACTGCTTCATGCTTGGCATCTGCTTGGGTGGTCGTAACTACTTGGAATTCTTGGGCATGTTGGCGACAGGTGTCTCTCATCACCTATTCGCCATCATAGCCACCATTGCACACTTGGCGATCGAGCAAGGCCGAGGAGGAATCGTTCCCAAGGTCCTCCTCACCGAATACCCAGAGAATGGAGTAAAATGCATATTACATTGGATCAAGCACTATTTTATACTGAAAAAAATCATATATACATTTCAAAGGGCAGGAATAAACGAAACATAAAACATAAAATTAATAGAAATAATAGAGGAAGGAAAAGGAATAGAACATAAAAAAGAAGAAACAAAAATAACAAGGAAGAAAAAAGAAAAACCACGACTATTATGAAACAATAACAACAAAAAGCAACAGGCAATAGTAGCTCCGGCACCCTTGACCACAGCTTCTGTTCATCCGACGGTAAAAATGGTTTCCCGAATCGAATTACTCTTTGTAAAAAGTTCATTAAATGGTAACAAAACCATAGCTAATTAACCGTATGACTGAAAATTCACCGAATACCAAGAGAATGAAGTAAAATGCATATTACATTGGATCAAGCACTATTTTATACTGAAAAAAATCATATATACATTTCAAAGGGCAGGAATAAACGAAACATAAAACATAAAATTAATAGAAATAATAGAGGAAGGAAAAGGAATAGAACATAAAAAAGAAGAAACAAAAATAACAAGGAAGAAAAAAGAAAAACCACGACTATTATGAAACAATAACAACAAAAAGCAACAGGCAATAGTAGCTCCGGCACCCTTGACCACAGCTTCTGTTCATCCGACGGTAAAAATGGTTTCCCGAATCGAATTACTCTTTGTAAAAAGTTCATTAAATGGTAACAAAACCATAGCTAATTAACCGTATGACTGAAAATTAGGTTTATCTGTTTATTCTTTTGCTTGCATATCATGGCCAACACTGCTGATGATTACATTTGGTGTCATTACTGGACATTTTCTGGGCATTAATCAAGTTCAATTTTGCCAAGTCTACCAGAACCAAAATTAGTAAAACCTCCGTTCATTCGCCCCATAAATGCTCAGCTAACATCACCATGTGGGTCTAACATATTTCATATGAACCTTCCTATTGCTTTGGTTTACCCTTTCATGACCATAGGGAGAAGTACCTTTGTCTGCAGTTGTACACATTTTTGTGTTGGTTTAGGCCTCTTTTTCGCTCGGCTCCATACTCTCCATTAAGCCATATCGAGCGGTTGCTGTCCGGAGTGGGTTGTCATGGAGAACCTGTTTCCAGTAGAATCAAAAGATAACCTTTCAGATGTCTTATCCGTATCTTATATTATCTTTTTCCTAATGACTGGTGCGTGCGCATAGTTTTCCTGTTGCCGCTGCTTGTATTCTCGTGTTGGCGAGGTCTGTGGTGATTATGGTCTTAAAGGTAATGATAGTTGTGGTGCTGAAAGATATTCTGATGGTAGCAGTAGTGATGGTGGCAGTGGCTTCTGGTATTAAAATACCGATGATTATATATCACACTAAATGGCGTGGTGGTTGTAGTGAAGTTGTTATTGATGTTATTCTTGTTGCTCCTACTGCTTTTGTGTTTGCTGCAATAGTTACCACTGTTGCAAATGTTGTTGATAATGCTGTTGCTGCTGATGCTGTTATTGGGGATTGTTGTTGTTGGTGGATGTTGTTAGTGATTGTTACTGTTGGTGGATGTTGTTGTTGGTTGTTGGTGTTGCTGTTGTTCTTGCTGCTGCTCTTGCCACTGCTAGAGTTGTTGATACAACTGGCACTGCTACTGTTGTTGCTTCTATGTTTTAATCAGATCAAAATGAACGACTTTGAAAGGATATAGGTATTTCAAAAGAATCATCAGAACGACTAGCTTTACTGCTGAATGTTATTTACTCCAATAAATTATTACTGCAGCAGAGAAATACGTATACTTTACAATACTTTAGGGTTTCCAGTGATTCAGTTTACTACCAAATTTTGAATGCACCGAGTGTGACACCATATAACATAAACGAGTGACGACTGTTCTTATAAGATTTAAAGATCAGCCTCGGTTGTTCCCTACTCTGAAATGGAAATCCCTGATTCCACTTTCAATGAAAAAGAATACATATGAACACATCAATAGTTTTCTAAATTACCCTGTGGATCATAAAATGGTTTCTTTCTACGTGCTCAACAAGAAAGGTGTACAGAATATATATGTTTTTGTATACGTGGAGCAGTAGTGCTCAGGGAAATCTTAAACATTCGAAAAAGTAATATAAGTAAGTTACTAATATAACTCAATTATTAATACGTTGAGTCAAAACAGTTTTTCTTTTCCTTCACATAAAAATATATCTAATGAAGATTATATAAAAAGTCTGAAGAACGAAAGTAGCCCATTTTAGTATATATGCACATTTTCTAGATTCGGTCATAAAAAATAACACAAAAGTGAACTTATTTGACGAGCCAAAGTAGTAAATGGATAAAAAATACACAATAGACGAGAATGGTATGAATTAAAATTGTACAAGTCTTCTGTGGCGGCTGTAAAAGGTTTCCCGTAAAACAAAACTATAGTAAAACAATACAAAACTCTTATTCAAACAGTTTGGTCATTAATGTCCACTTTTTCAAAAGTCATTATTACAAACTTCGTGAAAATCTAGGTGACGTAAGAGAAACACAATGATCCTCAACAACATATACAAGATAAGAAGGAGCAATACCAAGGTTATTTACATGGTAGCTATCGTCTGAGTACCAAATGAGAATGTCCGGAAAAAAGGATCAAAACAAGAAATTTACCACCGAAAATCCCTTCCATGAAAGACAAGTGTGGTATATTTGTATCTCATTTGATAGAAAAAAAAAACAGGTCCATATCTATCAATATGAGTTTCTTAAATTTTACAAGCATATCGTTTGTTAATCTCTCGATGAATTCCTGGAATTATTTGTTGGAATGGTATTGTAAACAGAATCAAAGTGGTTTTTGCTCGTTATAATAGGGTAATATTTTACAGTCATTAAAACAGAACCCACGGGGAAACATTGAGTAGAAAACATGTGGATGACCAAACAGTTATCCGTCACAGAGATAAGAATAACGCATAGAGTATATATTCATAGCCAAAAACCTATCATAAACATTCAATTCTCCCCTCGGGAGGACCCCAGGCAGCAACGCACGGAGCTCCACCATTTGAAGAAATTGGACAAACACGATAAGCAGTAACCCACGGAGCTCTACCTTGTGAACACACTACACAAAGACTGTCTGCAGTTGTACCTCCTCAAGTATTTAATAATACCTTTCCCAACAATCCAACGGCCCTCACCTCATGAATACACTATGCAAGTGTTACCTCCTCAAGTATTACATTCCAGTGCTAGCACGAACCATATGACTATTCATGTTAACCAAGCAAATACTTATACATGAATATCCCAATGAAAGACCATGCCTGTGTTCTGGGTACCACACTGGACAGTGACCTTACCTGGACCTTACAGTACCGCAGAAATAGAGCGAGACCCAACGCTGGGCTGGTAAGGCTAAAACACTTCAAAGCCGCAACACTATCCACCATTCGTCAGTTGTAATTTGCTTTGGTCAGGCTGCTATTGTACCAGTCACCGGGATTGAGCCAGATGACATATCCCACAAACAACTACTCACATAAGAAGGTTCAGAATGCCGCAGTCTTAATTATCACATATTCGCAATGGAGCAGCTTCAAAACCTCTCAGTATCTACACCCAGCTGCCAACACAAGTTCACTCAACCAGCACAAACATAAACTACACATGAGACACCCAGAAAGACTGTACGCCAAACAAACATTTGATCCGAGACATCACACCCAGACCTCACCGTAGTCCCTCCCCGTACGGTATACACGAGAAACCGAGTATAACCACTTAAATATTCGATAAGGATTTTTTCTTCTTCTCGTTTTCTTCTTTTACGGTGTCTGCCGTACACATAACAGGGAAGGCAGGGAATAGCGGGATGTGAATTCGACTCGCTTCCTGTAGGAAATATGCACACACCTCCCACGAACAAATTCACGCTCGGATGCACAAACATTTACACGTGCTTTTTCTTCAACTAAAATTAACTTTCTTTCTTTCTCTCATACTACATATTTTCATTTCAGCTTACTTCTTAACATGTTTTTATGTATCTGTCTTTCCACATCTATATCTCCGACAATTTCCGCAGCTTCTGATTGGTGTTGGTGGCTTCCTGAGCCACGATACAAGTCCTAATAAACATATCTTTAAGGTGCTTGATTCTAACATCCCCATTTTATACGTTACTATTATTTGATTTTCCTATAGATTTCTCGTTTCCTTTTACAAAAACCGATACCGCGCGAGCGGGTGGTCTGTCCCAGGTCTCCCATAGTCTATACCTGAACTATCACAACAAGGTACAACTCCTGAAACTGGCCGATTGATGGCCGAAAGACGTCTCGAGGAAACAAACCATGGATTTTCGAAATCTACTTAGTACCCTGACCAACAAGGACAAAAATATTGTGACAAAAATGAGAAAACAAACTGCAAGCTCAACATTGACTTAACTGCTATTTTAATATTAAACACATACATTACACATACATACATACATACATACATACATACATACATACATACATACATACATACATACATACATACATACATACATACATATATACATACATACATACATACATACATATATACATACAAACATATATATATATATATATATATATATATATACATATATATATATGTATATATATATACATATATGTATATATATATATATATATATATATATATATATATACATATATATATATATACTTTATTGAAAGTGATGGCTAATTGTGCATTTATTATTTTTTAAATGTATTTTCCATGTCTTACTATGGATTTGTGTTCCTTTGAAAGGAGGTTTATGACTTCACCGTAGGTAGTCAAGTTTACTATATCGCGATTTCTGGTTCAAGATTGCTATTTCAACAGTAAACACATACATTATGAATACATACATACATACATACATACATACATATATATATATATATATATAAATATATATATACATACATATATATATATATATATATATATATATATATATATATATATATATATATATATGAAAGGAGGTTTATGACTTCACTTTAGGTGGTCAAGTTTGCTATATCGCGATTTCGGGTTCAAGACCCTTCTTCAGTAACTCTAAGAAATATTCTATCTGGTCAGGATAAGAATTATTTCAGTCCATTGTTTAATTATTTTACTATATATACTTAAATTTCTGTACTTATTCTTCAATGGGGGAGGTTACCTGGTAAGTCAGGCAGTGATGAAATGTCACGTACTAGGGGACGCCTCCGACTTCGTGTTGTGAAGAAATGTCCTGTGCTTGGGATTGTGGTGTTTTGTCTTTGTTTTGATTTGTGGGCTTATATCTCATGCTTTTTTATTTTTTTTTATTTAACTTATTACGCATTAGCGTCATACAGTGGGGGAGGTTTTCATAATGAATGTAGGAAGGCAACTGGTATGCACATGCTTACACACGTACACATACACTTATATACACATACAAATACATGGGTTGCAGGTAACATATACGACACTGGGTATTGTACATTCATTCAAAGGGGAATAAGACTGAGATGTCACGCAGGGCATCAGGTATTATGAGAACCCACCAAAGCGGGGGTAACGGACAAGTATTTCATCTAATCTATTTTGTGATAAGAGATGACGACAGATTGCATCTAATGGTAGTCCCTGGGGTATTAGATGTTTTACAGTGGGGCACGCTAGGCAGTAGTGCTCGATGGTGTTGGCTAGTGGAGCGTGGCATAGGCGACATTCTGTGAATACAGGCTCGCCCTCCACCCCGGCGACCTGCCACGGTGGACGGTAGCCTCGTCGCAGTCGGGCTGAGACAACATTGTGGCGACGAACCATAAGTCCCTTGCGGCGGTACTTGTATTTGTGGCGGCATACGGATTCGTAGTGGGTGATGGTGACACTGAAGGGTCTCTCGGTGTCCCGTCGACGTTGCTCAGGCAGAAGTGCAGCGGAGCGGACCCTGTTGAGGTAACATAGCAGGGAGAGAGGTCGTTCATCACCACGACGGGGGAGTCGGCAGGCTTCTTTTGCTAGGCGGTCTACTTTGGTGTTGTGGTGCAAACCTACATGAGATGGAATCCAAATAAATTCAATGCAGAGATTACGGATAGTTAGTAGGGATAGAAAGGAAAGGATTTGTTGTACAACAGAATGGTGAGTGGGATGAATAGCGGTGAGGGATTGCAGTGCAGGCTTAGAGTCACATATAATGACAGCATTCACTCCTCTTTGGCAAACGAGACTGATAGCATCTAAGATGGCGTATAGTTCACACAATGTGGAGCTGGAGTGATCTCTGAGTCGACGGCCGACCCAGCCCTCAGGAGGCGGTGGTAGGTCAGGTGAGTAGACTGCTCCTCCAGCTGCACTATCCGATTGTAGTGACCCGTCAGTGTAGAGGCGATGCGGAGCAGTGATGGAGGATGTTACCTGGGTAACATGTTCCAAGGCTAGCTGTAGTTGTAGAAGAGGTGGGTCACATTTTGCTGTAGGAGTGAAGCTAACCACAGGCGATGGTAGCGTCCACGGGGGAGGGCCTGGGGGTATGTCAGCTACTGGTACTTGTAAATCTAGGCTGCGAATGAAGGAGGAGATAGACTTTATAAGACGGCGACCGGGGGGCATGAGGCGGGGCACGGGCGGAGCGGGGCCGAGAGAATCTCTGACCAGTGCTGTGAAGTGCGGTGAGATGTGGGGATAGTGTATACACTTAACTGTGAGGCAGGTGACATTAGAATAAATCCTCTCAACTAGGGATGGAAGCCGTAATTCCCGTTGCATGTTGACAATTCTGGTAGTCATTGGGCAACCGAGAATGATTCTCATGGCTTTATTCTGAAAAATCTCCAGTGGCTCTAAAGCATATCGAGGAAGTTGAATTAAGGCAGGGGAGAGGTAATCAACAACAGAGCGTATAAAAGTAATATAGACAGTTCTGGCCACGGGGATGGAGATACCGGAAGAGTTGTTGGTGAGCCACTGGAGAGGCCGGAGCCGACGTTGTAGACGATCTAGCAATTCACGAATTACGGTATGGGATTGACGCCGGGCAGAAAGAGTTTCCGAGATTCGTACTGGTGCACCAAGGTAGCAGTACTGGGAGCTTAGTGGGATGATGCAGTCTCCAATCATGAACTCTGGCAGCGTGGCAGGAGGGCGGTAGGAGAAAATTCTGCTCTTCTGTGGGGAAGCAACAAGGCCACAGTTAGCAGAAGCTTGGGAGAGAGAAGTAAGAAAGAGTTGTAGGTGTGTTGGGGAGGTAGTGTGAATACATAGGTCATCTGCATAGCATGTAATTGTGACCTCAGGAATAGTGGGCAAAGACGTGAGGAGACGATGCATAAGTATATTAAAGAGAAATGGACTTAGTACCCCTCCTTGAGGAGTGCCGAGATGAAAATCCCGTGAGGAGCTGTAGGCACCGCTAAAGAAGACACGGGAGGTTCGGTTACTGAGGTAGCCCTTAATCCATCGTAGTAATTTACCCTTAATTCCAAAGTCAATTAATTGATCTAAAATAACGTCTCGGTTTGCTATATCAAATGCACTTTTTAGATCTATAAATGCCACAACACTGTCACGGGAGAGGCGAGAATATAAGTCGACGAGGCAGTGATGGGTGCTGCGTTGGGGTAGAAAGCCGAAGAGACGTGGAGAAAGGCGATCTTGTAGTTGGTACATCAGTCGGGTGAGCAAGATTCTTTCCATTACTTTGCAGAAGCAGTATGTAAGGGAGATGGGCCTGAAATTTGCTGTACCGGGCTTGGGTATGGGGATTATTGTACTCGTGGTCCAGGCATGTGGGATATATCCATCTCGTAGACACATATTGTAGAGGCGAAGGAGGGGGTTACCGGGTACACGGTGCAGTAATCGTAGCACATTGTAGGTAATGCCATCATCCCCAGGGGACGTGGCTTTACCTCTCAAGAGAGCACGTCGTAGTTCATCTTCAGTGATTGGTATATTTTCTTCATCATCCTCTTGCAGCAGAGCATGTACTAAGCGGAGTCCACGAGCAAAAGCACCGGAGGAGAGGGCATCCTGGACGGGGGTAGGTAGGTTGGCAGGGTTGGACTGGTTTGACCACGTGACGATGAGCTGTTCGGCAAATACGGTGGGGGAATGATGGCGGGCAGTAGCAGGAGTCTTCTTAATTACCCTGCGAATAAGGTGCCACATGGAGGCTACACTAGTTTGGTGATTAATTCTGTCCGTGAATCTCTTCCAGGAGTCAGTACTTACACATTCTAGGAGGGTTGTCAAATCGTCTCTGGATTGCTGGTAACGATGAAGTAGTTCAGGAGATGGGTTAGTTTGGAACATGAGTCCAACGCGCTCCGCTTCTTTCTGTGCGTCCTGAAGTCGGGTGTCTAGGTACCACGAGTGAGGAGGAGGGCGACGTTGGAGGTGGGGTCGTGATACGTAAAGCCTGTAAAAGTCGTGGGTGGCGGAGACAAGGCTATTGTATAACTGGTCGGGGGAGGAACAGTCTAAGGTAGGTAGTATGCAGGTCATGTATGAAATGTACGTCGGGCAGTATTTGGGGGGTATGGTGAGGCGTAGGCGTGTGATAGGGGGTGTAGGTATCGTAGGAAGAGAATAGTGGAAGAGAAGAGCAATATGGTCTGAGAATAATGCAGGTACTGAGGAGCACTGGATGCGGGATGATACCAAGCCAGAGGTGAGGACGTGGTCCAGGGTGCCTCCCCGGGAGTGTGTGGCGCCACCTGTGTCCCAGCGGGTCAGATGATGTTGTCGGATGAAGGATAGTAGGTGAACACCAGGGCGGTTAGTGGTGCCAGGACGATCTCCCAATGCAGGATGTCGAGCATTGAAATCCCCTGCGTATATTATACCTTTGATCGTAGGTGGTGGAAGAGTGGTTGGACGAAGACGTGCGGGAGCAGAGTAGATATTGCAGAGTTGTAGGATTCCGCCCCCAATTTCTATCTCGAAGAGTTGGAATGTTACGTCAGGGTCTGTAGAGGAGCGCAGAAGACGGTGTATCAGTGTATTGTGTATGTATGTTAGAAGACCGTTTCGTATCGTATGAATATAGGGGATATATCCGGGAAGGGAGGGTGCCTGTGGTGCAGTGTTGGGCCGGTTTGGAAACGCCTCCTGTAGAAAAATGACACAATGGTGATGTGTCTGTACATATGCCTTCAATTGTGTGTACTTTTTGTGGTTGGTGATACCATTGATGTTCCATGAAAGGAGGTCTAGGTGAATGTTAGTTACGAACGTTGCGTTTGCTAGTAGGAGACCGGAGTGTGGAGGTGGATGGACGATTCGAGGAAGACTGGCTAGTACGGGGTTGTAACTTACAGAGTTTGTCGAGACGAGTTGCAATGGATTCCATTCTCTCGGCAAGCATGGAGATGGAGGAGACGAGGGTTTGTTGGGATTCCGCCAGTGTGGAGAGTCTGGTGGCAGTAGTAGTTTGGCCTGAGACAAGGCTGTCAATCCTGGTGTCAATGGAGGCGAAGCGGTCCTCGAGTGCTGCACATCGCGCCTGAAGGGCTGCAACGGCCTTACGGAGGGCAGCGTCTTGCTGAGGGGGGGTGGGAGCAGAGAGAACAGTCCGGGCGGGAGGAGGTGGTGGGGCTGAGGTGGGGCCATTGGTCTGGGTCTGGCGCCGAGTACAGCCGTGCCAGACGTTGACACCTGGCTGTAGACATCGGGGGCACTTCCATTGTGATGGGTTCGGTTGTGGTGGAGGTTCAGAGGTGGAAGTAGTCGCAGATGGGGGCGGGGGCGCACTTCGTACGGGACATTCTCTGGATTCATGGGCGGCGGCACACCAGGCACACTTAGGGGAGGCGGAGCAGTACCTGGATATGTGACCGATACCCCAACACCTGTAGCACCAGGGTCGGTCGTCACGGAGTCTTTGGACTTGACACGGGGGGAGAGGGAGGAAGTCAAAGGTAATGGTGTCGGGGGGTGTTTCGGGGAGGCTCCACACAATAACAATGCGGTTGATGGGGGTACCGTTCTGCATGAAGCGCCTGGCTGAGTGTACTCCTGGGAGCTGTAGGGCAAGCTTGTGATCCACGTCAACGGGATAGCGAGTGAGCAGGTATTGGGGGTACTTACGTGGTCTTTCGGGGGAGTCTTGAGGGAGAAGAGGCAGTGACATAAATTCATTTGTAGTAACTCGGTCCAGGATGTCTGTGCGTTGTCTTGATATGTAGATGAATCGAGAGGTGAGTGCAGCCATCTTAACCTCGGCCGTATCCCGTTGCAGGTGGAAAGTCTTGGTGATAGTTGACAGCCAGCGGAGTTTAACTTCTGTGGATGGGTTCCCGCTAAAGGCCAACTTAATATCCTTGTCTCGGGGAGCAAATGCTGGATGGGGGGGTGTGGGTCGGGTGGGGGCAACGGGAGTAGCACTGTGATTAGGCAGGGTAGGGCGAATAGGAGCCTTATTACACTCACTTGAGGTTCCCTTGATCGTCTTGGCAGCAGGCGGTTGACATTCTCCTGCGGGGAAGGTAGAGGTGTCGTCGGCCCGCCGTTTGGTACTGGGGAGCGCTGTAGACTGATGGGTATCATGCTGGGTGGTTGTTGGAGGGTGATGGGGAGTGGAGGTAGGACGAGGCAGGTCGGGCCAGTGGTTAACACTAATGTCGTCATCAGTGTCGGAAATCATTAAGTCCTGCTCTAAGCTGGACGCCGCTTCCGACCCCGAGTATTCCATCGAGGAAGGGAGGGCCTTGATAAGAAGGTAGGCTGATTTACTAGCGCGCAGTAGTTTGTAGCACTGTAACACAACTTGAGACAGCCGGTACGAGTCGTTAACGACGAGCACTGGATTCAAGTAGTTGACGGCGATAGTTTCGCACCTTCAGGTGTAGGTCCGTTCTCGACGAGAGCCAAGCACGGAGTGTATCTCATGCTTGAATTTGTGGCGATTTTTCTCATGCTTAGGAGGGCCCTAAGGTCATCTGCTTGTATATTTATATTTGGACTCAACTCTTTAATGTATAATGCTTCTAGAATTGGGAGGCGTCTGTCATCTGTACATATTTCTAAAATCTCGGAGTCTTCTTCGAGGATGTTTTTTGTCAATGTTGTGCCATGGACTTCTCTAAAATTATTTTTAGGGGCTCCTGATGTCAGGTGGTAAGAAAGGCGACGGGATGAACCTCATTGTCGTTATGCCAATATAGGTGGAGGGAAGGGCTTCACAGTCCCCTCGTGTACAAGTAAACATTTAAAGACATAATAAATGCATACATTTGAAAAAATAATAAATGCACAATTAGCCATCACTTTCAATGAAGTATGTATAAGAGAAAATATCCTGCACATGAGGAATTAGAACGAGCCAGCAAGGTCCTCGTGAATAATGGCTATTCTAACACCGAAGTCTCCAAAGCAATCAACACACCGCAACACCTACAGGACAACATTTCCGTCTGTACTACCGTGCATACATGAGGAGCCAATACAAACAAGACGAAAGAGCCCTTAACAATATGATTTCCAAATATGTAGAAACCACCAACATGGACGACAGACTAAACCTCACAATCTTCTACAAAAGCAAGAAAACACATCACCTCCTCCTAAAAAACAGCCTCAAAACTGACATCCCAGAGCTTCAACGTAGCCATCTAGTGTATGAATACAAATGCTTTTCAGGGAACTGTGCAGCCCTGCCCTCTACATACATTGGAAGAACCACTACGAAGCTCTCCAAGCGCCTGACACTCCACCTGTCAAACGGAGCCCCGAAGAAACACTGAGAAGAGGTTCACGGGGTTAGTCTAAATAGAGAAATGCTAGTCGAAGGAACTTTCATCCTGCAAACCGTAAGAGATAACTCCCGTCTACGTATATTGGAAGCCCTTTATATCAAAAACAAAAATCCTTCTCTCAACTCTCAGATCACTGATATGTACATAATTCCTACCCTCAGAAACTTTCACAACAGTTATAAAATTGTTAGAGAAGAAGACGAACGGCGTACGGCTCAGTCAGGTTTGCAAACGGGATCCCAGGTCAATGCTTAGATTCCTATTGGCCAGCCTCCTTTTCTCCTATTCTGTACCTTAGCTCCGTTTATAATCTGTTCCCTTCTTTGCCTGTATCAGAACCTGAAGATGACCTATGTACAGTAGGTCGAAAGCTTGTTACAATAAAGTGTTCTTCGCCTACAAGAACTTTCAATGTCTTTCGGCTAACTTTTATAGGAGCCACCCATTAATCTCTGTTCCATCGTCAGAGATGTAGAACTACTCAGCAAAAAAGTCGTGAACGCAGAAGCTGCTGTGAACTTCAATCAAAATTGTTTACATGAAAACCTGCTATCTAAATACGCCAATATATATATATATATATGTATATATATATATATGTATATATATATATATATATGTATATATATATATACACATATATACATATATATACATATATATACAGTATATACACATATATATATACATATATATATATGAATATATATACATACACACATATATATATGTATATATATATATATATATGTATATATATATATATATATATATATATATATACATATATATATATGCAAAGTAGACCACTTGGAAAAAGAAACTAACGAAGCAGAGCGCTTTCGTATATTACAACTTAAGTACAAAAAGTATATAGTTAATAGAAATACATAGATTATATGTACATAAAAAAGGAACAAGGACAGTTTACAAAAGGGTAGAGGACAATTTACCCCATGGAAGGCGGGCTGTCAGGTCGCAAGGGTCAATGCGTCCGCTAATGCGAGTAGAGCGACATTAGGTCACAGTCGCAGGGCTACATTTTACCTGTTATTTCTTTACAGATAAAATTGTCAGGTTTATATAGGCCCTTGTGTAGGTTGGTATTTTGATCACTTATAGTATGGATCAAAATACCAACCTACACAAGGGCTTATATAAACATGACAATTTTATCTGTCAAGAAATAAGCAAAACAATAACAGGTAAAATGTAACCCTGCGAATGTGACTTAATGTCACCCTACACTCATTAGCGGACGCATTGACCCTTGCGACCTGACAGCCCGCCCTCCACATAGCTCCACATAGGGCTAAGAAAACAAGAAAGAAAAACAATCGAAGCAGCGTACATCGCTTCAAAGCCTTGCAATAACCATAGAGAAGGACTGATTTAATTATCAAAGTTGATTAGTGACTTTGTTCGAAGTGAAGCGGAACGAAAGAAGGACGGAGATTGGGGGGGAACGGGGTAAGTAAAGTGAAGTATATAAGCTGTGAATTTTTTTTATTATTGTATACTGTGAGGAAGTCCTCTTAAGAACAAAACTTTAGTAATAAAACTCCTACGTTGTTCTTGGCGTTTACATCAGTGCTCATATATACCATTACGATAAATAAGTAATGAAAAAATGTCAGGAGAGACACTATTTATTTTCATAAGCTTACAAAACTTTGTCTCCTTCAAAATAATTGCCTCTCGTATCTACACACTCATGCATGCGTCTCTCCAAATCCTGGAAGACCTCCTCAAAGTCCTTTTTCAGTAGTCCCTTCAGGTAACTTTCCGATGCCTCTTTCAGCTCCTCTGTTGACAGGAATCTGGTTCCTCTGAGGCTGTTTTTCATGCGTGGGAACAGGAAGAAGTCGCAAGGGGCTAGGTCAGGGCTGTAGGATGGGTGTTGTACCACTTTTGTTCCCCTGTAGGCCATCCAGGTGGTCACCAACGTTGTCAGTGCAACATTCTACACGAAACTGCCTCTGGTCGTCGGAGAGGATCTATGGCACAAAGTTGGCACGGACTTTATGGAGCTTCAGATCTTCGGTCAGAACTGTCTCTACTATGCCAATACTAATACCAATAGCTTCAGATATCATCCTCATTGATATTCGACGGTCTTGCATCACTAACCTTTGCACTTCCTCAATGTTTTCCTCCTTGCGTGCACTTTTTGCTGCTCCAGATCTGGGTTCATCCTCAACCTATTCATTTCTTTCAGAAAATCTGTTAAACCACCGATAGAAAGTTGCTTGGCTCATCTGTTCATCCCCATAGGCCTCCTTTAACATTCCATAAGCTTCTTGTTTGGTTTTATTAAGTTTAACACAAAATTTGAAGGCGTAACGTTGCTCCATGTTTTCCCTGCATCTTTAAAAATGCTCACAGATCGGCAAACCGAATCAGACTGGTTCCAACACGTTCACAGCTGCACTCAGCCCAACAAATATAGAAAGTTGCCGGTTAGTCAAATTATAGAATATATGTATGTGTAATTCACCATGAAGTAGTATTTTGATCAAATCATACTCAACATCTCGCCTGACATTTTCTCATTACTAATTGAAAATACCTTACACACACACACATACTATATATATATATATATATATATATATATATATATATATATATATATATATATATATACATATATGCATATACATACATATAAGTTCTCTTAAGGACGATACGTTAGTAATAAAACTACGTTTTTTGGCGTTTATCTCACTACTCTTTGTACTCAGAAATATACATACATATATATATATATATATATATATATATATAGATATGTACATATATATGTATATATATACATATATATATGTATATATATATGTATATATACATATATATATACATATATATTCATACATATACACACATATGCATACATTTATACACACATATATGTACACACACACACACACACACACACACATATATATATATATATATATATATATATATATATATATATATGAGAAAAAACACTAGAAAAATAATAGAAATGAGACCGAGCGCCTTCCTCTATTCAGACATTTTCAAGGTACAAGTACAGAAAAAGAAACAAATAAATATACTCAGAGGGTAGGGTAGATCTCTCCCCGTGAACTATGGACTCAGAATCCTGAGAGAATGGTTTACAATTTTCTTAGTAGTAAAATCATCCAATCTGTACAGTCCATGACTTAGATTTAAATCATTAACAAATGTATCCTTAATCAGACTGGACTCTATGATATTTCTTTTCAAATAAGAATTACTCCTAACAATTACTTTAGCTTCATCCCAATTAATATAATGGCTGAAACCCCTAAGATGAACAAATAACGCGTTGGACGTGTGACCACTTCTAACGCTATACTTGTGTTCTAGTGTAGCGGATAATCTTTCATATCCTAATAATTGTGCAAATTATGACTAAAGCATGAAATTTCTACCAGTGTTAGTAGATACCATAAGGTTAATTTTAAAATTGCTCTCCATACCTTTATAGCGAATTCCACGCTGAATCCAATGGTGCAATCTCCACTCTTTAAAAAAAGAACCGTACTATTCTTTTGATATAACATTTCATTCCTTTACAGTCTGACCAATATAGCATTTGTTGCAATTTTTAAATGGAATTTTATATACACAACCTTCCTTATTTTCAGAGGAATTTTTCATTAAAAGACTTTTGACTGTGGTGGAGTTTCTAAAAATGACTTGGATGTTGAAATTCTTAAGAATATATATATAGTATATGGGTGTAGATATGCGTATGTGTGCGCGTGTATGGATATGGATGTGCGTGTGTGTACACACACAAGGGATTAAGGACGGATAATTTCAATTTGTGGATCTACGAGATCAATATCAAAGAATAGTCTCCCTGCTGTCCATATTAAAAAAAATCCGTCAATGTCCTCACCTCTTCCTGGGGGTACAGCCCTTACGGGTTGATACTCCACCGGACCGGTCCCAGGATCTATGTCAGATTCGACTGTATTTGATCATATAAATGCTATTGTGAATGAATATGTATCCTATCTTCTTCTCTTCACATGTTAAAATACCTCTGTCGTAACAAACATATGGCGTTGTCCTCCCGAGACCTATAAACATTTCTTAATTTTCTAGATTTCCAAATCTCACTTTTCATATTCGTGTAACTTTATGACATTCAATTTTCAGTCCATTCACCCTCCATTAACTTCACTTCTCAATTCCTCTTTATTGGGCAGTGTAGTTAGTAATTGGGTGTTTCTAGCAATACTCGTATATGGGTGTCTTCTACCCAATAAAGGATTTTATCCATTCGTAGAATAAAACAAATATTGATCCCTGTTTGGTATAAGTTAATAATTTAGTCTTGACTACAATATTCGTATTCGGTAGTCCTTTAATCTAATGTCAATCTTTACTAATATTACCCTTACCGATGATAGGCGGCTTTATTCGTCTGACGCCTGGAACAATTTCAACTTGATGGGACTGCATATTTTGCTTTGTCCTATACCGAGCGATTTTTTTTTTCTTCTTTTTTTAAGTTGAGATCTGGACCTCAGGTTGAAGTTTCAGATCTCGTTTTTTTTTCAGAGTTTCTCTTCGTAGTGTTCCATATTTTTAAGAACTCCAATTGAAGAGCTAGTTAAGCAGCATGGTCCATATTTTTGAAAAGCTACAAATTATGGGATGGGTCTTCCAGAATTCCAGGTTTTCAAAGTTCAAAAACACTTCACTTCGTCTGCCACCGATCTTCCGGTTCCAAAACTATGGTGACTCAACTGACGATATATCGAATGATATATTCTGTCATTAATATTTCATATCACATTTATCTTTTCTGCCTCTTAATAATTCATTTCTCTTGCTCAAGCGCACGACATCTATATAACGACGAATTATGTCACCCTCTGGCAATAATTTCTTGACAATGATATATCGTGGGATGCACTTTCCTTGGATGACTGGATACAGTTGGTACCAGTCGAATGAACAGATATTAAACTTGAAAAAAGCTTATTGTGGTAATTTACTTTTAATTCCTTCTCACGATGAATAATTTGTGCAGCAAAGCAGCTAGGCACTTTGATGAACAAAAAAATAAGGACACATTCTTGATGTTTTGCGGGATAGCGTGACTATTAAGATGATTTACAAATTAGTGAAGACGCTTCATGTACACTTACTACTAAGAGCTGTCGCATCAGTTCACTTTAGCTCTTTGAGGTCCAGAATTTTTCTTCAAACTAGTGAAATCCCTTTGAAATTAGCCAGACCAAATTCCTTAGATTAGTTACCTGGCTTAAAGTGTTTGTCAAGATTTTATTTCACCTTTTAAATCTAAGAGTCTTAGATTTAAAAGATACAGTCTAATGATGATCAACACAATGTGTCTTATCAGATATATCTTATTTAGTGTATGGGCGGGATACAGGAATAACCCGTTATCCATGAGAAGCGAAGATGAGAATGGAGAAAGAGTGGTGAATAGGAGTGGCTACTTCCCTTATGATGGGAGAAAACTCTTGGTATATAGAATATAGATTTCAGATACAGGGAAATTAAGTAATATTTGCTTCCTTAGATATTTGAAAGGTACAGATGGGCTTTTAGCAGCAGGTGCACCAACACTTTGACATTACGTTTAATACCAATTAAGACTTGTGTCAAAGTTAACATTTTGTAGGCGAGTCACGAATCGTGACATTTATCATATTCGTACATCTAATGATGTATCTGATCGACGTGTTCACTGCAGCATATGTATAAAATAAAGAACGAATCAGTTATATGGCTATATAACTGTTGAAATGACGTTATAGAGTCAGCATATACTTTTAATTCAAAGCTCTATTATGTAGACCTTATCTACATGCAACAGGACTACACCCGCTATTTGGTTATTCATCGAAATTTGTGAAGTTAATTACTAGCTAACCGGCTTTTCTAGATTCTTTTGCCGGGTGACGTTGGTCAAATGGCTCAATGACAAAGGTTTGTGAGCTCACCATTATTTTACGAGACTTTGTACTGAAACTCCAGAGGACCCAGTAATTCTATTTCACCCCTAGTATACGATTAACAAACGTTTGTGAAGCCTCAATTCACTTACGAAACTTAAAACAGATCTACGGGTTCAATCCTGTTGAGCCTTGATGTAAACACTGCATGTAATTGACTTGTTGAACTGGAATTATGTAGGACAAACAAATGCACGTAAGCATTCAAAGGCAGTTTTCCTTATTCATATTAGTGACTTACTACATTTCATGAAGACTGTTTTGGCTATCATCTGATATTTTTTTCCAATTGCGAGGTATTTCTGAAGATATATCTACAATGCCTGGATAGATGTGTGATGAAAAATTGTCAACGGCCGATCATCGCTCTCAGATTGTGACGTCACATTGTGAGCGTAGCTTAACTTCTCGTTAGAGTATAATTTGATATACAATAAACTAATAACATCATGAAAATAAAACTATTTTGACTACTCACGACAAGTTTAAAAACTATTCGCGATCAATGACAGTAATTATATAGTCTTACAGTCATAAAAAATACATTACAAGGCCTTGCTTAAATCTGAACCGTGTAATGATTACTACTTTACCTAACAATGTACTTTACTTGGAAGACCGCCGGATAATGGTTATTTACGGTGGTGATATTAAAAAAATATATACCAACTTGAACTATCATGGAAATTATTATAATGATGCAGCATGCACCTGGAAAATCACCTCTTGTTAAATTAAATTTCACATTATTCATTTGAAAACCGAAAATACAACCACTTAATTAAATAAGACGACCTCCTTTATATGCGACTGCATTTCAACGCCATCTACATGTAAAATCCTCAAATTACAGAGGTAACGTAGATGCAACTACTACTGGCCCAAGAACTCATCCGTTCTTTCTACATTATGCACATCATTTTAGCTAATCTCTCATCCCCAGTTACTTTAATGGCTTCGTTTTGACTAGTGCCTGGCAAATTTAACAAAGATAATATGTGTGTTGGTTCCAACAAGCGTTTCTGACAAGGACGCTACAGAACACAACTGATGAAGATATATTAGATGTATAAATGCTTGGTGACGCGTCTGGAAGAGAAAAAGATCATGGATGGTAGTATGAGTACCACTAAGAAAGACGACTTGTGACGGTAGTAAGAGCATACGATCCTAGATCCCTGAGCTCCAATAAAATTATTCAATATCTCACCTGTCAAAATGGTACATAAATACATAAATACATACATACACACACACACACACACACACACACACACACACACATATATATATATATATATATATATATATATATATATATATATATATATATATATATATATATATATATACACATACATATATTGTAAGTGTATTTGGACAGAAGTTTTTCTCTAGTGCATATATCATTAAAAGTGATGGCTAGTTGTGCATTAATTATACTATTTTCTTAAAAGCATTTTCCATATACCTTACTATAGGTTTGTGTTCCTTAGAAAGGAAATTTATGACTTGGCTGTATGTAGTCATATTAGCTAATATGACTACATATAGCCAAGTCATAAATTTCCTTTCTAAGGAACACAAATCTATAATAAGGTATATGGGAAATACCTTTAAGAAAATAATTAATGAACAACTAGCCATCACTTTGAATTATATATATATATATATATATATATATATATATATATATATATATATATATATATATATATATATGTATATATATATATATGTATGCAATAAAAACACTAGGAACGTGTGTTCACAAATGCGTAAATAACCACTAGGAAAAGTAAACTAACGAAGCAGAGCGCTTTCGTATAATTACATCTTCAGTGCAGATACAAAGAAGGAATTATAAGATGAAGAAACAAGGTACAGAATATATGACATAGTGAAGAGGGCATTCGGAGAGGTAGTGGAAGAAGTACACGTGACGGACGTTTGGGCCGTCCTGGTAGCCAACAAGTATGGGACGTTTGGGCCGTCCTGGTAACCAACAAGTATGGGACAACTGCTCATAATTTATATTACAATTCAAACAATTTTGAAATTTCATGAGAAATAAAACTATCTAATTTGTACAAACCTTGATGAAGATTAACATTTATCCCCTTACTAGATTTGATCAAACTGCATTCAATTAAATTTCTTTCTGTTATGTTGTTGTTGTATGTGATGACTTTAGCGTTATCCCAGTCAACTGGGTGGTTAAAATGGTTCATGTGGTTGAATATACCGCTCCCCCGGCCCCCCCCTCTAACGTATTTCTTATGTTGATTGATTCGTGTTGTGAGTGTTTTAGCAGTCTGACCAACATAAAACTGATTACATGATTTGCAAGGTATTTTGTACACACACCCTTTATTACTATTG
>NC_134780.1:65207967-65210467 GCF_046742065.1 Oratosquilla oratoria | reverse complement strand
TTTATTAGCTTGTTTGTTTATCTATATATTCATTTCTATATTTTCTTTGCAAAATTGTATGTACAGAAACTGTTTCTATTTAAATGCCAGCGATCAGCAACTGGTTTACTATGGTCGGTGGTCAACAAACTTTGCGGAGAACGCCAATGAATTGTTCTTTGACCTTTATGTTTTACTGTTCAGATGTTTATTTAAGATTGGCTGTCCTGAAATGCACTTTGGAGATTAATCATTACAGGATGCAAAAAAGTTCTTATCAAACAGGTTTTATACAAGTTTTACAAGCTTTGCAACCTTGACGAAAATAATAATAATAATGAAATAAAAATCCAGCTAACATAGAGGCTAATTCTTTGTACAAAAGATCAGAGTCTACAAAAAAGATATATATAGACCAGTCAAACCGCTAAACTATACGCTAAATTAAGCCATCTGGCGTTCATAGGCATCATATTAGCGACGGCTTCCATTTTTGACACACCATTGTATTGAGACCACAAAATCGCCATTTTACCCTTTTTTAAACGACGAAATATTCTTCAGATTTTATTCTGGCTTAGACGATTATATTCAGTTTAGTGTTCGACTTTGAGCATAATAGATCCTCGATCAATTAGAGATTCATTTTTGTTTCCAGTTACTACAAAACGTGCGAAAAATCTTACCGTAATGAAGAGATGATGATTATTTTCATATAATACAAAACTAAGGAAATTTACTCAAAGCGTTAAAAAAATTATATATATATATATATATATATATATATATGTATATATATATATATATATACATATATCGTTTGCTCCAATCTCATGAAAACACTGCTAAACATTGGTAACGATACTTCAATGATCTTTGAGAAAACAATACATTTTAGCTAATTAAAAGAAAATTTTCAATCTATGCAAATGCAGTGCTTTTATGTATCAAAAAGCAAACGTGTATGTTTTTCAGTTACCAATATTTCTCAAAAAATACTTGTATTCTAATTAATCTCCGTACTTATGTTCTTAAAAGTTACGTACTGCATAATAGTTTCAAAACATAATAAGGAACGCTGGATAACATTAGCAACATCCTCGACTCCCAAAGTCACAAGTATCTAGTTTACTGAAAGTCGAATTGTCCAATATTGGATTGCTTTAGGGTAGGGTTCAGTTGAATATAAGCCAATGAAAGTCTTTGGCTTCTCCATGACGGCAAGAGAGTTGCATGTTGGAGGAGCTACTCTGTTGATTTTGCCTTATTTCTAAGGCATTTTCCTCGTATGAAGAATTTTTTTCTGATTAATTGAGGACGATTTTATTGGACATCACTTGTTCTCGGATTTCGTTCAGCTGAAGAAACGAGAATATAGTGCACTGAATAAACCTTATGCTTTCTGCTATATTTGTGGATACTTCACGCTTATCGTCTGATGACCAATATAACATCGTTTGTAAGGCGAAAATATAAAGCGTACTTTGAACTTTTGATGACCAAGACAAGAAATGAGCACTACATACTGTGTGTCATAACTGCTAAGAAATGCTGCGTGACTGGACGAAAGGGAAATAAATGGGCTTACCTTTCGAAATTTCCATTACTTGGCGGGAACCGAAGGACCACACAACTGACTGCTATTTTTGTCTGATCAATACAAAAGGCGTTGGCAAGAAAAATATATATGAAATCACTTATCCTAGTATCCCCTCAGCAATTCGACTTACTCTGCACTCTGATGAACTACCAGGGTAGCGACGGAATGCAAGACACTGACGATGAAACTCAAGAAATACTGGCAGATTCAGACGATCCTTCTTATGCTCCAGCAGTTTAGCCAGCCAGAGCTGAATGATATGCGTGATTCGGGTCTCTCCCAAACGCAGTAGAAATATTAGCTTCTAGGTTGCAAGAAAAGAATCTACTGAACCAAACCACAAAAGTTTCATATTTCCAAAATCAGGAACAGGTTTTTGTGGAAAATTTAATGAGGATTTTTTTCATAATATAATGGGTCTTCTCCAGGAATTCGTGAGTCATTTGTATAATCCAAATGATTGGAGTAGATTTCTAGATAATTCTAAGCGCGACCTAAAGTGTGTTCTACTACAGTAGGTCATTTTGTGTGTTTACGAGAGGAACATAATGACATTAAACTGTGATAAACCAACTAAAATACCACGATCACAAGTGGACAATTTGAGTGGGTCTTGGTCAACAAAGAGGATTTACAAAATATTCCTGCTTTCTGTCGATGTGGGACAGCCGAGCCAGAAACAAGTATTGGGAGTATAGATAGTAGCCCCTTACGTGAGACTGAAAGCTGGTATGCCAAATATTGTCAATGATCCAATCGTCAGTCGAGAAATGATCATATTTCCTCCTCTATACATCAAGATAGGCCTGATGAGACAGTTTGTCATGTCATTAAATACTGACGGTGAATGCTTCCAACACATAGTCTTGGTTCTTCCTGCTTTGTCATTCGAGAAGATCAAGGCAGGTGTGTTTGATGCAC
>NC_134780.1:65190467-65200467 GCF_046742065.1 Oratosquilla oratoria | reverse complement strand
ACACACACACACACACACACACACACACACACACACACACACACACACACACACACACACACACACACACACACACACACACCACACACACACACACACACACACAGCACACACACACACCAACACACACCACACACTCACGTAACGAGAGGCAAACAGTCAAATTTAAGTAACAACACACAGTTATATATATGTATAAACACCATATATATATATATATTATATATATATATATATATATTATATTATATATATATATAATATGTATGTATAGATATAGATATATATGTATATATATATAAATATATATATATCAATAAATATATATATATATAACATATATATATACATATATATTATATATTGTATATATATATATATATTATATATATATATTATATATGGATATATATATATATATATATATATTATATATTATATATATATATATATACATATATATATATATATATTTATATATATATCATGCAAACAATCACATCACCGTGATACAGAAATGCAAAATAACCACAGGAGAAGGGAAACTTGTAGACAGTAAGTACTTTCGTATATTACATCTTGAGACTAAATGACAGAGATACAGAGTTGGGTTTAAATGTAAGTATCAGGTGACAACCATAGGGGGGGGGGAAAGGGGGGAGACAATACAATGTGAGGAGGGGGTTGATGACCTTATCTCTATCGACCTGACCAACACATAAGGCTCAATTTGGCGGAAAGATCTCGGTGACCATTTAGGTTACCAATTTATCACATTTAAAATGACCATAGCTTAAGTTTATATTTTTATCAAACGTGCCTGATATTAAGCAGGATTCTATTATATTTCTTTCTTGTACTCTTTTTCCTTTGGCTAGACTTGTTGCCTTAGACCAATCAATATGATGGTTGTATGATGCCTTTTAAGGCATAATGATGTACCTTCTTAAAATATAATTACAAATAATTACAAATAACATTCATATTTAACTCTTTAAGGATGCGAGGAGGTCTTACAAGAGTTCAATATCAATGTTATTTTCAAAAAAAGTATCATCAAAAAACTCCTCATTAAAAGTTTCCCTTGCAGTAATGTAGGATGTGTCTACAACATTCCCTGTAAACACTGTAGCTCATGTTACATTGGCCAAACTGGTAAAGAACTACATATATGGCAGAATCAACATAGATATAGCATAAGGACGGGCCAAAAGTCTACTAGGGTTTTTGTCCAAATAAGAGAGACAATCCATAGCATTAACTGGAACAATGTTCAAATTTTGTTTGTTTGTAATTCTGTTAGAAAGAGCACCATTGAACCCAGTTTTATAAAAAGCAATGATGATAATAACATCAGTTTGAGTTTGGGTTTGTTCAAACTGGATAATTTCATCATTAATCTACTATAATTAAGTAGTAGCCTCTATCTGTCTGTCTGTTTGTTTGTTTGTTTGTTTAGATGATTGTTTGTTTTATCACAAATTCCTCTTGGATTTTGAAGATAGACCCCCATAACCATATATATTCTGATACCCTATCACTCCAGGTACTTGGATAACTATATTTCATAAAAAAATATATAGGGTTAAGGGTTAAAGTTAGGTGGTTTATGGTGATGGAACACGCCACTACTGTAGTCTCCCCTGAAGTCGCGTATTATTTTTGTGACATGAGAATTAATATGATTAAACAAACCATTGTATGTGTCCATAAATATTATTAATTTTTGTGAAATTAATATTGCCACAAACCATGATAGCTTTTGTAAGAAGAAAGTATGTAAATGTAAAATTATTGTGTAATTTTACCAAATGTTGAAATATTGGTTATTTTCATGTAATTTTATTATGGGTGGAAATTTATTATTCACAAATTCCTCCTAGGTTTTTGCAAATAGACACCTATAACCATATATATTCTGAAGATAAATAAACGAGATACATTTCTTCACCTTTTAGCTGTACACATTTATTGTCAATCCACACACACACACACACACACACACACACACACACACACACACACACACACACACACACACACACACACACACACACACACACACACACACACATGCATCGGTCGAAGTGACAACGAAGTTTAGAACTCCATGAAAACTTCAAGTTTCATCGATTTCAACAACGAGGGAGTACCTTTGTTGTATTAATAGAGAAGGTGAAGAAAAGGGTGAAAGAGAGGGATTAACTGAGGAAAATGGAAGGAAATAAGGAAGGAGACAAACGGGCCCCGAATGTTAGAAGGGGTATAAACAAAAGGGTGCAGAACAAACAGACGAGGAATGACAAGGAAGTAGAAGTGTCAAAAGCAGAAATATACATAATAGAAGATTAATGCAAGGAAAAGATAACTGCTTTTATGTATTTAAGAGGAAGGAGGTGGCAACCTCCCCCGACTAGTAAATCTAGAGGAGAGAAAAAAAAAGAGAGAGAGAGAGAGAGAGAGAGAGCAGCATGGGAGCTTAGGTTTAACCAATTAACACTAGTTACGCAAAGAGTTGATAAACTGGAAGAACAAAAAAAGGTGAATCAAAACCTAACTAAAGAAATAGAAGAATTAAAAAGACAGTTAAGAGAAGTAAAGGATGAGAATGAAGAATTAAAGAGGAATGATAAAGAGAATAAAGAGTCTATAGCAGAAGAGGTAAGTGGTTCGAAAAAAGTAAAAGTGAACAATAAAAATTAATTGAAAGATATAATGAAATAGCAGATGAAAGAACAAGCTAAGGATACAGTTATTAAAGTGATGAGGGAGAAGGAGAATATAGCAAGAGACTTAGCGAATAAAAAGAAATTTATCATTATATTAGTGATGGGAGAGAAGTATAATACAAATAGGAGTACTTGAATAAAGGAGGAAAAGGAAAAAGTAAATAAGATTTATGAAGTAGTTCAAGAAGATAAACCAGAAACAGGGAAACAAATAGAAGAAATATATAGACTAGGGAAATACAATACAGATAAGACCAAACCAATTAAGGTTAAATTAAGGTCCCAAACGACAGCAGAGAATATCTTAACAAAAACAGGGAAACTAACAGATAGTGATCAATATGAACAGGTATGAATAAAAAGAAAAATGAATAAAGATGTGAGAGAGGATGAGAAAATAAAACGACTAGAAGCTAAGGGGTAAAATGAGAAAAGAACAGAGTCAGACAAAGAGAAATTCTATTGGAGAGTAATGAATATGAAAGTGAGGAAATGGTTCATAACAGAGAAAAACGGAAGGGAAACAAGAAACAGGATGTAAGTAGCAGAAAATTAAAAGTGCCTTACACAAATATAGAAGGCTTAATAACAGGCTTGAAAGAACTGAATGATTACTTGAAGGGAAAAGAACCGGACATAATGGCAATTATAGAGACAAATTTGAAAGGTCCACTACCACCCAACAGTGTGGGGCATGGTGCATATAATTATTGGACTAGAAACAGAGAGATAAAACAAGGGGGTGGAGTTATGTTCATGACTAAGAAGGATGTAAATGTGAGGAATATCAAATATGGAAAGAATGGAGAAGAGATAATTATGATGGAAGTGGATGACAAGGATGGGAAGAGCAGGAAGTTTGTAGTAAATAATATGCCCCCTAAAACGGCTTAATTGGAAAAGAAAAAAAAACACAAAAATATGTTAGAGGACACAAGGATGACACAAAATAAGATGGTGAAAGATGGAGGAATAATAGTTATAATGGGTGACTTTAATTGTAAAGAAATCTGCTGGGAAGAGATGACAGTGAAGAGTGGAGACGACCTATGGGGAAAAGTACTACTTGATATGATTATAGAACATACAATGACGCAATTGATACAAGAGAATATTAGGTATAGAAATGAGGAAGACCCATCGCGATTAGACCTAATAATCACATCAGAACCCGAAATAGTGGACAAGATTGAATATAAGACACCAATAAGTAAAAGTGACCACATATTGGTTGAACTGGAACTAAATGAGGAAAAATACGTGAAAGAAAACGAACAATATAGAAAAGGAAGATTTATGTATTTTTTTTTTGTGGGGGGCAAAAAAAGAGAATTCTTTCAAAAAGCAGACTAGGAAAGAATACACAAAGAGGAAACAACAGTAGAAGAGAAATGGAATATTTTAACAAAAATTTATAAAGGTGTGGAAAAGTATGTTCCAAGACAAAAGCAAGAAAAAGAATATGAAAAGTGTTGGTACAGCAAAAGATGTAGGGAGTTATAAGACAAAAGAGATAAAGCTTGGATAAAATGGAAAAAAAAAGACAAAAGACCTGAAAATGGAAAATATAGTAATAGTTATAGAAATGAATATGTACAAGTGTGTAGAGAAGAAAAGAGAAAATACGAAAAAGATGTCATAGAAAAATATAAAGATCAACCAAAACTATTTTACAGATTTGTAAACAACAAACTGAAAAACAAACAAGAATTAGAAAAACTACGACAAGGAGGAGTTGAATGCACAGAGGAAATAGAAATGGCAGAAACTATGAACAAGCATTTTAAATCGGTGTTTACACGGGAGAACATACAACCTAGAGATATCGAATGAGAGGAGAAAGTCCCCCCCAATGAAAGAGATAGAAGTATCAAGGAATGAAATAATGAAACACTTGAGTAATCTCGATGTCAGAAAATCGCACGGACCAGATAAAATGGCAAACTGGATTTTGAGGGAACGCAGTAATGAAATAACAGACAAAATACATAGTCTAATAATCAGCTTATTGAAAGAAGGAGGAGTTAAATACACAGAGGAAATAGAAATAGTAGAAATTATGAACAAGCATTTTAAATCAGTATTTACAAGAGAGAACATATAACCAAGAGATATCAAGTGGAATGAGCAAGTCCGCCCCTATGAAAGAGATAGAAGTAACAAGGAATGAAATAATGAATCACTTGAGTAATATCGATGTCAGAAAATCTCATGGACCAGTATGAAAGGGCAAACTGGATTTTGAGAGAATTCTGGAATGAACTAACAGACAAAATACGTAGTCTAATAAACAGTTCATTGAAAGAAGGAAAAGTTCCAGAAGATTGGAAAAGATCAATTATAGTACCAATATATAAAGGGGGAACTACGAAGAACCTAGTAACTAGAGACCGGTCTCTCTTACAAATACGATAGCTAAAATTTGTGAAAGAAATGTCAAATTTTGGTGGGTAAGGCATTTGGAAAAATACAACGTACAAACTCCAATGCAATTTGGATTTAGACAAGGACGATCATGCGTCACAAAATTAATGTGTTTCTATTCAAGGCTAATATATGTAATAAAAGAAAGAGTTGGATTGGCTGATTGTACATTTCTAGACCTGAAAAAAGCTTTTGATAAGGTGGCACATAAGAAATTGCTCAAGAAATTAGAAACTGCAGGAGAAATATAGGGCAAACTGCTGAAGTGAATGGAAGACTTCTTGCGTGAAAGAAAAATTAGAGTGGTGATAAGAGACAAACACTCTAATTGGGATGAAGTGATAAGTGGAGTTCCACAAAGAACAGTTCTGGCCCCAATAATGTTTGCTATATATATTAATGGTATGGATAGAGGAATTGCAAGTTATGTAAGCTTCTTTGCGGATGATGCAAAACTGTTGAAAAAAGTGAACACTGAAGAAGATAGTGAGCTGCTACAGAGTCATCTCAAGAAAGTATGGGAATGTAGTAGAAAGTGGGAGATGGAATTCAATATTAAGAAGTGTAGTATAATAGAATTTGGAGGAAGCAAAATAATAATAGTGGGATCATATAAATTGGGAGAGGAGGAAATAAAAAAAAGTAGAAAATGAGAAGGACCTGGAGTCATTAATATGAATAATATATCCCCCGAGAAACATATAAACAACATTTTTGTAGAAACTTATAATTTAGTATGAACAATCAAAGTGGCATTTACATACCTGGACGAAGAAATGGTGAAGAAAATACTGGTCACTTTGATAAGACCAAGATTGGAGTATGCAGCGACAACGTGGTCACCAAGTACAAAAAAAAAATGTATAACAAAATTTGAAAGAATACAAAGAGCAAATACAAAATTGGCACCAACACTCTCAGAACTATCATATGAGGAGAGACTAGCAAAACTTGAGCTACAGGCATTAGAGCAAATAAGAGGGAGAGGAGACTTGATGACTATTTATAGAATAATGAAAGGCATAGAAACTATTGATAGAGAGAATCTAATAAATGGGATAGTAGAAATACAAGAGGACACGGCAAGAAAAGAAAAGAAAAGACAGTTAAGGAAGAGATCTAAAAAAGAACAGTTTTCCTCACAGGGTAATAGACGTTTGGAACAAGTTAGATGAGAATATGGTGTGTGCAAAAACGATACACGAATTTAAAAAAAAATCTAGATAAAACGAGATATAAAGACGGAATACCACGAGTATAGCTCCCCTCCCCGTAAAAGACAATTAGGTAAATATAACTAGGTATACACACACACACACACACGTCTGTCGAAGTGACAGCAAAGTTTGGAACTCCAGAAAAACTTCAAGTTTCATCGATCTCAACAACAAGGGAATACCTTTGTTGTATTAGTGGGGGAAGGGAAAAGCTCGTGGTGCAGTAGGAAGTTGAAGAAAAAGAAGAAAGGGAGGGATTACAGAGAAAAATGGAAGGAAATGAGGAAGGGGACGAATGGGCCCCGGACGTTAGAAAGGGTGTCAACAAAAGGTGTGCAGAACACACAGACGAGGTAGAACAGGGGAGCAGATGTGTCAAAACCAGAAATATAGATAATAGTAGATCAATGGAAAGAAAAGATAGCTGCTTTTATAGTTTTAATGAGGGAGGAGGTGACAACCTCCCCCGACTAGTAAATCTAGAGGAGAATATAAAAAGAGTTGATAAACTGGAAGAATAAAAGAAGGAGAATCAAAACCTAACTAAAGAAATAGAAGAATTAAAAAGATAGTTATGAGAAGTAAAGGATGAGAATGAGGAATTAAAGAGGAATGATAAAGAGAATAAAGGTTCATAGCAAAAGAGGTAAATGGTAAAAAAAAAAAAAAAAGTACATGAGAACAATAAAATTGAATTTAGAGATATAGTGAAACAACAGATGAAAGAACAAACTAAGGACACAGTTATTAAAGTGATGAGGGAGAAGGAGAATATAGGAAGAGACTTAGTGGATAAAAAGAAATCTATAGTTATATTAGGGATGGAAGAGAATCATAATCCGAATACAAGAAATATATAGACTAGGGAAATGCAATACAGATAGGACCAGACCAATTAAGGTTAAATTCAGGTCACAAACGACAGCAGTGAATATCTTGGCAAAAACAGGGAAACTAGCAAACAGTCATCAGTATAAACAGGTATGGATAAAAAGAGACATGAATAAAGAGGAAAGAGAGGATGAGAAAACAAAAATACTGGAAGATAAGGAAAAAACGAGAAATGAATAGAATCAGACAAAGAGAAATTTTATTGGAGAGTAGTGGATATGAAAGTCAGGAAATGGTTCATAGCAGAAAAAAAAAACGGAAGGGAAACAGAAAACCTGATGGAAGTAGCAGAAAAATAAAAGTGTCTTACACAAACATAGATGGCCTAATAACAGGCTAGAATGAACTGAATGATTACCTAAAGGGAAAAGAACCGGACATAGTGGCAATTGTGGAGACAAAATTGAAAGGTCCACTACCACCCAACAGTGTAGAACATGGTGCATATAACTACTGGGTTAGAAACAGAGAGTTAAAATAAAGGGGTGGAGTTATGTTCCTGATTAAGAAGGATATAAATGTGAGGAATGTTATTAATGGAAAGAATAGAGTAGAGACGATTATGACGTAAGTGGAGGACAGGGAAGAGCAGGAAGTTTGCCGTAAATTATGTGTCTCCTAAAACAGCTTCATAGGAAGAGAGAGAACACAAAAATATGTTAGAAGACACAAGAATAACACTAAATAAGATAATGAAAGATGTACAAGGAATAGTTATAATGAGTGACCTTAATTGTAAAGAAATCTGCTGGGAAGAGATGACAGTCAAGGGTGGAGACGACCTATGGGGATATGTACTACTTAATATGATTATAAAACATACAATGACACAATAGATACAAAAGAATACTAGGTATAGAAATGAGGAAGAACCATCGAGACTGGACCTAACAATCACATCAGAACCTGAAATAGTGGACAAAATTAAGTATAAGGCATAAAAAAGTTAAAGTGACCACATATTGGTTGAACTGGAGCTAAATGAGGAAAAATACATTAAAAAATATACAGAATGAGAAGATTGATATATGGAAAAACAAATTTTGACAAAATAAGAGAATTCTTTCAAAAAAGCAGACTGGGAAAGGATACACAAGGAGGAAACAACAGTAGAAGAGAAATTGAATATTTTGAAATATATATATTTTATATATATATGTATATATATATATATATATATATATATATATATATATATATATACATATATATATACATATATATGTACAGGTTGACATTCAAAAATCCGGCAACGTCGGGACCTGAGGAATGCCGGATTTTTTAAGTTTATAATTTTGTATGGTGTACCCCGTACATATTTAAAGAAAATTACCACTTGTACAGTCCTTTAATGAAAAAAATAAACACTAAGTGAAAATAAAATAAAATTTTATTATTCACGAACTAAATAAAATACAGTAAAGATAGTTATACAGAATTTTAATTCAATTTTAATAAAACATATAAAACTGATCCTCCGAAGAATTTCAATTAAACTAAATAAAATACTCCGTACTGTACTTCTTAGGAAAGAAGCTAAATAGCAGATGGGCTTTTTACACATAATGTCGTAAGTTTCACAAATGGTTCGCACAGACACATTGTTATAATTCTTTTTTTTTCCACTTTCTCTGCGATCGATAATGCATGATGTTTGCGTTTTAGGCCACCTTTCTTCTTTGTTGATTCCATATTGGGGCTATACAACAACAAATAAATGCTATAATGAGGAGAATGATGAGAAAAATGAGCAGGATTACTTGTTAGGTGGAAGCATGAACCAACAGCTGATTCTGGCGTAAGAGGCAACTCCAGAAAACAGTGGCGCACCAACGCGGGAAATATGAAAATGCGCTCCCGAAATCTGTCCCGGATTTCTGAAGGTTCCGGATTTATGGTTGCCGGATTTTTGAATGTCAACCTGTATATATATATATATATATATATATATATATATATATATATATATATATATGTGTGTGTGTATATATAAAGAAGGAGTGTTAAAGCATGTTCCCAGACAAAAACAAGAAAAAGGATATCTAAAGTGTTGGTACAATAAAGGATGTAGGGAGTTAAAAGACAAAAGGGATAAAGCTTGGATAAAATGGAAAAAAGACAAAAGACCTGAATAATGAAAAATGTATACTGGTTATAGAAATGAATATGTACAAGTGTGCAGAGAAGAAAAGAGAAAATACGAAAAAGATGTCATAGAAAAATGTAAAGATCAACCAAAAGTGTTTTACAGATTAGTAAACAGCAAACTGAAAAAACAAACAAGAATTAGAGAAACTACGACAAGGAGGAGTTGAATACACAGAGGAAATAGAAATGGCATAAACTATGAACAAGCATTTTAAATCGGTGTTTGCGAGGGAGAACATACAACCTAGAGATGCCGAGTGGGAGAAAGATGTTCCCTCTATGAAAGAGATATAAGTAACAAGGAATGAAATAATGAATCACTTGAGTAATCTCAATGTCAGAAAATCGCACAGACCAGATGAAATGGCAAACTGGATTTTGAGAGAATGCAGGAACGAACTAACACACAAAATACTTAGTCTAATAAGTAGTTCCATGAAAGAAGGAAAAGTTCCAGAAGATTGGAAAAGAGTAAATATAGTACCAATATATAAAGGGGGAAACAAGGAAGACCCTACTAACCATAGAACGGTCTCTCTTACAAATACGATAGCTAAAATTTGTGAAAGAAATATCAAAATTAGATAGGTA
>NC_134780.1:65177967-65182967 GCF_046742065.1 Oratosquilla oratoria | reverse complement strand
TGGTTCAGAGAAAAACGGAAGGGAAACAGAAAACACGATGGAAGTAGCAGAAAATTAAAAGTGTCTTACACAAATATAAATGCCTTAATAACAGGCTTGAGCAAACTGAATGATTACCTGAAGGAAAAAGAACCGGACATAATGGGAATTGTAGAGACAAAATTGAAAGGTCCACTACCACCCAACACTGTAGGACATGGTGCATATAATCACTACGTTAGAAACAAGGGGGTGGAGTTATGTTCCTGACTAAGAAGGATATAAATGTGAGGAATGTCACATATGAAAAAATAGACTAGAGATGATTATGATGGAAGTGGAGGACAGGAATGGGTAGAGCAGGAAGTTTGTAATAAATTATGTGCCTCTTAAAACGGCTTCATGGAAGAGAGAGAACACAAAAATATGTTAGGAGACACATGGATAACACTAAATAAAATAATGGAAGATGGAGCAGGAATAGTTATAATGAGTGACTTTAATTGTAAAGAAATCAGCTGGGAAGAGATGACAGTAAGGTTGAAGACGACCTATGGGGAAATGTACTACTTGATATGCTTATAGAACATGCAATGGATACAAAAGATTACTATGTAGAGAAATGAGGAAGAACCATCGACACTGGACCTAATAATCACATTAAAACTTGAAATAGTAGACAAGATTGAATATAGGACACCTGTAAGTGAAAATGACCACATATTGGTTGAACTAGAACTAAATGAGGAAAAATACATAGGAAAAACGAACAATATAGAAAGGGAAGATTGATGTATGGAAAAACAAATTTTTATGGTATATGCGAATTCTTTTAAAAAGCAGACTGGGAAACGATGCACAAAAAGGAAACAACAGTAGAAGAGAAATTGAATATTTTGGCAAAAGTTTATAAAGAAGGAGTGGAAAAGTATGTTCCAAGACAAAAAAAAGAAAAGAAAAAGGATACGTATGGTAACGTTACAACAAAACATGTAGGGAGTTAAAAGATAAAAGGGATAAATCTTGGATAAAATGGATAAAAGACACGAGCTGAAAAATGGAAAATATATACTACTTATAAAAACTAATATGTACAAGTGTGCAGAGAAGAAAAGAGAAAATACGAAAAAGATGTCATAAAAAATGTAAAGATCAACCAAAACTATTTTACAGATTTGTAAACAACAAACTGAAAAACAAACAAGAATAGGAGAAACTACGACAAGGAGGAGTTGAATATACAGAGGAAATAGAAGTGGCAGAAATTATGAACAAGCATTTTAAATCGGTGTTTACGAGGGAGAACATACAACTTAGAGATATCGAGTGGGAGGAGGAAATCCCCCCTATTAAAGAGATAGAAGTAACGAGGAGTGAAATTATGAATCACTTGAGTAATCTCGATGTCACAAAATTGCATAGACCAGATGAAATGGCGAACTGGATTTTTAGAGAATGCAGTAATGAACTAACAGACAAAATACATAGTCTAATATATAAAGTGGGAAATAAGGAAGACCCTACTAACTATAGACCGGTCTCTCTTAAAAGTAAGATAGCTAAAATTTATGAAGAATTGTCAATATTAGATGGGTACGGCATTTGAAAACAACAATAACAACAACAACAACGTAATAAATCCAAGGCAATTTGGATTTAGACAAGGACTAACATGCGTCACAAACTTAATGTGTTTCTATTCAAAGCTAATAGATGTAATACAAGAAAGAGATGGATAGGCTGATTGTGCATTTCTAGACCTGAAAAAAGCTTTTGATAAGGTGCCACATAAGAAGTTGCTAAAGAAACTAGAAACTGCAGGAGAAATGAGAGTGGTGATAAGAGACAAACATTCTAGTTGGGATGAAGTGATAAGTGGTGTTCTACAAGGAACAGTTCTGACCCCAATAATGTTTGCTATATATATTAATGATATGGATAAAGGAATTGAAAGTTATATGAGCTTCTCTGCGAACGACGCAAAATTGTTGAAAAAACTGAATACTGTAGAAGATTGTGAGTCACTGCAGAGTGATCTTAATAAAGTATGGGAATGAAGTAGGAAGTGGGAGATGGAATTCAATATTAGGAAGTGTAGTATAATGGAATTTGGAAGAAGCAAAAAAAAAAAGAATAGAGGGATCATATAAAATGGGAGAGGAAGAAATTAAAAAGTGGAAAGTATGAAGGACCTGGAAGTCATTATTATGAATAATATGTCCCCTGAGAAGCATATAAACAAGATTTTTGGAGAAACTTATAATTTGATATGAACAATCAAAGTGGCATTTACATACCTGGACGAAGAAATATTGAAGAAATGCTAGTCACTTTGATAAGATCAAGATTGGAATATGCAGCGACGACGTGGTCACCAAGTAGATTTTTTTTTTTTTTATAAAAAATTGGCACCAACACTCTCAGAACTATCATATGAAGAGAGACTAGCAAAATTTTAGCTACAGATATTACAGCAAAGAATTGAGAGAGGAGACTTTATAACTATTTTGTAGAATCATGAAAGGCATAGAAAGTATTGATAGAGAGGATCTAATAAAATGGGGGTAGTAGAGATACAAGAGGACACAGAAAGAAAATCAAGAAAGACAGATATAGAAGAGGCCTGAAAAAGAACAGCTTTCCCCACAGAGTAATAGATGTTTGGAACAAGTTAGATGAAAATGTGGTGTGCGCAAAATTGATACACAAATTTAAAAACAGTCTAGATAAAACGAGATATGAAAACGGGACACCACGAGCATAGCTCCCCTTCCCGTAAAATACAACTAGGTAAATACAACTAGGTAAATACTCACACACGTACACAAAATCGCGTGTACGGAGGCTTTCGATTCGGAAGTAAACCGGTATAAGTAAAACTATACCATCTTCATTAAATGTTTTAATAGACTAATATTTTCCCCACATAGCTTACTATTACCATCAGCCAACTAAGACGACTCCTTAACCCTTTCATTCCAAGGCCCACCATTTGAAAGAATAATTTCCCACAGCAGCGTTAGAACTATTAAACACGACAAAGTATGTCACTAGATTAAAGAAATTTAAGAAGGCAATTCTAACTTCTCTACCAGGAAGTGTTAAAACAAGTGAGATTGGCGTCAATTGATTGGAGTCAACTATTGTCACTCTTGCAATACCAATTTTTAGTGGTTTCTTATTGACCTAACATTTGCCTTAAAACTCAAGTCCGGCAACTCTTTACTGGACTCGGGTCAGCCCTATAGTAAAAAGAATTATTTAGTGATTGCCAGCAATAGATCTGTGGGGTCTTTTTGCTTTACAAATGTTACATATATATATATATATATATATATATATATGTGTGTGTGTGTGTGTGTGTGTGTGTGTGTGTGTTGTGTGTGTGTGTGTGTATGTATGTGTGTGTGTGTGTGTGTGTGTGTGTGTGTGTGTGTGTGTGTGTGTGTGTGTGTGTGTGTGTGTGTGTGTGTGTGTGTGTGTGTGTGTGTGTGTGTGTGTGTGTGTGTGTGTGTGTGTGTGTGTGTGTGTGTGTGTGTGTGTGTGTGTGTGTGTGTGTGTGTGTGTGTGTGTGTGTGTGTGTGTGTGTTTGAGGAGTACAATGTAGATTTGTAGGTTAACAAATCTGTTAAATTGCACAAAAAATCCTCGAATTGAAGAGTTTGTTCTTGAAAAAGTATATATGCATCAAATAAATAGAAATAATATTAAGATAAAACAGTAATTACAATAAGTTCCCCTTACAATGTCATTCTTTTCTAATCACCTAGAAAAAGTGATGTTTCATTTTCCCTCTGAATAACACTGGATCGGTCTCCACTAATGGATTACACCTGGCATGACAACCTGATGACATCGGTGCAGATTATCCACAAGAATTTAAGCTCCGACAAAGTAGTTCATAAGAAAAACATGATGCACCATTTCAGTTCCAGGTCCTGGCTACAGTAGAATGATTGTAGTCACCTAAACAACGTTTTTCAATTAAATAGCCTAACTCCATCGGCTAAGGACCAGAGGTTTTGTTCACGCCAGTGGGCGTCATTACGATGAAAATCTTCATATCATTTTGGTTATCCCTTTCCGTATGATGAAAATACTTTACATATTTTGTTCTGATTGATGCCAGAAGGATTCGCTCTGTTAGGACAAGACCTCATGTGAAAGGAGTTGCAGTTTTCAAAAGATTACAGAGAATCACAATGGAAGAACAGGCGAAAAAAAGAATAAACAAACATGTCGAAACTTTGCGTTGTGACACACTGTCTATCGTGTTTTTTGTTTTCCTTTCAACTGCTTCAGATCGCAGTTACCAAATACTTTCGCTCAAGGGCGACATAGTAGGCTTCACATTTTTGTCTCTTTCGTCCCCTATCAGCTGTTGCTTTCCTCTACTCTGTGGAATTACCAGAATTCTTAAGGCCTTTAGCAGCTGCTTCTTATTATCTTCTCTCCCCATTATCTTTATTAACTGTTGAGCCAATTTAGCCGTCAGTTGTAGTGCCTTAACGAATTTGAGAATCTCCTATTCACACAGGAGTTTTTCCCTCCCCTTTCGTTCAAGGTCCCTGCCTATGTCTATGCCCAGAGATATCACGAATGTCTCAATGATTAAGATTGAAATAGAACAACTTCGCTGTTTTTATTGTTTCGCCATGTTGTAGTTGTAACTTGCTACCTTATGTTTAAGATTGGTATTTCACCCAAGCGTTACCTTTCGAATTTGTTTCACAACGGTTCAAACCCCCCTAACCCTGCGCGTCTGCCACTTCTCGTATAGGCTAGATGATTAGGCTAGTTGATTAGGACTAGTTAGGATCATATAATCCTCTCTCACGACTAGTGACTATCTCAAAGGACTATTAGAGATGACTCGACTCCTACATACACGTTACACTCCATACCCTTCGGAAGTAGTTACTTGAAATTAAGAAACTTAAGCAACAGTGTACGGGCATAGCTAGTGATGCCCGCGGGCGACGCTGGGCAGTTGACAGTTAACCTCGGGTTCTCACAGGGTG
>NC_134780.1:65170467-65172967 GCF_046742065.1 Oratosquilla oratoria | reverse complement strand
TACGTTGTTTTTTTCCAAATGCCTTACAAATCTACTTTTGATAATTCTTTCACAAATTTTAGCTATCGTATTTGTAAGAGAGACCGTTCTATAGTTAGTAGGGTCTTCCTTGTTTCCCTCTTTGTATATTGGTACTATATTTGCTCTTTTCCAATCTTCTGGAAAGTTTCCTTCTTTCAATGAACTGCTTATTATACTATATATTTTGTCTGTTAGTTTATTCCTGCATTCGCTCAAAATTTAGTTAACCATTTCATCTGCTCCATGCGATTTTCTGACATAAAGATTATTAAAGTGATTCATTATTTAATTCCTTGTTACTTCTATCTCTTTCATAGTGGGGACTTTCTCCTCCCACTCCATATCTCTAAGTTGTATGTTCTCCCTCGTAAACACCGATTTAAAATGCTTGTTCATAATATCTGCCGTTTCTGTTTCCTCTGTGTATTCAACTCCTCCTCGTCGTAGTTTCTCTTATTCTTGTTTGTTTTTCAGTTTGTTGTTTACAAATCTGTAAAATAGTTTTGGTTAATCTTTACATTTTTTATGACATCTTTTTCGTATTTTCTCTTTTCTTCTCGGCACACTTGTACATATTCATTTTTATAACTAATATATATTTTCCATTTTTCAGGTCTTTTGTATTTTTTCCATTTTATCCAAGCTTCATCTCTTTTATCTTTTAACTTCCTACATCTTTTTATTGTACCAACACTTTACATATTCCTTTTCTTGTTTTTTTCTTGGAAAATACTTTTCCACATATATATATATATATATATATATATATATATATATATATATATGTATATATATATATGTATATATATGTATATATATATATATGTATATATATATATATATATATATATCTAATATTCCATTTCTCTTCTACTGTTGTTTCCTCCTTGTGTATCCTTTCCCAGTCTGCTTTTTGAAAGAATTCTTTTATTTTATATAAAAAAAAATCCATACATCAATCTTCCCTTTCTATATTGTTCGTTTTTTCCGTGTGTTTTTTCTCGTTTAGTTCCAGTTCAACCAATATGTGGTCACTTTTACTTATTGGTGCCTTATATTCAATCTTGTCCAGTAATTCGGGTTCTGATGTGATTATTAAGTCCAGTGTCGATGGTTCTTCCTCATTTCTATACCTAGTATTCTCTTGTATCCATTGCGTCATTGTATGTTCTATATTTAATCATATCAAATACATTTCCCCATAGGTCGTCTCCACCCTCACTGTTGTCTCTTCCCAGCAGATTTCTTTACAATTAAAGTCACTCATTATAACTATTCCTGCTCCATCTTCCATTACCATATATAGTGTTATCCTTGTATCTTCTAACATATTTTTGTGTTCTCTCTCTTGCCATGAAGTCGTTTTAGGAGGCACATAATTTACAACAAACTCCCTGCTCTTCCCATCCCTGTCCTCCACTTGCATCATAATTATCTATACTCTATTTTTTCATATGTGACATTCCTCACATTTATGTCCTTCTTAGTCAGGAACATAACTCCACCCCCTTGTTTTACCTCTCTATTTCTAACGAAGTGATTATATGCACCATGTCCTACAGTGCTGGGTGGTAGAGGACCTTTCAATTTTGTCTCTAAAATTCCCATTATATCCGGTTCTTTTTCCTTCAGGTAATCATTCAATTTGGTCAAGCCTGTTATTAATCCATCTATATTCGTGTAAGGCACATTTAATTTTCTGCTACTTCCATCGTGTTTTCTGTTTCCCTTCCGTTTTCCTCTGCTATGAACCATTTCCTCACTCTCATATCCACTACTCTTCAATAGAATTTCTCTTTGTTTCTGTTCTTTTCTCGTTTTTTCTTAAGCCCCTAGTCTTTTTGTTTTCTCATCCTGTCTTTCCTCTTTATTCATTTCTCTTTTTATTAATACCCTTTTTATACTGATTACTTTTTGCTAGTTTCCCTGTTTTTGCTAAGATATTCTCTGCTGTCGTTTGTGACCTGAATTTAACCTTGATTGGTCTGGTCTTATTTGTATTGTATTTCCCTATTCTATATATTTCTTCAGTTACTTTTTCTGTTCCTTGTTCATCTTCTTGAACTACTTCTAATATCTTGTTTACCTTTTCCTTCTCCTCTTTTACTCCTGTAGCCCTATTTGGATTATGCTTCTCTTCCATCCCTAATATAATTATATATTTCTTTTTGTCCAATAAGTCTCTTACTACTGTATATTCTCCTTCTCTCCTATCACTTTAATAACTGTGTCCTTAGGTTGTTCTTTCATCTGCTGTGTTATTATATCTCTAAATTCAATTTTGTTGTTCTCTTGGACTTTTCTCTATCCCCGTACCTCTTTTGCCATGGACACTATTTTCTTTATTATTATTCTTTTGTTCCTCATTTTAATATTTTACCTCTTATAACTGTCTTTTTATTTTTTCTATTTATTTAGGTTTTGGTTCTCCTTTTTTAGTTCTTGCAATTTATCAACTCTGCGTAATCCTTGTAAGTTG
>NC_134780.1:65112967-65160467 GCF_046742065.1 Oratosquilla oratoria | reverse complement strand
AGTTTGTGTTCTTTGCACTGAATATAATTTGTTTTGTTCTTTATATATTTCTCGTCACCAGAAAGTAAACTGCATTAGCCAGTATCTCCGACACCAGTTTAGCTTACTCTTGCACATAAAACACAGGAAACAATAGTTATCTTTATGCAGAAGAGCTTTGTAGGATCAAAGGGTCCGTTAGCCCCTCCTTTACATTCTCTTGTCCAATCAACCGCACAAATGACAACACCAACCCACACAAATGACAAAAGTGATCTGAATGTTTCATTCAAGTGTGGTCCAAATGCTAAGGAACTTGTTAATATTCACAGCTCAGACGAGTGTTGCAACAATACATTTTTCTTTCTTTATTTGATATGACAACACATGGTTAAAAAATCCCATTGAGGTTCGAGAAAAGAATCGAATCTGGGTGGAAATTCCTTTTAATTTAACAATGTAACTAACAACAATTTCAGTCAGGAGATAATGTAATCCTACTTATCCTCGAGGATATATTTTCTCCTGGTGAGTCATGAATGCGCAGCGATATTATCAGCAGACTGCCTTCCAGATCAGCTTGCGATCAGGCTGAAGATTCATTTTAATCATTATCTTCCTGAATTCATCAAGATCGTCTCGACAAGCCAGCCGCGCTGAAAATTCGATTGTATATCTCCTTTTTTACATATGGAGTCATAATAACTGGAAACTGCTCCCTCTTTGTACTACTATAAACCAGTGACATAGAAATAGTTTCAGACTGTTACATTACAAACATCAATACAACTTTTATTTCAGATAGATATATTGGAAGGCCCAAGGGCTGTTATCAGTAGTTGTGGGATTCGGTTTCCAGAGAAACTAGCTAAGAATTACTATTACCATTATTATAGTCCAACCCAACCCAATCTACCCAAACTGCCTACCTAACCGAACCTAGCTTTACCCAACCTATCGTATCATACCCAACCCTGCCAAACCCTACACAACCCTATCCAATCCTACCCAACTCTAACCAACCCTGCCGAATCTTACTCAACCCTGCCGAATCTTATCCAACCCTGCCCGAATCCTACCCAACCCTGCCCTGCCCTACCCTGGGCTAGCATACCCAACCCTGCCCTGCCCTACCCTGCCCTAGCCTACCCAATCTTGACCTACCCTACCCTGCCTTACTCTATCCTGCCTTACTCTATCCTGCCTTACTCTACCCTCCATCACCCTATCCTGCCTTATTCTACCCTCCATCACCCTATCCTGCCTTATTCTACTTTCCATTACCCTATCCTGTCTTACCCTACCCTCCCTCGCCCTATCCTGCATTACCCTACCCTCCCTCACCCTACCCTGCCTTAGCTTGCCTGGTCTTACTCTACCCTGCCTCATCTACCGTACCTTACCCTACCCTCCCTCATCCTACCCTGCCTCACCCTTCCCTACCCTCCCCTACTTAACCCTACCCTGCCCTCTTCTACGTAACCCTACCCTACCCTCCCCTACACTACATCCCCATGACCTACCCTGCCTTACCTTACCCTACCCTATCCAACCTTACCCTACCCTACCTTACCCTACCCTACCTTACCTTACCCTACCTTGTCTTACCCTACCCTGTCTTACCATACCTAATCATACCATAACGTACCCTACCCTACCTTAGCCTACCCTACCTTAACCTACCCTACCTACCTGCCCTATCCTATCCTATCCAGTTCTACCCTACCAATCCAACCAAACACAACACAACACAACACAACACAACACAACACAACACAACACAACACAACACAACACAACACAACACAACACAAACGAGCCAAAACAAAATAGTTGCAGTGCGTTCACCGGAAGGAAAAGGTTAATGTCTGGTGTGGAAGTATTTGGTAAGGATTTTACAAACTCGATTTGTACCTGGTGCTGCATATTTCCACCATCACGTTCAAAAACATAGGCACAGAAAGAAGGTGTTTATTGTAATTTGCATGTGTTGTGAGCATCTGGTGTTACTTGTAATTAGGTTAGGGTATTTTTATACATTTTTTCCTGTTTTCTTATTTCTTTCTTTTACTGGCAGCTTAAGGTATCTTAATCATTTGTGACGTTTGGGTGGTTGTGTTGTTTTAAAGATTTGGTTTTCTAATTTGCAAGTTGCGTTTTCTCTTTTGAGTTATCTTTTATCAACATTATTAAGTGATTTCTTTGAGATGTGTAATAATTTAAAACTCAATACGCTGGAGACTATTTTCAGATTTGTATGTTACAAATTTATTTCAAAATCTTGAAAGCTTGTTTTAAACCCTCCATGACAATAGCCTACGGATCAGTTTGTAATCTATTCTAACATTTCAAGAACTTGTATTGACCCCTTTTCAATGGTGACGTCTTTTGCAGATTCTTTTCTGGCTAACATTAGGCGATTTCTTTCGGATGATAGTCAGACTTGACATAGATTATTGATCATTTAATTGAAACACAGGTTTTAACTTCTCCCTTGTCTACTTTTATAAGAAAATGTACAACATTTTGAGGCTATTCCTTTGATATAAGAACATAAGAATGAAGGAGACTGCAAGAGACCATAAAGCCTACACTAGGCAGCTCCGTATCCATCACCACCTGTTATCCCTATCCATAAAGTTGTCTAATCGTTTCTTAAAACAACTGATAGTTTCAGCGCTTACTACATGGCTACTAAGTTTATTCCATTCGTCGAACACTCTATCAGTAAACCAATTCTTGCCTATTTCCTTTTTAAGTCTAAATTTGTCCAGTTTATAACCATTACTGCGAGTCCTGCCCTGTTGTTTTAATATGATGACCATGTTTGCATCACCCTTGTTAAAGCCTTTGATCCACTTGAACACCTCTATTAGATCACCCCGCACTCTGCGTCTTTCCAGAGAGTGTAAGTTAAGGTGCCTAAGCCTCTCTTCGTAAGGTAAATTTGTGAGTCCATTTATCATATTGGTCATTCTTCTCTGTACCGATTCTAATGAATTGATGCCCATTCTGTAGGACGGAGATCAAAACTGTACCGCATAGTCAAGGATGGGTCTAACTTTCGCTAGAAAGAGTTTAATAATTACCTCTGCACTTCTATTCGTTACTGTCCTAGTAATAAAACCTAATGCTCTGTTAGTTTTATTCCTGGCGCTAATGCACTGTTTCCTGGTTTTAAGGTCCGGACTCACTAGAACTCCCAAGTCTCTCTCCCACTCAGTTTTCTCTAAAAGCGTGTTACCTAAGCAGTATCTATTTTCGGGGTTGTGTAACCCTACGTTTAACACGCTACACTTAGATATTGAAGTTCATTTGCCATTCCACCGAACATGTGAATAATTTGTTAAGATCATCCTGCAGAATCTCTGTGTCGTCTCCTGACCTAATTAGGCGTCCTATTTTAGTATCGTCCGCAAACTTACTAACATCACTATTTATACCATCGTCTAAGTCGTTTATGTACATAATGAACAACAAAGGACCCAAAACTGAGCCCTGGGGGACCCCACTAGTAACATTCTCTCACTTAAATTTTACTTCATTTATGGTGACTCGCTTTTTTCTGTTACTAATCCAAGCTCTAATCCATTCTAACACTTTTCCTCCTATGCCATGGGCTTTGATTTTATTTAGTAGTCTCTGGTGTGGCACCTTGTCGAACGCTTTAAGTCAAAGTAAATTACATCGTAATTATCACTGTTATCTGACACCTTATATACTTTAGTGTAATAGGATAGAAGATTAGTCACACATGACTTACCCTTGGAGAAACCATGCTGTGAATCACGAATTAAAATATGTCCTTCGATGTGTTCTCTAAGTCTATTTACTATCATTGATTCAACCATTTTTCCTATAACCGATGTCAAACTGATTGGCTTTTAGTTGCATATAGACGATCTATCTCCCTTAAGAACAGGAACAACGTTTGCTTGCCTCTAAGCAGTAGGCACAAAACCAGTGTCTATTGATTTATCAAATATTTTAGTTAACTGGTCGCAGATTTCAAATTTACATTCCTTTAGCATTCTCGGAAAAATTTCGTCTGGACCCTGGGATTTTGTAGCTTTAAGTCTTCCAATCTGCTCGACTACTTCTACTTTACTAATGCTGATAACAGATAGATTATTTTCTTCATCCTCTCTGAGAATCGGATCGCAGTCAGGTACTTTATCTAACCTCTCATTAGTAAACACTAATAGAAAATAATTGTTAAACTCCTCACTCATTTTTTCCTCCGATTCTATCATGACATTTTCATCGTTTTTAATTGGTCCTATTCTTTCTATATTTTTTGTTCTATAAAGATGTTATAAGTTATTTCTCCCTTGTTTTTAGTGAGGTATGAACGTAATGAAACTATATATTTCGAATGTGGATGGCTTAATGATGACTTTTCGAAATCAAATCTACCTTCCAGAATATGAAATGCTTCTCGATTCACTGTCACTCGAAATGCCGAAATCTTGTATTTCAAACCACGACGTCCTAATGATGTACCTCTGTAGTTCTCTTAATGATATACATTGGAAGGGGATAACAATTTAATTTTGGAATATGAAATATCACATATTTAGTTCTAGAATTAGATTCACTTTCTCCGGGAAAAATAAGATGTCAAGGCGACCTAAAGTAAATAGTAATGATGACATTATATTAAGAAATGTTTCAGTCTCTGTCGTAAAGGCTCAGTTGTGGACAAATATAGTTTTGTAATTTCCTTCCGCAGAACACTGTTGTGTTCCTAATTGTAAAGAAGAATTAAATCCCTACCCCACCCCCAAAAATTATCACACAATTCATTGAGCTAAAAAAATAATAATAATAATAATAATATATATTTTTCCATTGTCTTCCATCAACACTTTTGAGAAGAGAATGTCTATGTTGGGGAAGAGCAAATTAAAAAGGAATATATTTCCTGTCATTTCTTATTTACATATTCTACTTCATATAGATTTAGTGAAGGAACACATATCAATGTTTTCGAGTGGAGGTATTGATTTCACGAATTTGACAGTTACAGCGCTAAGGTCGAGGTTCACTTCGTTCCCAAATCTGCTGCTTTGACCAAATTTTGGTGACCTAGCCTGACTGAATGTCAAGGAACTATTCTGAAGTCAATCAACTTAACAATTTCCACATCATTACTGGTTTTAGGCACAGCATTCTACAGAACATCATTACTGGTGTTAGGCACAGCATTCTACAGAACGAGATGATATACAATGTTTAATTTCATTTGAAACAAACTTTTGTTTTGATATCTATAGATTAAAAACGTAAGCCAATTTAGCCTTCTTAGGATATGGTGACCTTCCCCCAAATATATAGTTATAATAAATGAATACAAAAGTAAGTAAACAGGTAAATGCGTAAATAAGTAAATAAATAAATAAGTAAATAAACAAATAAATAAATACGTAAACAGATAAATGAATAAATGAATAGATATATAAATGAAAAAATAAATAGATGAATAGATAAATAAATAAATAGTAAATAAATGAATAAATGAATAAATGAATAAGTAAATAAATAAATAAATAAATGAATAAATAAATAAATAAATAAATAGATAAATAAATAAATAAATAAATAAATAAATAAATAAATAAATAAATAAATAAACAAATAAATAAATAAATAAATAAATGAATAAATAAATAAATGAATAAATAAATAAATAAATAAATAAATAATAAACAAATGAATAATAAAAAAAATAAGGTGGTTAGGACACTTGGGGAAAAAAAAAAAAAAAAAAAGAGGGAGGAGAGGGTTGCTAGGAAAAGGTCGGAATGGAGACCAGACGGTACCTACTGGTCAGAAACAATAGGTCGCCAAGAAAGATATGGACTAAATATGTAAGGGAAAACCTAGAGAAGAAAAACTTCCCAACACTGGAAGAGTTTCGTACTGTTGAACTTCAAAGAGTGGTTGTGTGGTTGTTGTGGTGGTTGTTGTGGTGGTTGTTGTGGTGGTTGTTGTAGTGGTGGTTGTGGTGGTTGTTGTGATGGTGGTTGTGGTGGTTGTTGTGGTGGTTGTTGTGGTGGTTGCTGTGGTGGTGGTTATGGTGGTTGTTTTGGTGCTTATGGTGGTTGTTGTGGTGGTGGTTGTGGTTGCTGGTAGTGGTGTTTTGCTGTTGGTGACGGTGTTTTATTTTTGTTGGAGGAGATAGTAGTAGTTTACTGTTGTTGAAGATGATGGTGGTTATTTGTTGTTGTTGGTGGTAAGGGTAGTTTACTATTGTTGGTAGTGGCGGTTTGTTATTGTGGTGTTTTGCTGTTGTTATTGGTGGTGGTTAGTTTATCTTATTGGTGATGAATTGTTGTTGTGGCGGTTTGTGGCTGCTGCTGCTGGTTTGTGGTTGTTGTTGTTAATGATGGTGTCGGTGGAAGATGAGGAGGAGGAGGAGAAGGAAGAGGAAGATAATGAGGAAAAGGAGGAGGAACAAGATGACGAAAAGGAAGAGGAGGAGGTGGAGGAATAGAAGAAAGAGAAGGGAGAGGAGGAAGAGGAGGAAGAGGAGGAAGAGGAGGAAGAGGAGGAAGAGGAGGAAGAGGAGGGAGAGGAGGAATATGAGGAAAAGGAAGAAGAGGAGGAGAAAGAGGAGAAAGAGGAGAAAGAGGAGAAAAAGAAGGAGAAAGAGAAGGAGGAGAAATAGGAGAAAGAGGAGAAAGAGAAGAAGGAGAGGGAGAAGAAGGAGGAGGAGGAGGAGAAGAAGGAGGAGGAGGAGAAGGAGGAGGGGAAGGAGGAGCAGGAAGAGAAGGAGGAAGAAGAGGAGCAGGAGGAGGAGGAGGAGGGAGAGGAAGAGGAAGAGGAGGAGAAAGAGAAGAAGGGTAGGAGAAGGAGGAGGAAAAGGAGGAGGGGAACGAGGGGAAGGAGGAGCAAGAAGAAGAGAAGGAGGAGGAGGAGGAGGAAAAGGTGGCTAGCCGGATCATTCTATCCAACTAGACTGAAAAAGAAAAATAAGTTTCGACTAATGAGGACCCCATTTTGACCGGCGTTGATACCTTTTGCAGAATACTAATGCCCAGCACCAATCGCAACAAGTTCTCTTAAAGACGTCAATAGGCCGAAGAGAATAGGATCACGTCATTAATTTGGCATCTTTTCGTTTGACTGCCCTTGACCTATTCGTATTCTGAATACATTTAGCTACGCATTACAAATCAGTATCCAAGGCTAGGGTTTTGTTCTTTACTTAAATCTATATTCATTTCTTACAACTTTTGTGTGCTGCTGATTTCATTTTACAGGTGATTTACATGATCAAAGAAGTGAAAATGGGTTTTAAGTAAATATCTGCACATCTGCAATCGTTCAAGCTTGTATTTTGTCTTCTTGGATTGTTAATGGAAAATGGGAAGAAGTGTAAGAGGCCGGTAGATAAAGGTAGACATTTAAGGTAGATCGGAGGTAGATCGAGGAGGTGGAAGGACTGGAAGGAAACTTTATAGTCATTTTATTAGGATGTTATGATACAACGGCCGACGGCTGACTAACGCCAAGGATAGCTGATTCAGAATCGCGCCTTGTATATATTTAAAAGTGCAGAGTGTCGCCTGGTGTAATTGTTTTGTTTGTTGAAACTGAGCGGCAAGCCATTTTTTGTTACGACAGAATGCTTACATTGTGACATAGTTTAGAAGATTATAACAGCCTCTCCAATTGGAGAAAAAGGTGGAGGAGGAGAAAAATCATTGGTGCAGAAAGGAAAGTCACGCCCTTAAGGTGTGTCACTTGTTTGAGAAGTAAAAGACTATTGGATGAAAAAAAGAGTGATGTCAGAACGAAGATGGCTTGACGTGACGTTGAGAATGCCTCTCGGGATTTCTCGGGTGTACTGATTTAGACCAACAAGCATCAAAACGACTACACCCTATTTTATTCACCCCCAAGAAGACCAAGGCATGGGGCCTTAGAACAATCTCAAGGGAGAAAAGAGGAGAAGAGGGAAGAGCGGGGGTGACAAGAAGACTGCTATAAGGGACATTAATCGTTTCGATTATTTTAATGTGACTTTATGACAATATTTTAAAGGGAAAATAGAGAAGCCTATAGGCCGGGACCTCAAGAAAGAGGGCACTTATTTGTGGCATAAACTCACCTTGCCCGATGTGCTTGGATATTCAGGGCAACTGCATGAGAACGAGGAGAACCTTTTGTAACACTGAGGTAAGGTTAATCTTTCACTGACAACACTGGCGCATACCTGTAAATTCACCTTGCCCGATGTGCTTGGATATTCTGCAAGAGAACGAGGAGAACCTTTCGTAACACTGAGGTAAGGTTAACCTTTCACTTACAACACTGGCGCATACCTGTAAATTCACTTTGCCCGATGTGCTTGGATATTCAGGGCAACTGCATGAGAACGAGGAGAACCTTTCGTAACACTGAGGTAAGGTTAATCTTTCACTGACAACACTGGCACATACCTTTAAATTAGTACCGTGTCCAGTTCAAATTGTAATCATGCGAAAGGATTAAGATTGTCAGTTTATTGACATCAACCGCGGTTCAAATCAATCAGCTTTGCAAATCAGTATTAATTGCTGGTACGATTATTCGGTTATTTTCAGTGATACCTTCAATATGTCCAAGCTGAGTATTAAATCTAACGAACGATAATTGTCGCATTAAAACGTATTTTCTTTTTTAACAACTATGGAATGGTAACCCTTCTGTAGATTAGCACTGCACATTTTTGGAAAACCAAGTATTAACTTTGTTAACAGCACTACATAATGAACAAGGTTCTACGCTGTATGATAGAGACGATTCCATTGAATTCAGACGCCGAGTCGGGGCAAATACTAAAGTACTTTGAAGAACAGAATGCGGTCTTTAGTTGAATAAAACAGGTTATGGTGAGATCAAAACATACATGTCTCAGGATATAAAGAATGAAGATTAAGTACATCTAAAAAATAATAATAAAAAGAAAATTAAAATTATCCTTGCTTTCCTCTGGCTCACCCAAACTAATATGTCAGTGCAGTTCACATCTGGAAGCATTTAGTTTCTCAATGACATCCTTTGCTTATAACCTCAAATTGAACTATGATAAATTATATTCACTTATCAATCAGAAATAAGAAAAGATCCATAGTTAACTGATATTGTATAATTTTAGACTCATCTATTATGAATCTGAAACTCAATACGAAAGTTTTTCATCATATCTTTCATTAATGCGCAGTTATACAAACCTTTATAAATCTAAATGTAATACTGCCATGAAATTAAGAGAATATTGATAAATTTATGTTAGCATTCACCATCTACCCAACTCTTTGCCCACCTTTTGGATATTTCTGGATATATCTATTCCGTATACGCTAATGGCGTATTCAGAAAAGTGAGGGTTCAAACCCCGCACGTCTTTCCAATACCCAGCAGTAGTCCAAGTACATAGGGTTTCGGCCGTCATTAAGTATCTTCATAAGAAAGGCATGTCTCCATCTGAAATCCATAAGGATATGGTCCAGACCTTAGGGGAGGATAGCCCTTTATATGCCACTGTCAAACGCTAGGTTGCTAAATTCAAGCGTGGCAGAGACAGCGTCAAAGATGAACCAAAGTCAGGCAGGCCGTCGACAGTGACCACACCGGAAAACATTGATCACGTCCTTGAGATGGTGATGGAGGCTAGAAGACTGTCATCTCGTCAGATAGCAACGAGGATGGGCATCTCCCAGGAGCGAGCTGTCAACAATCTGACCAATGAGCTTGGCATGTCAAAGGTGTCGGCTCGCTGGGTGCCTCGTCTTTTGACCCCAGATCAGAAGAAAACACGGCGAACCATGTCTGCTGAAAATCTGGAGCTGTTTGAAGCAGATCCGGAAGATTTTATGGCACGATTTGTTACCATGGATGAGTCCTGGGTCCATCACTACCAGCCAGAGACAAAGGAACAGTCAAAGCAGTGAAAGCATGCCTCTTTTCCCACCCCAAAATAAGCCAAGGTCACGGTCTCAGCAGTGAAGGTGATGGCGTCTGTTTTTTGGGATGCACGTGGTGTCTTGCTAGTGGACTACCTCTCAAAGGGTCACATCATCACTGGGCAATATTACGCTGATCTACTGAGGGAGCTGCGTAATAAAATCAGGGAGAAAAGGCCAGGAATGCTGACAAAAGGGGTCATGTTCCACCAGGACAATGCTCCGGCACACACCTCGGTAGTGGCGATGGCAACAATCCATGACTGTGGGTTCCAATTCATCCCCCACCCACCCTACTCACCAGATTTGGCACCCTCCGAATTCCATCTGTTTCCAAACCTGAAAAAAGATCTGGCTGAACGGCGCTTCACCACAGATGGCGAGGTTATGGACGCTGTGGACACCTACCTCCAAGACCAAGATTCAGAGTTCTACATCAGGGGGATAAAAGCCCTTCAGCACCGATGGAGGAAGTGTGTGGACTTGCAGGGGGACTATGTTGAAAAATAAAATGTTGGAATAATTGTAGTGGCTATTATTCTCTGGAGGCTCGATAGTTTACATTTACCCCTCGTATATATATATATATATATATATATATATATATATATATTATATATATATATATATATACATATATATATACATATGTACACATATATACATATATATGTACAAATATATACATACATATATATATACATAAATATGCATATATATGTACACACATACTGTATATATACATAAATATACATATATATGTACATGTATATATACATATATATATATATATATATATATGTATATATATATGTATATATGTATATATCCTATCCAAGAGTTGGTACCTTGACGTGATGGATAGGCTTGAGAATCTAGATGATTACAAAAGGTATGTCGATAGAGAGGAAAGCTCTGCAGGGTTACCCATATCGAACAGGTTTTGTAAGAAAGATCAGACAAAGAGCAACTCGCATACACAGTCGCATGACCCATTGTTAACTGGCACGTCCCTGATGGCAAACAGGGAAATTCCCCACAGATATATGGGGTACCGTCATAATGACGGCGTGGACCATTGGGCACCCTATAGATATATAGGATTTACCGAATATAATGAATAAGGTGACATCAGAGAGATATCTCACCAGAAACTAGTTTGCAAAGTCTTTCATAGCAACCATGTTGGATCATTGTCTCCTAAAGGTCCAACCGCATTGCCTCATGTGCTTACGAGCAGTGTGCCACCGAATGTCAGTAAGCACTGTCCAAGCAGATCCAAGCCTTGGACATTAAACAGCATGAAGAAAGTGAAGATCTATACTTACAACGTAAGAACTATCTCAGAAGACCATAGGATGGAGAGTCTAATGGAAGAACTAGACAGCATCAAGTGGGACATTGTACGAATATTCGAGGTCCGAAGAGCGGAAGAACAGTTGATACAATTACAAGATGGTCACCACCTGTTCTACTATAGAGGTAAGGGAAAAAAAGAGATCTAGTGGAGTAGGATTCTTGATCAACCAAGAAATTGCTGGCAACGTAGTCAGGTGTAGTAGTTTATCAGACAGGGTGGCTTGGATTGTGATTAATCTATGTAAAAGGTACACTCAAAAAATAGTTGAGGTTTATGCACCAACTTCACAGAGTACAGACGATGGAATTGAAGCGTTCTATGATGATTTAAGTCAGATAATGGATCAAGATAAAAGTAAATACACGTTGGGAATAGGCGACTTCAATGCTAAAGCTGATATGAAGAACGGAGACGAGTCGTGTATTGGAAAGTTTGGAGTAGGCGAAAGAATTGATTGAGGCGAGATGTTAGTAAATTTTGCAGAGAACTAAAACATGAGGATAATGAACACATTCTTCCAAAAGAGCGTAGGTCGTAAATGGACCTGGAGAAGTCCAAATGGAACAACAAAGAACGAAGTAGACTTCATATTAGGGGATGAGAGCAAGAGCGTTAGCAATATTACGGTGATAAATAAAGTCAACATAGGTAGCGACCAGAGAATGGTAGGTTGCACAGCTAAATTCAACTTCAGAGCCGAGAAGAAGTAGAATTTGTTCTAAAAACCATGAAACGAGGAAAAGCACCTTGAGAAGATGGTATATCGAGAAATCTGTTGAAAGACGCAGGGAAAGAAGTTTATATTAACTTAGCTCAGTTGTACAACCAGTGCTTACGTCAAGAAAGCGTTCCTGAATCGTGGTGTAATGCTATAGTGATTTTGCTTGATAAAAAAGGAGACTAGAAGGACCTTAGTAGCTATCGACAGATTAACTTACTATCAAATGTATGTAAAGTATTCTCCAAGATCCTTACAAATAGACTAAGTCAAGTTTTAGATGGAAACCAGCCGAGAGAACAAGCAGGATTTAGGAGCGGATACTCGATTCTAGACTATTTGCAGGCGATTAAACAACTAACCAAGAAAACGACAATATACAATACACCTCTCTGTTTAGCTTTTGTAGATTACGAGAAGGCTTTTGACTCGGTAGAACAAATAGCAAAACTAAACTCGCTACCGTATCAGGGTACAAACGAACAGATCGCAAGGGTTTTAAAAAATATTTATGTGAAAGGTACCGTTATAATTCGACTACATAAATATTCAGAAATGATCAAGATAAAAAAAAAGGAGTATGGCAAGGCGATACCATTTCACCCAAATTATTTACAGCTTGCTTGGAAGATATATTCCGAAGGTTGAGTTGGGAAGAGAAAGGTTGAAGGTTAATGGCGAATATTTGAACCACCTAAGATTTGCGGATGTTATTATTCTTATTTCAGAAGGAGCAGAAGATTTGCAAGATATGCTGAGTGATCTGAACAAGGAAAGTCTCAAAGTAGGTTTAAAAATGAGTAAGATCAAAACCAAAGTAATGTTCAACACGAAAGTTCAAAGTAAAGAGATTGTAATTGATGGTTAAAGTCTTGAAGAAGTTGAGGAGTATAATTATTTAGGCCAAGCGGTGAAAGTGACAAAGATCATGATAATGAAACAAAAAGACGTGTTACAATTGGTTGGAAGGTGTTTGGTAAATACAATAAAATCCTGAAAGGGTCTCTACCTATATGTTTGAAACGTAAAGTTTACAATCAATGCCTTCTGCCAGCAATAATCTACAGGTATGAGACTTGGAAACTGACGAAGGCAATGGGAACAAAGCTAAGGACTGCAACAGAAGAGAATGGAGAGAGCAATGATGGGAATAACGCCGAGAGACCAAAAGAGAGTAATTTGGGTAAGAGAGCAGACTAGAGTGAAAGATATTGCGGAGGCGGTGAAAGAGAGGAAGTGGAATCGGGCAGGTAAGTTAGTGCGAACGACTGATGAGCGACGGAGCAATTGTGTTACTAAGTGGAAGCCGCAAGATAGGAAGCATGGAACAGGGAGACCAGACAGCAAATGGAGAGACTAGATTGAGAAGTTTGCAGGAGTGACGCGGCAGAGGCTGGCGCGCTCGTGTGAATCATGAATGCTATGAAGGAGGCCTTTGTTTAGCAGTGGACTCAGGATGGCTGATTTGACATATATATATATATAAATATATATATGTATATATATATATATAGACATATATATATATATATATATATATATATATATATACACTTATATATATATATGTATATATACATATATATGTATATATATATGTATATACATATATATACATATATATATATACATATTATATATATATACATATATATATATATATACATATATATATATATATATATATAAAATCAGCCATCCTGAATCCACTGCTGAATAAAAGCCTCCTTCATAGCATTCCATGAATCACACGACCGCGCCATCCTCTGCCATGTTACTCCTGCAAACTTCTTAATTTCGTCTCTCAACCTTTTGTCTGGTCTCTCTCTTCCACACTTCCTATCTCGAGGCGTCCATTCAGTAACACACTTGCTCCATCGCTCATCAGTCGTTCGCACCAACTTACCTGCCCAATCCCACTTCCTCTCTTTTACTCCCTCCACAATATCTTTCACTCTAGTTTGCTCTCTCACCCAACTTACTCTCAAAGGATTACAAAGGCGGAGCATGCCGACAGGAGACCTTTTGATCCATATCTAGGTCGGATGCGAAAAAAAAATCATATTAATAATAAATAATAAATAAAAACTATAATAATGTAAATAACAAATAAAATACATAAATAGATGCATAGGTACAGTTAAATAATAAACAAACAGGTAAATAGTAAATAATAATATATTGACATATAACTAATAATAAATGAAAATCAGACAGACAAAAGATAACAAAACAAAAACAAATAATATAAGATAAATTATAATTGGAGGAGAAATAAGGAAGGATGAGGTGAAGGCAGTTGTAAAGATGATGAAAGCAGGTAAGGCACCTGGTCTGGATAGATGTCATGCAGAATGTCTGAAAAAGGGAGGTTCAGTGATGGTGGACTGGTTGGTGAGGTTATTTAATGTTTGCTGGAGAGAGGGTAGAGTACCGGAGGACTGGAGTAGTGCCTGTATAGTTCCTCTTTACAAGGGAAAAGGGGACAAGTGTGAATGTAGTAATTTCAGAGGGATTAGCCTGTTGAGTGTAGTAGGGAAGGCTTATGGGAGGATCTTAATTGAGAGGATTAGGAGAGGAACAGAAGGAGTAATTGGTGAGGAACAGTGTGGATTTAGGACGGGTAGAGGTTGTGTAGATCAGATCTTTGTGGTAAGACAGATATGTGAGAAAGCTATAGGAAAGGGGAAGGATGTTTTTTGGGCTTTTATGGATCTGGAAAAAGCTTATGATAGGGTAGACAGAAAGGCACTGTGGGAGGTTATGCAGATTTATGGGATAGGAGGAAAGCTTTTGGGAGCTGTCAAGAGTTTTTATGAGAGTAGTAGAGCATGTGTTAGGATTAGAAATGGAGAGAGTGAGTGGTTTGAAGTAAAGGTGGGACTTCGTCAAGGATGCGTTATGTCGCCCTGGCTGTTCAACTTATACATGGATGGAGTGGTGCGAGAGGTGAATGCTAGGGTAGTGAGTCAGGGATTGGAGATGGTTAAAGAAAATGGAGAAAAGTGGGAGGTGAGCCAGCTGTTGTTTGCGGACGACACTGCGCTTGTGGCAGGGTCGAGGAGGGATTGAGGAAGCTGGTGGCAGAGTTTGGGAGAGTATGTGATAGAAGAAAGCTAAAGATAAATGTGGGTAAAAGTAAGGTGATGAGATGTACAAGGGGTGAAAGTGGCAGTAGACTGGAAGTGAACATTAAGGGAGAGCGACTGGAGGAAGTGGATAGTTTTAGATACTTGGGTGCAAGTGTAGCAGGAAAAGGTGGAGTGAAGGTGGAGGTAGAATGTAGATTGAGAGAAGCGAGTAAATGCCTTGGTGGTTTAAAGAGTGTAATGAGGAATAGACATTTGGGAATGGATGCGAAGAGGAGACTGTATGAAGGAGTGATTGTGCCAACAGCACTGTATGGGGCAGAAACGTGGAACATAAGAGAAGAAGAGAGAAGGAGTTTGAATGTGTTTGAGATGAGGTGTCTGAGAAGTATGGTGGGGGTTACTAGGCTGGATAGAGTGAGAAATGAGGAGGTGAGGAGGAGAACAGGGGTAAAAAAGGATTTGGGAGATAGGGTTGATGAAAGAATATTAGGATGGTTTGGACACATTGGAAAGAATGAGTGAAGAAAGACTAGTAAAAGAGGTATGGAAGGCAGATGTGGAGGCAGTGAACATGAGGGGACGTCCTAGGATGAGGTGGATGGATGGGGTGAAGGGGGCTTTGGGGAAGAGGGGAATGTCTGTTGAGGAAGGAAGGGAGAGGACGGAAGACAGAGGTGAGTGGAGAATGGTTGTATATGGATGATGTTGTGACTGCATGAGGAGGAATGGGCGGGGGGGTGGGGGTGGGGTACTATGTGTGAGTAAATTTTGACGCAGCCCGAAGGGATTTCTCCCCGTCCTCGCCTTATATGCAAAGGGGGACGGAGAGGGGGGGTCGCCGATTAAATGAAGCGGCCTTGCTGTGGATGTGCTGTGTCTTGCGACACTGCTTCTGACCCAGGGCGGTGGGCAGGGTGCAGGGATGACCCGTCATCCAGGAGGTGCTCAGATGAGAGGAAGGGTGGGAGGGGTGTGGAGGGTATTTAGGGATGAAATGGGTGGGAGTGTTTTTATGCCTTTCCCTTTTTGGCTACCTCCCTTGGAAGGGGGAAAAAGCCTTGGTATATGTATGTATGTATAATCATTACAGCATCTTACTTAGGTATTTATCTAAATGATTCTTAAAGCTTCGAACTGAACTACATTGCACTACCTGTGCAGGAAGTTTATTCCATTCATTAACTACACGGTTGGCAAAGTTGTTTCTATCTACTTCCAAATTGAATCTATTTCCGGACAGTTTGAGACCATTGTTTCTTGTCTGATTCTCATTCAATGTGAAAATTTTGTCACTTTTGATGTTGTCAATTCCCTTTAAAATCTTAAAGACCTGTATCAAGTCACCTCTGAGTCTACGCTTTTTTAGGGAAAACAGATTCATGTGTTTTAGTCGATTTTCGTATGATTTATTTTTTATATTTGGAATCAGTTTTGTGGCTCGCCGTTGTACTTTTTCCAGTCTGTCAATGTCTTTAATGAGATTCGGTGACCATACGGCAACAGCATATTCCAAATGTGGACGAACTAACGATTTATATAGCTTGTTAATGAGTGATGGACTTTTGAAATCAAAAGATCGCGCAATCAGTCCCAAAATCTTATTGGCTTTCTCAGAGGCTGAAATACACTGCTTGGATGATTTGAGGTCGTTACTGATAATTACGCCGAGATCTTTTTCACTATCCACATTTGTTAACGAATTTCCAAATAACTTGTAATCGTACTTACTGTTATTTTTGCCTATGTGCATTACCTTGCATTTACTTGTGTTAAATTTCATTAGCCACCTTTCAGACCATTGCTGTAATTGATCTAAATCTTCTCGAATATCTAATTGGTTTGAGTGATCATTTGCCACTCCGCACAGTTTTGTATCATCAGCAAATTTGGTCTATATCATTTATATATACTATGAATAGAAGTGGCCCAAGAACGGAACCCTGAGGAACTCCACTTGCAACACTTTTCCATCCAGAAGTTTTTTCCATTTAAAACAACTCTCTGTTTTCGACCATTCAACCAATTACTAGTCCAACCTAATAGGCTACCACTTATTCCATGCAAAGCTAATTTAGTAAGTAGTCTTTCGTGTGGGACGGTATCAAAAGCTTTTGCAAAGTCTAGATATATTAAATCTATATTGTTTCTTTTGTCATATTTCGAGATAACTGTGTTGTAGAATTCGAGTAAGTTAGTCTTTCGGTGTCTCAATGTTATTCCCATCATTGATCTTTCCATTCTCCTCTGTGCAGTCCCTAGCTTTGTTTCCATAGCCCTCGTCAGCTTCCAAGTCTCACACCCGTAAATTATTGCTGGTAGAATGCATTGATTGCAAACTTTACGTTTCACACATAGTAGTAGAGAGCCTCTCAGGATTATATTATACTTACCAAACATTTTCCAACCAATTGTAATACGTCTTTTGATTTCATTATCATGATCTTTCGTCACCTTCACCATCTGGCCTAAATAAATATACTCTTCAACTTTCTCAAGACTCTCATCATCAATTACAATCTCTTTACTTTGAACTTTCGTGTTGAACATTACTTTGGTTTTGGTCTTATTCGTTTTTAAACCTACTTTGAGACTCCTTGTTTAGATTGCTCAGCATATCTTGCAATTCTTCTGTTCTTTCTGAAATAGGAATGATGTAATCTGCAAATCATAGGTGGTTCAAATATTCGCCATTAATCTTCAAACCTTTCTTTTCCCAAATCAACCTTCGGAAAATATCTTCTAAACAAGCTGTAAATAGTTTGGGTGAAATTGTATCGCCTTGTCGTACTCCTTTCTCGATCTTGATCTTTCTGTATCTTTATGTAATCGAACAATAGCGGTACCTTTCGCATAAATCTTTTCTAAAACTCTTACGATCTGTTCGTTTGTACCCTGTTTGCGTAGCGAGTTTAGCATTGCTATTTGTTCTACTGAATCAAAGGCCTTCTCTTAATCTACAAAAGCTAAATACAGAGGTATATTATATTCTGTCGTTTTCTCGGTTAGTTGGTTTATCGTCTGCAAATGGTCTAGAGTTGAATATTCGCTTCTAAATTCTGCCTTTTCTCTTGGTTGGTTTCCATCTAAAACTTGACTTAGTCTATTTGTAAGGATCTTGGAGAATACCTTATATACGTTTGATAGCAAGCTAATCGGTCGATAGTTACGAAGGTCCTTTTGGTCTCCTTTTTTATGAAACAAAATCACTATTGCATTACACCACGCCTCAGGAACGCTTTCTTGACGTAAGCACTGGGTGTACAACTGAGCTAATTTAATATGAACTAATTTATCTGCGTTTTTAACAGATCTATTGATATACCATCTTCCCAGGTGCTTTTCCTCGTTTCATAGTTTTTAGAGCAAATTATACTTCTTTCTTTTGTAATCTCTGGTGTACTACTAACGTCTACACATAAAATTATTGACCCAACTACGGCCTTCGACGAGTAAAGCTCTTGGTAAAATTCTTCTACTCTTTTTACCATTTTGTCTCTACATTTAATCATTTCTCCATTTCTACCTTTCAAACATACCATTTGCTGTCTTCCTAAAGCATGTCTACGCTCGGTCACTTTAATACTTTTACCTTTCCGAATAGTTTCCTCTATTTCATCCATGTTTCTCTTTCTTTTTTCTAATCTCTGCTTTTTGTTGATAAGCTAGTTTAGTTCTACTCTTTCTATTTCGTCTCTCCTGCTTTTAATCTGCATGGTCCTTCTTCTTTTAAGTAGGTCATTTGTAACTTTGGAGTATTTGTTTTCTTTTATGTTTTTTGTACTTCCTACTTTCTCTGTTGATTCCTTAATGATATTCACTAAGCTCAAATTCATATCTTCGACGGTGTCCTCGTTAATTCTTAGAGCTTTGAATCTATTTTTGATATCAAAATGAAATTTCTTATTATTATCCTTCACTTTTGCAAGGCTTATTTTCTTTTTTAGAACTAGTTTATTTCTCTCGGCTCTGAAATTGAATTTAGCTGTGCATCCTACCATTCTATGGTCATTACCTATGTTGACTTTATTTATCATCGTAACATTGCTAACGGTTTTGCTCTCATCTCCTAATATGAAGTCTACTTCGTTTTTTGTTGTTCCATTTGGACTTTTCTGCGTCTATTTACGACCTGCCCGCTTTTGGAAGAAAGTGTTCATTATACTCATATTTCAGTTCTCTGCAAAATTGACTAACATCTCACCTCTGTCATTTCTTTCACCGACTCCAAACTTCCCAATGCACGTCTTATCTTCCATCTTCTTCCACACTTTAGCATTAAAGTATCCTATTACCAAAGTATATTTACTTTGTTCCTGATCCATTTCTTGAACTAAATCATCATAGAAAGACTCAATTTCATTGTCTGAACTCTGTGAAGTTGGTGCATAAACCTCAACTATTTTTAGAGTGTACCTTTTACACAGGCTAATCACAATCCCAGCTACCCTGTCCGATAAACTACTGAATTTGATTACGCTACCAGCAACCTCTCGGTTGATCAAGAATCCAACTCTACTAGACCTTTCTTTGTCCTCACCTCTATAGTAGAACAGGTGGTGACCATCTTGTAATTGTATTAGCTTTTCTTCCCCTCTTCGGACTTCGCTCAGTCCTTCGATGTCCCACTTGATGTTGTCTAGTTCTTCCATTAAACTCTCCATCCTATGGTTTTCTGAGAGAGTTCTTACGTTGTAAGTACAGATCTTCATTTTCTTCATGTTGTTTAATGTCCAAGACTTGGACCTGCTTGGACAGTGCTTACTCACATCGGTAGCACACTGCCCGTAAGTACACGAGGCAATACGGTTGGACCTTTAGGAGACAATTATCCAACAGGAACGCCCGGTTTTGTTTTGATTGAGCTATTCATATTCATGTTAGCTATGAAGGAGGGTTGGCAGTAATCTCACCTCCTTGCCAACTGGTTTCTGGTGAGATATTTCTCTGGTGTCACCTTATTCATTATATTCGGTGAAGCCCTATATCTATAGGGTACCCAATGGTCCACGCCGTCATTATGACGGTACCCCATATATCTATGAGGAATTTCCCCGTTTGCCATCGGGGACGTGTCAGTTAGCAGTGGGTCCTGCGACTGTGTGTTTGAGCTGCTCTTTGTCTGATCTTTCCTACAAAACCTGTTCGATAAGGGTGACCCTGCAGAGATTTCCTCTCTATTGACATAGTTTTTATAATCATTAGGATTCTCAAGCCTATCCACCACGTCTCGGATAGGTATATATGTATGTATATATATATATATATATATATATATATATATATATATATATATATGTGTGTGTGTGTGTGCAAAATAACCACAGGAAAAGGAAACTTGTAGACAGTAAGTACTTTCGTATATTACATCTTCAAACTAAATGACAGAGATACAAAGTTGGGTTTAGATGTAAGTATCAGGTGGCAAGCATAGGGGGGGGGGAGGGAGACGATACAATGCGAGAAAGGAGGATGACCTTACCTCTATCGACCTGACCAACACATAAGGCTCAATCTGGCGGAAAGATCTTGGTGACCATTTGGGTTACCAATTTATCACATTTAGAATGACCGTAGCTTAAGTTCATATTTTTATCAAACGTGCCTGTTATTAAGCAGGATTTTATTATATTTCTTTCTTGTAGGTTTTTTCCTTTGGCTAAAATTGTTGCTTTAGACCAATGCTTAATGTTGAAATAACGCATTATTTTCTTGGGCAGATCTCACACTATATTTATATTGGAAAATCCTTGTTTCCAAGTTTTTCCCAGGTTGTCGAATATAAAATTTGTTACAATCTTGGCAAGGAATTTTATAGACCACATCGTTGTTGTTAGGAGGGCTGTCTTATTTAAAGTTTTCCTAATGGTGTGGTCATATTCAAAAGATTCTTTGATATCTAAGTTTTTTTAGTAGGTTGACAATACTAAGAAAATTGCTTCTGAGAGACACATGCTCAGCCTTATCACTAATTACAAAAGATGTGGCTGTTTTGATAGATGCATATTATACTGGGAGTTAGGTCCTTGTGAATGGTTTAATAGGAGGGTCACGTATCCCTATACGCCAAGTATACTTGCGGTCAGATGTTAGGACAGGTTATGCCCAGGTAGGAGTAGTCGACAAGTTACCTGTAGAAGGAGTCTCACTCCTGATAGGAAATTATCTCGCTCGGGGCATAGTGTCCTCGTGCCCCTCTGTCGAGAATAATATCTCCTAATTAGAGGCAGACATTCCGGGCATATCCCCTGCATGTGCTGTTACCCGTAGCATGAGCCGCTGGGTGAAGGCAGAGATTATCGAGTATAAAGAGGATGCTCATGTTGGTGTAGTTACCCACCAACCTTGTGAGAACACAGAGGATGTTCCTACTCAGCCTGACCTTGCTAATTTAAATGTAGGTGATTTTTTTTAAACTTCTCCTCCATCCGGTGACCTTCAGAATAGGTTTGATGGCAAAAACGACTCTGAGGGAGACAATGTTACCATCCTGGATAGTTTTGGTTTCTCCCCAGTCACTAGGAGTAACCCCATTTAACTCCAAAAAGAGGACCCTGAACTAGCCAGTTGTTTCCGTATAGCTATTAGTGAAGAGGAAGCTAAGTCAGAATCCAGCTGTTATTACCTTCGCTCAGGTATATTGATGCAAAAGTTCCGTTCTACTGATTCCCCAGCAAATTACCCTTGGTCTGCCCGTCATTAAATAATGGTCCCAAACCCATTATGGAAGAAGATCCTGGGTATTGCTCATGATGGGGTAGAAGGACATTTGGGAGTTAGACTAGTGCCAAAATTCTAGCTCATTTTTATTGGCCTGAAATGAAGAAAGAGATTAGTTCCTATATTAGTACGTGTCACCGTTGTTAGGTATCAGGGAAACCGCACCCCAGTGTTAAACCATTCCCTCTACAACCTATCCCTGTCATTGAAGAACCCTTTGACAGAATTGTCATAGATTGCGTTGGTCCTCTGCCAAAGATCCCACAAGGTAATAATTTTCTCTTTACCATGATAGACTGTGCCACCCGTTATCCAGAAGCCATTCCCTTGCGCTGCATCACAGCCAAGAATGTGGTGAGAGCCCTCATCCACTTCTTTATGCAAGTAGGCCTTCCAACAGTAGTGCAGTCGGACCAGGGATCGAATTTTACTTCCCGATTGTTTAATCAGGTAATGCAGAGTCTGGGTGTCCGGCAGTCTAGGTCTTCAGCCTATCATCCCCAATCCCAGGGGTTGGTGGAGCGACTCCATCAGAAATTCAAACGCATGTTGCACACTTATTGCTTGGAGTTTGGGAAGGATTGGGACGAGGGGGTTGACCTGCTTCTATTCACGGTTAGGGACTCCGTTCAAGAATCCTTAGGATTCTCCCCATTTCAACTCATTTATGGTCATGAGGTGTGAGGATCTCTCAAAGCCCTCAAAGAAAATAGTGTCACACCCTTGGTACTATGTGTAACTAAGTTTAGGAGAAAATTAAAAGCTACTGTGAGGCTGGCTCATGCCCATTTAAAATCTGCTCAGATCAAGATGAAGCAACAGTTTGACAAAACACATCAGGTGGAGCCTAGGGAATTTAGGGTAGGTGATAAGGTGTTAGCTCTCTTGCCCCTGCAGACACATCCATTCCAGGCAAAGTATGATGGACCTTTCCAAATTGTAGACAGGGTAGGGGAGGCCAATTACGTTGTCTACATACCAGACAGGCGTAAGAGAAAAGGTCTGGTTCATGACCTGCTTAAACCCTACAGAGTGAGAAAGAGTAAGGAAAGGGAGGCAAGTGTTGAACCTCCCTTGCCCGCTTGTGTTGTAGTACCTGCATGTCATAATGATCAGAAAGACAGCTTCTCTGAACTCCAGAGTGACTTGTATACCAAGGTGGACAATTTTACCATACTTTCTGATCCCAGTGCAAAGTTAGGCCATCTCTCTAATGACCAAACGAGTGATATTTCTTCTCTTTTGACAGACTATAGTGATATATTTAGTGACCATCCTCACCCCTGTTCAGCTGTAGAGCATGACATCGAAACCAACGGAGCTCGGCCCATCCCCTAACGTCCTTACCGAATGAACACATTCAAAAAGGAGTACGTCCGTGAGGAACTACAACACCTTCAGGAGGTTGATATGGTGGATCCCAGTAGCAGTCCTTGGGCCTCTCCCGTGGTCTTGGTGCCGAAGCCCGATGGCTCTATGCGGCTGTGTGTCGACCAAAGAAAGGTGAACGCAGTCACCGATCCGGATAGCTACCCCTTCCCACGCATTGACGACGTTGGTGGAGCACAGTGGGTGATGAAACTGGACCTACTACAGGGCTATTACCAAGTCCGACTGTCAGAGCGCTCGAGGGCCATCTCCTCGTTCATCACTCCCGAGGGGGTGTACCAGCTTACGGTCCTCCTCTTCGGTTTGCGGAATGCATCTGCGACCTTCCAACTCCTCATGAACATCGTAACTACGGGGCTGGTGGGTGTCCGCTGCTACCTGGATGACCTCGTCGTCCTCAGTGAATCCTGGGGAGAACATGTGGACCGCCTAAGGGCCCTCTTTGCTGTTCTGGCAGCACACCGTTTGACAGTGAACCTCGCCAAGAGTGAATTCGGTCATGCCCGCATCACATATCTGGGGCATATGGTCGGAAGGGGGGAGGTCCAACCGATTGCAGCAAAGATTACAGCCATTCTGCAGTATCCTGCCCCAAGCGACAAGAAGGGAGTGATGAGACTGTTGGGAATAACGGGTTACTACCGTCGCTTCTGTCCCAACTTCTCCTCCGTGGTGGTTCCTCTCATCGACCTCCTGAGTGTCAAGACCTCCTTCAAGTGGACCCAGGCTTGCCAGGACTCCTTCGAGAGCGTGAAGACTCTGCTGGCAAATGCTCCTGTCCTACGTGCTCCTGATCTCCAGAGGCCGTTCATCATCCACGTCGACGCCAGCGAAGTTGGTTCCGGTGCCGTGCTTCTACATGAGGATGAGGAGGATCGTGTGCTACATCTTGTGTGTTACTTCTCAAAGAAGTTCCTCAAATCGCAGAGGAACTATGCCACAATTGAAAAGGAGGCTTTAACTTTGATTATAGATCTGGATGTTTTTAGGGTATACGTAGGAAGCACAGTTCACCCTGTGCAAGTGTTTACAGACCACAATCCCCTGACATTTGTGGAGCGAATGAAAAATACTAATCAACGACTTCTGGGGTAGGTATTAGCCTTACAGCCCTTCAATTTACAGATCGCGTGCATTCGTGGTAAAGATAATGTGCTGGCTGATGCCCTGTCCCGAACTACCCTAAGTGTTATAGTGTTGATTGACCGTGGTCAAGTGATTCTTTGCTTACAATTCCTTGTAAGCGTGTTCTTTTGAGGGAGGGGTGTTGCGTGGCCACAAGTCCATGAGTTTCTTTGTAAAAAATGTGCTTTTCATTTAACCGCCTGTTTCAGTTAGCTTGTAACCACGCCCTTTTTTTTTTACAAAGGATTACAAAGGCGGAGCATGCCGACAGGAGACCTTTTGATCCATATCTAGGTCGGATGCAAAAAAAAAAAAAAAAATCATATTAATAATAAATTAAAACTATAATAATGTAAAAATAACAAATAAAATACATAAATAAATGCATAATTATAGTTGAATAACAAACAAAAAAGTAAATAGCAAATGATTATAAATTGACATATAACTAATAATAAATGAAAATCAGACAGACAAATTATAACAAAACAAAAACAAATAATATAACATAAATTATAATAATTACAGCATCTTACTTAGGTATTTATCTAAATGATTCTTAAAGCTTCGAACTGAACTACATTGCACTACCTGTGCAGGAAGTTTATTCCAGTCATTAACTACACGGTTGGCAAAGTTGTTTCTACCTACTTCCAAAATGAATCTATTTCCGGACAGTTTGAGACCATTGTTTCTTGTCTGATTCTCATTCAATGTGAAAATTTGGTCACTTTTGATGTTGTCAATTCCCTTTAAAATCTTAAAGACCTGTATCAAGTCACCTCTGAGTCTACGCTTTTTTAGGGAAAACAGATTCATGTGCTTAAGTCGATTTTCGTATGATTTATTTTTGATATTTGGAATCAGTTTTGTGGCTCGCCGTTGTACTTTTTCCAGTCTGTCAATGTCTTTAATGAGATTCGGTGACCATACGGAAACAGCATATTCCAAATGTGGACGAACTAACGATTTCACACCTTCCTGAATTACAGATCGTATGGAATAGTACTTTCCATGTTCCTTGTGTATTATTCCTTAGTCATTCTTTTATCTTAGCTAGAATATTATTCCTATTATAATCTGTACCTTATTATGTTAATGATGTCTGTATGTGTAGTATGCTATTCCACTCGCCCTGCCTGTAATAAAAAAAAAATAATAATAGTATGGAGAAGTGGCAACTATAGCCTCCACGGTGACCGCAGTCATGAAGTAAGCCACCTTTCTCTCCCTCTCTCTGGTTCTGAACCCGTTCAGAGCAGACGTCTTTTTTCCGCTCTCCTATAATCATTAGGTTAAGCATGCTAGGTGGACCCTAGTGGTGTTGGTTGTCCTGGTAGGCATAAAATAAGTTTTGTGTAAGTGTATATGGAAATACGTAATTATACTCTAGCTTAATATACTTCAACCCCAATCTGAGTTATCCACCAATCACCTAAACTTATGAAATGAGAGCTTAAAAGTACTGCACTGGGATTTACATTCGATATGCAGTACATTGTTACCCTGCCATTTAGACTCAATCTTGTGTCAATGATTAGAGGTAAGATTGCTCCTACTATTAAGATTGGGTTTTAATGGGAGAGCGTAACAATATATATATATATGTATATATATACATATATATACATATGTATATATGTACACATACATATACATATATGTATATATATATATATATATATATATATATACATCTACATACATACATACATACATACGTACATACATACATACATATATGTATATATATAAATAAACATATATACACACACACACACATATATATATATATATATATATATATATATATATACATATATAACCCCATTTTTATCATACGGCTAATCGCACCAGTGGGAATGGTAAGGACTAGAACGAATCCCCATCACGCTTCTTGCCATCGTAACTGTGTGAATAATTCGCTAGTGGAGAGCAGTGAGCGCCCTCCCCAATCTCGGTAATCAGATAGATTACGAGTTCGTACTGTTTTAGATCGTCTGTAGTTGAGTGGTCAAAGGCGTGTGTTGTGGAGCCTCTCTTGGGTCCATAAGCAGTGGTTCGAATCCTCTGCGCGACGGTCATGGAGATTGTATGATTGATGTCGCTGTCCACTAGCGAATTATTCACATAGTTACGATGGCGAGAAGCGTGAGGGGGAATCGTTCTAGTCCTTACCATTCCCACTGGTGCGATTAGCCGTATGATAAAAATGGGGTTTATATGGGGGAGCAGTGAGCGCCCTCCCCAATCTCGGTAATCAGATAGATTACGAGTTCGTACGGTTTTAGATCGTCTGTGGTTGAGTGGTCAAAGGCGTGTGTTGTGGAGCCTCTCTTGGGTCCATAAGCAGTGGTTCGAATCCTCTGCGCGACGGTCATGGAGATTGTATGATTGATGTCGCTGTCCACTAGCGAATTATTCACATAGTTACGATGGCGAGAAGCGTGAGGGGGATTCGTTCTAGTCCTTACCATTCCCACTGGTGCGATTAGCCGTATGGTAAAAATGGGGTTTATATGGGGGAGCAGTGAGCGCCCTCCCCAATCTCGGTAATCAGATAGATTACGAGTTCGTACGGTTTTAGATCGTCTGTGGTTGAGTGGTCAAAGGCGTGTGTTGTGGAGCCTCTCTTGGGTCCATAAGCAGTGGTTCGAATCCTCTGCGCGACGGTCATGGAGATTGTATGATTGATGTCACTGTCCACTAGCGAATTATTCACATAGTTACGATGGCGAGAAGCGTGAGGGGGATTCGTTCTAGTCCTTACCATTACCACTGGTGCAATTAGCCGTATAATAAAAATGGGGTTTATATGGGGGAGCAGTGAGCGCCCTCCCCAATCTCGGTAATCAGATAGATTACGAGTTCGTACGGTTTTAGATCGTCTGTGGTTGAGTGGTCAAAGGTGTGTGTTGTGGAGCCTCTCTTGGGTCCATAAGCAGTGGTTCGAATCCTCTGCGCGACGGTCATGGAGATTGTATGATTGATGTCGCTGTCCACTAGCGAATTATTCACACACACACACACACACACACACACACACACACACACACACACACACACACACACACACACACACACACACACACACACACACACACACACACACACACACACACACACACACATACACACACACACACATATATATATATATGTGTGTGTGTGTGTGTGTGCGTGTGTGTGTGTGTGTGTGTATGTATATATATATATATATATATATATATATATATATATATATATATATACCATTTGACAATTTTTGGAAATAGACTCATCCACTGGGATTCGAACCCTTGCCTAGGCGGCTTACGTCTTATAAGACAAAGACCTTACTGACCATGCTATCTCGACCCTACAAAACGAAACGACTTGGTTCACGGCCCAGTCGTTCCGCCGAGGGCACTCGGACAGAACATGATACGTAATGTATTTCATCAAATCCTTCATGCAGGTTAGTCTTCCGACAAGTGTTTTTATCATTTGACAATTTTTGGAAATAGACTCATCCACTGGGATTCGAACCCTTGCCTAGGCGGCTTACGTCTTATAAGACAAAGACCTTACTGACCATGCTATCTCGACCCTACAAAACGAAACGACTTGGTTCACGGCCCAGTCGTTCCGCCGAGGGCACTCGGACAGAACATGATACGTAATGTATTTCATCAAATCCTTTATGCAGGTTAGTCTTCCGACAAGTGTTTTTATCATTTGACAATTTTTGGAAATAGACTCATCCACTGGGATTCGAACCCTTGCCTAGGCGGCTTACGTCTTATAAGACAAAGATCTTACTGACCATGCTATCTCGACCCTACAAAACGAAACGACTTGGTTCACGGCCCAGTCGTTCCGCCGAGGGCACTCGGACAGAACATGATACGTAATGTATTTCATCAAATCCTTTATGCAGGTTAGTCTTCCGACAAGTGTTTTTATCATTTGACAATTTTTGGAAATAGACTCATCCACTGGGATTCGAACCCTTGCCTAGGCGGCTTACGTCTTATAAGACAAAGACCTTACTGACCATGCTATCTCGACCCTACAAAACGAAACGACTTGGTTCACGCTGGTTCGCTGGGAACCATTCAGTGTAGATGTATGTATGTATGTATATTGACGCAGCCGGAAGGCATTTCTCTCCGTCTTCTCTTTTTCTGCACGAGGGAATGTAATGGGGAGGTTTCGCCGACTAAGTGAAGTGGCTGTGTTGTGGATGCACTGTATCATGTCTTGTTACATTAATTCTGACTAAGGGCAGTGGGTGAGATACAGTGATGACCCGTCATTCAAAAGGAGTTAAAATCAGAGAGGGAAAGGTATGCATGAGATTGGATTGACTAAGATTAGGTAAGTGCCTTTGACTTGGCTACCTCCCTTATAAGAAAAGAAAATGCATTTGGTGTTTGTGTGTGTGTGTGTGTGTGTGTGTGTGTGTGTGTGTGTGTGTGTGTGTGTGTGTGTGTGTGTGTGTGTGTGTGTGTGTGTGTGTGTGTGTGTGTGTGTGTGTGTGTGTGTGTGTGTGTGTGTGTGTGTGTGTGTGTGTGTGTGTGTGTGTGTGTGTGTGTGTGTGTGTGTGTGCGTGTATGACCACATATTGGTTGAACTGGATCTAAATGAGGAATAATATATGGAAAAAAACGAACAATAAGGAAAGGGAAGATTGATGTATGGAAAAACAAATTTTTATAAGATATGAGAATTCTTTCAAAAAGCAGTCTGGGAAAGAATACATAAGGAGGAAACAACAGTAGAAGAGAAATTGAATATTTTGACAACAATTTATAAAGAAGGAGTGGAAAATTATGTAAAAATCAAAGGGATATGTTAAGTATTGGTAAAACAAAGGATGTAGTGAGTTAAAAGACAAAAGATATAAAGCTTGGAAAAAATGGAAGAAAGACAATAGACCTGAAAAATGGATAATATATACTAGTTGTAGAAATCAATATGTACAAGTGTGCAGAGCAGAAAATAGAAAATACGAAACAGATGTCATAGAATTTTTTTTAGATTAACCGTAACTCTTTTATAGATTTGTAAATAAAAAACAACAACTGAAAAACAAACAAGAATTAGTGAATCTACGACATTTCTCTCTTTATTAATACCTGTTTATATAGATCACTTTTTGCTAGTTTCCCTGTTTTTGATAAGATATTCTCTGCTGTCGTTTGTGACCTGAATTTGATCTTGATTGGTATGGTCTTATCTATATTGTATTTCCCTAGACCATATATTTCTTCAATTTCTTTGCCTGTTTCTTGATCATCTTCTTGAACTACTTCTAATATATTGTTTACTTTTTCCTTCTCTTCCTTTACTTATGTAGTCCTTTCTTGATTATGCTTCTCTTCCGTCCCTACTATAATTATACATTTATTTTTATCCGCTAAGTCTCTTATTATATTCTCCCTCTCTCTCATCACTTTAATAACTGTGTCCTTGGTTTCTTCTTTAATAAATTTTGTTGTTCACATAGACTTTTCTCCAACCCTGTACCTCTTTTGCTATGGACTCTTTATTCTCTTTATTCTTCTTCTTTAATTCCTCATTCTCATCCTTTACTTCTTTTAACTGTCTTTTTAATTCTTCTATTTCTTTGATTGGGTTTTGGTTCTCCTTCTTTAGTTCATCCAATTTATCAACTCTTTGTGTAATCCAGCGTAAGTTAACTGAACCTAACCTCCCACTGTTCGTTATTTTTTTCTAATTTTTCCTCTAGACTTGCTTATGGGGGGGCGGGGCTGTCATCTCCTCCCTAATTAAGTCCATGGAAATAATTTTATTCACCTTCCATTGCGCCTCTGTTATCTATATATATATATATATATATATATATATATATATATATATATATATATATATATATATATATACATATATATATATATATAAATTCATTTTTTACTAAGCTCTTTGACTTCGTCTCTATCGTCTGCACACCTCTTGTTGACATTCCTTGTGACTTCCGGGGCCCGTTCGTCCCCTTCCTCATTTTCTTCCATTTTCCTTAGTAATCCCTCCCCCTCTTCCTTTTCTTCACCTTCCCACTACACTACGAGCTCTCCCCTTCCCTACTAATACAACGCAGGTACTAATCTCAGTGAGACACACCACAACACCCTTCAAATCATACAAAACAAAGCCCTAAAAACAATTACAGGCTGCACAAATACATCACCTACAGACCATTTACACCATGAAACAAAAGTCCTCAAAGTCAAGGACCACCTCGACATGAGAGGCACACAAACACTTGCTGCAGCCACCACAAACACATCACACCCGCTACACTACATAGCAGAACACCCACACACACCAAGAAACATTAAAACTACACCCATAGACCTTTATTACACACAGATACTCTCTTCTCTTCCTCCACAACCACCAAATACCAGCCTCCGGAAACATATTCATAATCATATCACTCACCGCTCCATTAACACACTAAAAGACAACACACTGCTGCATGCCAGACCCCCTGATATCCACCCTTCTGAATCCTCTCTCCCACGTAAGGACAGAGTCCACTTGGCCAGACTGCGATGCGGTCACCACCCAGCACTTCTAAGCTACCAGAAGAGGCTGGACGACCGTGTTGTGAACAGCTGCCCAGGATGTAACACTTCACCCCATACCATACAACACATAATGGAAGACTGCATTATACACAATCATGCACGCAAACAACACAACATACACTCTATGAAGGATTTGTGGGAAAACCCAGTTTCGGCTGTGGCCTTCCTTGGGGAGACGGGACTGCTCGGACAGACAGTCTAGGGAACGACAACAACAACAACAACGCAGGTACTCCCTCGTCGTTGAGATCCACGAAATTTGAAGTTTTTCCCGGAGTGCCAAACCCCGCTGTCACTTCGTCTGTCGTGTGTGTGTGTGTGTGTGTGTGTGTGTGTGTGTGTGTGTGTGTGTGTGTGTGTGTGTGTGTGTGTGTGTGTGTGTGTGTGTGTGTGTGTGTGTGTGTGTGTGTGTGTGTGTGTGTGTGTGTGTGTGTGTGTGTGTGTGTGTTTATGTGTGTGTGTGTGTGTGTGTGTGTGTGTGAGTGTGTTTGTGTGTGTGTGTGTGTGTGTGTGTGTGTGTGTGTGTGTGTGTGTGTGTGTGTGTGTGTGTGTGTGTGTGTGTGTGTGTGTGTGTGTGTGTGTGTGTGTGTGTGTGTGTGTGTGTGTGTGTGTGTGTGTGTGTGTGTGTGTGTGTGTGTGTGTGTGTCTGTGAGCGTATTTATTCCTTTATTGTGGAAATATTGTTTAGTTTCATAATAGACTGTATTTTATTTGACATTTCTCCAGATACCTTTTGTAATATACATTGTCCTTCTACATTTCCTTTCGAGACAATTATGTCTGCTGATGCCGAAAACCGTTGTCGTACATTTCGTAATTTCGTGTTTGACAGATCCTTCCTCAATTTCGATGAATCGCAGCGCTGTTCTGTGTCACTATGTGCTGTCCAGCCATCCACAGTGCTACAGATTGGTCAGATTTAATACATTTCACCCCCTTTTGAGTTTTATTTATTATCTATGGACTACATTCGATATTGAACACCCTTCTTCAACTGATGATTGGTTGATAAAGAGGAAAGGGTCTTTACCTCAATCTGCCGCTTCGAGTTTTATTTTATTTTATTTTAAATCAAAGCCTTACAATTTTGTTCAGCTGAAAGTGATTTCATTAGCTTGTACATCACCCCTTAAGTAACCAAAATATCTGAATTTCTTATGTAGATTGAATTTATTTTATTTTATTTTAAATCAAAGCCTTACAATTTTGTTCAGCTGAAAGTGATTTCATTAGCTTGTATATCACCCCTTAAGTGACCAAAATATCTGAATTTCTTATGTAGATTGAGCAACTGAGGATTCATTCATCCTTCAATCCAGCTGATTCTTGAATGAAACCGCAGTATTCTGTGTATCTAAAGTGTTCATTGTGTTAAGAGGGTTGGTATAAGAACATAAGAACATAAGAAATAAAGGAGACTGCAAAAGACCATAAGGCCTACACTACGCAGCTCCGTATCCATCACCACCTGTCGTCCCCATCCATAAAGTTGTCTAATCGTTTTTTAAAACAACTGATAGTTTCAGCGCTTACTACGTGGTTACTAAGTTTATTCCATTCATCGACCACCCTATTTGTAAACCAATTCTTGCCTATTACCTTCTTAAATCTAAATTTGTCCAGTTTATACCCATTACTGCGAGTCCTGCCCTGTTGTTTTATTATGATGACCTTGTTTGCATCACCCTTGTTATAGCCTTTGATCCACTTGAACACTTCTATTAGATCACCCCGCACTCTGCGTCTTTCCAGAGAGTGTAAGTTTAGGTGCCTAAGCCTCTCTTCGTAAGGCAAATTTCCGAGTCCTTGTATCATTTTGGTCATTCTTCTCTGTACTGATTCTAGTGAATTTATGTCCATTTTGTAGGACGGAGACCAAAACTGTACCGCATAGTCCAGGATGGGTCTAACTATTGCTAGATAGAGTTTAATAATTACCTCTGCACTTCTATTTGTTACCGTCCTAGCAATGAAGCCTAATGCTCTGTTTGCTTTATTTCTGGCGCTAATGCACTGCTTCCTGGTTTTAAGGTCCGGACTCACCAGAACTCCCAAGTCCCTCTCGCACTCAGATTTTTCTAAAAACGTGTCATCTAAGTTGTATCTATTTTCGGGGTTGTGTAGCCCTACGTTTAACACGCTACACTTAGAGATATTGAAGTTCATTTGCCATTTCACCGACCATGTTAACAGTTTATCAAGATCATCCTGCAGAATCTGGGCGTCTTCTCCTGACCTAATTAGGCGTCCTATTTTAGTGTCGTCCGCAAACTTACTAACATCACTATTTAACCCATCGTCTAAGTCGTTTATATACATAATGAACAATAAGGGACCCAAAACCGAGCCCTGGGGGACACCGCTAGTAACATTGCCCCACCTAGATTTTATTCCATTTATGGTGACCCGCTGTTTTCTGTTACTAATCCAAGCTCTAATCCATTCTAACACTTTTCCTCCTATGCCATGGGCTTTGATTTTATTTAGTAGTCTCTGGTGTGGCACTTTGTCGAACGCTTTGCTAAAGTCAAGGTAAATAACATCGTAATTTTCATTGTTGTCTGACGCCTTATATACCTTAGTGTAAAAGGATAGAAGATTAGTCACGCATGACTTACCTTTGGAAAAACCATGCTGTGAATCACGAATTAAATTATGCCCTTCAATGTGTTCTCTGAGTCTATTTACTATTATTGATTCAAGCATCTTTCCTATAACCGACGTCAAACTGATTGGCCTGTAGTTGCATATGGTCGATCTATCTCCCTTCTTAAAAACAGGAACAACGTTTGCCTGCTTCCAAGCAGTTGGAACAGAACCAGTGTCTACCGATTTATTGAATATTTCAGTTAACCGGTCGCAGATTTCAAATCTACACTCCTTAAGCATTCTTGGAAAAATTTCGTCCGGACCCGGAGATTTTGTAGCTTTAAGTCTGTCAATCTGCTTGATAACTTCTTCTTTACTAATGCTGATATTAGTTAGGCTATTTTCTTCATCCCCTCTGAAAATCGGATCACAGTCAGGTACTTTATCTAACCTCTCATTAGTAAACACCGATAGAAAATAATTGTTAAACTCCTCACTCATTTTTTCTTCCGATTCTATCATGACATTTTCATCGTTTTTAATTGGTCCTATTCTTTCTTTATTTTTTGTTCTATAGAGGTGAAAGAAACCCTTTGGGTTGGATTTTGCTTGACTGGCAACCTTGATTTCATAATTACGTTTCGCTGAACGTGTATTCCTTTTAACCAGCTTTGCCATTTCGTTATATCTTGATCTAAGGTGTGATTCCCCGTTTTTTACTTTTACGTAAAGTCCTCTTTTAATTCCGATCTCATGTTTCAATCTGTCCGTCATCCATTTGGGAGTATTACTATTTTTTCGTATTGACTTTAGGGGGATAAATGTGTTTTGTGCATTAATAATTAGATCTGCCAGATTGCTGTACATCTCATCCAAAGTACTGACCTGATTTTTGGGCCGTCGCCCCGAATCGACCTGACCCAAGAATAAAATAAAATGAAATAAAATAAAAATCAAGTTTCTGAGCCATTTTGTGAAAAAATTATGGTCAATCTCTTCTGCCGAAGGATCTTGTGGAGAAAAACAGAATAGCTTAGAGAGAGATTAAATAAAAAGGAAAACATATAAAAAATAGAATAAAATAAAATGAAATAAAATAAAAATAAAATGAAATACAATAAAATGAAATGAAATGAACTGAAAATAAACGATAGCTAGCTTATGGTATTCATATGTTACTTTTGCAATGTAATTACTATCACTTCTTCCTAATCCCTAATCTGTAAAATTGGGAAATTAAATTTTAACATCAGTATAGCCAATTTTGTAATTGTTTTACCGGTAGAACAATATTTCATGATTCATAAAATAAAAAGATCGAGCGTTTGTTTCCCCATGATAAGCATATATTGTTATTACCATCTGTCTTCCTTGCACACAAGGTAAAGGTGTACGATTACCGTGTTACACAGTTTGTGAGGATATGCGCGTCCTTGAATATTTATTGAGGAATGATGTGTAATACATTTATCGAATAATTTTTTTTCTATGTTAGCCTTTTCAACGCTGAAATAGACTTTACTTGTTTATCCATTTATTTCTGGTAACATTCAGGTTGATTTTATTGAACTAAAGATGGATCACTTCCCTGTAATTGGAACTCAATTACCTCGTGATCACCACCCCCATTTTTATTTATAAAGTTTTATTCATTTATTCATCTATATATTTATCTGTTCATTCACTTTTTCAGTTCTGCCCCGCCAAATGCGGGCTACGTGACGACCAAAACAACAGAGCACAAATCAAGTTTCTGAGCCATTTTGTGAAAAAATTATGGTCAATCTCTTCTGCCGAAGGATCTTGTGGAGAAAAACAGAATAGCTTAGAGAGAGATTAAATAAAAAGGAAAACATATAAAAAATAGAATAAAATAAAATGAAATAAAATAAAAATAAAATGAAATACAATAAAATGAAATGAAATGAACTGAAAATAAACGATAGCTAGCTTAATATATACAGAAATAGTTATACGGTTTAGAGGGTGGTTAACACTTGCAATGCTGTCTGAGCCTTCCTTTTTTATTTTATTTCTTTTTACTACAATTAATCTACTCCGTTTATTTCAGTGAGAACTACTACATGCCGAAGGAGTTATTATGAATAAATATATATTTTGGTCATTCTTGTATTTCGTAGCCGTTTGACAAGTAGATTTCATTACATCTCTAACAATGTGCCTCAGCGTATGTCTACTATGCTGATTCATTTATTATCTTGTATAGATTTTACCTCATAATGAAGTTATGATTTAACATTTGAATGATCTTACGGTGAAGATACTTCAGCCAATATTTCCCCGTTTTCACCGAATCCGTAATGCGCCTTTGCCAACCACCTTAGACACCCATGGCAGCAATTTCTGGTAATCAATTTAATTGTTTGGCGTGATCTTGAGGAGTAAATTGGTTCTCATTTTTGTGTTAAAGCCCACATTCCACTTGTAATTGACCTCACAGCCGTTAATAGAAAAGAACATATATTCTTTGTTCTTCTGATATCCCACTTATACTAATAGGGCACAAAGAAGCGATAACCTGGCTTCCAGTTAAGAAACACAAGCGTTGCAAATTCTATTTACTTAAACGGCAGCCCCTGATCCGAAGGCCCGAACACTATCTGAACCCCTACGTAAAAGACTTCACTGTAATGCAACTCACAAGTTACGTGCAAGAAAACTAGTTGTTGTTGTTGTTGTTTTCATTTTGAAACATTTTTGATCAATGGAAATACTTTGCAGAAAAGATGAGAACAAGTTTCGCATTCTCTGCAGAGCGCTTCTGACCACGTTTAAGCCGATTATGAGGTTTTGGTGTTGCATGACAGCATGTATTGCAGCCGTGGGCTCTCCTTACAGACAGAAGGGTCTAAATTCTAAAGGAATCTGGATTATCTTCCTAACCCGGTAATGAGGGTTCCCCACGGTAAAGATATTGTTTTACGAAGACTTGTCTTTTCAAACCAATTAGTTAGGTAAATATTTAATGAGGGGTAATTAGTGTCACTATTTTTCAGTTTTGCTCTCAGGTGATCTGGTTTGTTAAAGGTTATTCATTAATAAGTCGCCGGAAATACATACATACATACATACATACATATAACAAGGCTTTTTCCCCCTTACAAGGGATGTAGCCAAAAAGGGAAAGGTATAAAATCATTCCCACCCATTCCATCCCTGAATACACTCCACACCCCTCCACCCTCCCTCTTCCCTCTTATCTTAGCACCTCCTGGATGACGGGTCATCCCTGCACCTCGTCTACTGCCCTGGGTCAGAAGCAGTGTCGCAAGACACATCACATCCACAGCAAGGCCGCTTCATTAAATCGGCGACCCCCCCTCTCCGTCCCCCCATGCATAAAAGGAGAAGACGGGGAGAAATTCCTTCGGGCTGCGTCAAATTTTGCTCACACATATTACCTCACCCCCCATCCCTCCGCCCATTCCACCTCATGCATCACAACATCATCCATATACAACCGTTCTCCATTCACCCCTGTCTTCTGTCCACTACCGTCCTTCCTCAACAGACATTCCCCTCTTCCCCAAAGCCCCCTTCACCCCATCCATCCACCTCATCCTAGGACGTCCCCTCATGTTCACTGCCTCCACATCTGCCTTCCATACCTCTTTTACTAGTCTTTCTTCACTCATTCTTTCCATGTGTCCAAATCACCCTAATACTCTTTCATCAACCCTATCTCCCAGCTCCCTTTCCACCCCTGTTCTTCTTCTCACCTCCTCATTTCTCACTCTATCTAGCCTAGTAACACCCCATTATACTTCTCAGACACCTCATCTCAAACACATTCAAACTCCTTCTCTCTTCCTCTCCTATGTTCCATATTTCTGTCCCATACAGTGCTGTTGGCACAATCACTCCTTCATACAGTCTCCTCTTAGCATCCATTCCCAAATGTCTATTCCTCATTACACTCTTTAATCCACCAAGGAATTTACTCGCTTCTTTCAATCTACATTCTACCTCCACCTTCACTCCACCTTTTCCTGCCACATTTGCACCCAAGTATCTAAAACTATCAACTTCCTCCAGTTGCTTTCCCTTAATGCTCACTTCCAGTCTACTGCCACTTTCACCCCTTGTACATCTCATCACCTTACTTTTACCCACATTTATCTTTAGCTTTCTTTTATCACATACTCTCCCAAACTCTGTCACCAACTTCCTCAGTCCCTCCTCCGATCCTGCCACAAGTGCAGTGTCGTCAGCAAACAACAGCTGGCTCACCTCCCACTTTTCTCCATTTTCTTTAACCATCTCCAATCCCTGACCCACTACCCTTGCATTTACCTCTCGCACTACCACATCCATGTATAAGTTGAACATCCAGGGCGACATAACACATCCTTGACGAAGTCCCACCTTTACCTCGAACCACTCACTCTCTCCATTTCTAATCCTGACACAAGCTCTACTACTCTTATAAAAACTCTTGATAGCTGCTAGAGGCTCTCCTCCTATCCCATATAACTGCATAACCTCCCACAGTGCCTTCCTGTCTACCCTATCGTAAGCCTTTTCCAGACCCATGAAAGCCCAAAAAAAACATCCTTCCCATTCCCTATAGCTTTCTCACATATTTGTTTTACCACAAAGATCTGATCTACATAACCTCTACCCGTCCTAAATCCACACTGTTCCTCACCAATTACTCCCTCTGTTCCTCTCCTAATCCTCTCAATCAAGATCCTCCCATAAGCCTTCCCAACTACACTTAACAAGCTAATCCCTCTGAAACTACTACATTCACACTTGTCCCCTTTTCCCTTGTAAAGAGGAACTATACAGGCACTCCTCTAGTCCTCCGGCACTCTACCCTCTCTCCAGCAAACATTAAATAACCTCACCAGCCAGTCCACCATCACTGTACCTCCTTTTTTTTTTTTTTAGACATTCTGCATGGCATCCATCCAGACCAGGTGCCTTACCTGCTTTCATCATCTTAACAACTGCCTTCACTTCATCCTTCCTTATTTCTCCTCCATTTTCCTCACTCATCACGGTCATTTTCTTAGCATTTCCCACTGCAACTATCTTTCCCTCCCTATCCTCCTTCACATTTAGCAACTCCCTAAAATATTCTGCCCATCTTCCCCTTACTTCCTTCTCTTCCATTATCATCTCTCCATCTGCACCTTTTACCTTTTCTTCTCTACTTGATTTGTCTCCTCTTCCTCTATTAATTTCTTTCCAAAACATCTTTTTATTACTTTCAAAATTTTCTGTCATACTTTTACCCCCTTTCACATCTTCTCTCCTCTTTGCCTCCTTTACCTTTTGCTTTACATCTCTTTTCTTTTCTTTGTACCTCTCATGATTCCCTCGTCCTATTTTGTAACCAATCTGTGAAAGCTCGCTTCTTCTCTTATACAACCTTCTTTGTTTCCTCATCCCACCATTCACTACCCTTCCTTCTATTTCCTCCTGTCCTTCTTGTTCCACACACCATCCTTGCACACTTTGTGACTTCCCCCTTGAACCATCCCCATTCCTCCTCCACACCTAGCTCTACTTTATCCTTCACACCCTCCCACTCCTCCTTCAGCTTCTTCTTGTACTCCTTCTCCTTTTCCTTTTCATTTAAAGAATTCACTCTAAGCACCTCCCTACCTTTTGTCCCTTTCCTCTTCCTCCATCTCAACTTACCTTCCACCAAAAAAGATCTGATATTCCCCCACTCTCTCCCCTTACCACATGTACATTCTTAACTCTTCCTATCATAATCCTATTTACCACTACATAATCCATCAACGCTATATCTACCACCCTTCCATCCACCACCCTCTCCCATGTGTACTTATGCTTGACTTTCTTCCGAAACACTGTATTTGCTATCATCAACTCTCTTTCTAGACACATTTCCACCATCAACTCTCCACTACGATTCTTTCCTGGAACTCCACATTTCCGAACCACTCCATCAATTGGACCATTTCCTACCCTAGCATTAAGGTCTCCCCAGTACTATTACATTGACATTTCTCCCTAAATCCTCTATGTACTCATTTAAATCTATCCAAAAAGCCTCCCTTTCTTCTACACTCTTCTCACTGCCAGGCCCACATGCACTTACAAAAACCCACATCTCCTTTCCCAGTTTCACCTTCATCCGCATTATCCTTGAGGAAACCTCCTTCCACTCCACTACACCATTACCTATCTCTTCACTTACTAAAATAGCCACCCCTTCCCTCCCTCGCCCTCTCTTCACTCCTAATAACCTCCCACTTACACTCCCAAACTTACACTCATCCTTCCCTTTCAACTTAGTTTCACTCAAAGCCAACACATCCATCTTTCTTCTCACAAGCATACTACCTATCTCTTCCTTTTTACTCTCATCTGTACCACATCCACGCACATTAAAAGACCCAAACCTTAGGGTGCTGGTCGGAAAACTCCCAGACCCTCTTATGCCTTTACATTGTCTTTTAGGAATGTCCCCTGTGGGGCTACAAGGAGAAGGATGCCTAGTCCCACTCCCCGTCCCTTTCTTCTCGCCTCTTACGATCCAAGTGTAATTACTTGGTGGCAGTATTCTTTTCCCCCACCACAGGGAAATACATAATAGCGTTATTTAATTTCTGATTCAATTTGATACATCTATAAAAAAAAAATTGTCTTTTGTATCGCTTAAAGACGGTAAGCAATCTAACTAAATGTAACCTGTAAGAGGCCGGTAGTAACGTTGTACGAATGGAAATTAGGTTGAGAAATACATGGGTATTGAAATGCTGAGTCAACGAGTCAAGACTCGACGCCTACTGTTTGATAACATTGAAGGCGCCGTTTTGTCTGTATAAACACGGCCGACGGAGGTGACTGTTTTATAATCGCTGATGTAATCAATTCAATGTTAGCGGCAGACCATTTGCGCAATGACGTCACGCTCATGCTCACACACATGCTCTTGCTTTGCTTATGCAGCAATATTTCTGGAAGGATTGTAACAGCCTCTCGGATTGGAGGTAAATGGGTATAAAAACAAATGTTATTGGCCTAAAGGGAAAAAGACACGCCCTTAAGGTGTGTCACTTGTTTTGAGAAGTAAAAGACTATTGGACGAATAAAAAGTGACGCCTGAACGAAGGTGGTCTGGCGTGGAGGAAAGGATCTCGGAGGAGTTGAGAGAGGGAGATCCTGAGTGTCACCAAGACAGTGTAATTATAGTAGAAGAAAACTGTGTCACTTGTTTTGAGAAGTGAAAGACTATTGGACGAATAAAAAGTGACGTCTGAACGAAGGTGGTCTGGCGTGGAGGAAAGGATCTCGGAGGAGTTGAGAGAGGGAGATCCTGAGTGTAACCAAGACAGTGTAATTATAGTAGAAGAAAACTAATCCAATTTCCTTAACCTCAGGACTGGTTAAAGTACATGACAATTACTAGGCATGGGGCCTACTGCTTAAGAAGAACTTGAAAAGTTATTGGAATTGACGTAACCAAGGCAAGGGGCCTTGTGAGTGAAATTTACGAGACTGCTATAAGTGTAACGGTCGAGGACCGACAGTGGTGGTGACAGTGGTGACAAAGGAGGTGAAATAACCTCATAAAGCCTAACCTAACCGAGGATATACCATATTATGATAACGAGTAACAATTGGTTACAATAATACATAATGACGACAGATGACAGTTTTGGCTCATAGCGAGGTCGGATTCAAAATATGATATACCATAACATAACATAATACACTATAATACAACAATATAATAACAATGATATAATACGTTATAGTACAGTAAAATAAAATATAATGCAACAAAATATAATTAGATTCACTAAGATACAATACAATATAAAGTAGAACAAGATGAAATATGAAATACAATTAAATATAATAAAATAACAAAAATAAGTACATAATTATATGAATTAATGATTAAATATACAAATGGACTGAATAATGAATGAATGAATAAATGAATAAAGTCACGTGTTCTCTAAAGAATATTAAAACAATCACAGGTTATGCCTGTAACCACAAAAAATATATATAAAAAAGTGCTCTCCTGCCTGTGACGTATCCTAAAACTTATTTCCAAAAAATTACGATAATACCACAAAGAAAAACATATTTCTTATCAACAAAATTAGAGATGAAACTGGTTGCCGTCCGAAAATAATAAAATAGGGTTTTAGATTTAGTATCCTTGTAAAACAATTAGACATCAGACTTTTTTTAAGAGGAGGATACGAAAATCATACGACGACAAATGTTCCAAGAGTATGCAAGACTAGTAACTCAGGAGAGCACTATTTCATTTGCACATTCGATTATTCTTTTTATAAATTCTTTATTATAAAGTCCAAGTGCATTTGTCTCTATTTTATGTCGTGGACTAAGGATGGGTTTCTTCTGCTGCCCCTAGCTAATGTTGTAGCTATTGTGGAGATTTAAAGTGTTCCTGTTACTTATGTAAAGAGAGATGATAAACTACAAGTATAAAGGTGCTTGGATATGAAGAAGTGCAGCAAAGAAGTAAAAATACTAAAGATCATTGGTTATTTCAAAGAAAAAGGATCAGATATATTAAAAAAAAACATGCGAGGACGGAACCTTAATTTGAACGACATTTTCCTTGTTACAGCTTTATCTAGTACATAGTCGTCGTTTGTTTGTTTATTTTTTGTTTGTTTAAGCTTAAAGTCCCAGCGGAATTATCCGATTTAGGTACCAAAGTCGTGGTACCTAAGAATAAATGGTAAGATCCGGAGAAATGGTGGAAGAATTAAGTGGAGGGGGCATTTATCCACTGATGATGAATTAAGATAATGAGAGGATAAAGGTGTGGAGAACAATTAGGGATCGCTTTCCAAAATTTTGTTGGAAATTGGAGGCAATGGAGATGGGGTGAAATATTAAACATGTCTATTTTGTTCGATCGTGCTGGGTCCTTAGATGATACTTGTTTATATATATATATATATATATATATATATATATATATATATATATATATATATATATATATATATATATACACATATACATATATATACATATATATACATGAGAGAGTGATAGGTGGGGAAGGGTGTACATATATATATATATATACATATATATACATTTTTTGCAGTAATTCACAAGGCACACGTGAAAATAATATACAGGAAAAAAACCACTGGGAAATAAGAAGCTTAGTCCGAACGTTTTCGTCTATTTAAGACATTATCAAGGAATACACAGTTACAGAGACAAAGGTGGATATATATACATAAAGTAAAAGACAAGCTAGGAACATGGGAAGTACACACAAGATGTTTCACAATCAGGTAGAGCCGATGTTTACATATACGGACGTTTGGTCCATGACGTTACGTCACCCCCGCTTAGTAGCACTTGGAGAAGTTCTTACAATTTTATCAATAACAAAATCATCAATTTTAAATAATCCTAAACTTAAATTGATATTATTGTCAAAGGTTTGTTTAATATGACTGGATTCGATGATGTTTCTTTCTAATAAGGATCTACAAGAAATTATTACATTCGAATTATCCCAGTCAATAGGATGATTGTGGTCTCTTACATGGACAAAAATGCCACTGGAACTTTGCCCACTCCTTACACTATATTTGTGCTGATTTATCCTAGTTTTTAAGTCTTTACCAGTTTGGCCGATATAAAATTTGTTACATTTAAGGCATGGAATAGAGTAAACACAACCCTCGTTAGCTTCAGGTGAATTTTTAATGAGCTTACTTTTTATAGTATTATTTTTGAAAACCAAGTTGATGTTGAATTGTTTGAGAATATTAGGCAGACCAATTAATTTCTCACTGTAAGGAAGAACCAAAAGGTTCTTTTTGTCAAATACTTTTCTTACGTGTGAGGTGTTATGGAAAGTTTTGTAAGCCATTTTATGAGAAGTGTTTACTAAGTGCTTTGGATATTTTAATTCAGAAGCTATGCTATATATCTTCCTCAGCTCATCATCCAAAAATTCCAGGCTACATATCCTGTAAGCTCTAAGGAACATAGAACTAAAGACAGAAAGTTTTGTCTTCTGATGATGAGCCGAGTAAAAGTGGACATATGATGCGACATTAGTAGGTTTTCTATAAACGTCATATTTAAATTGTTTACCCTTTCGATGAATTAAAATATCCAAAAATGGCAACTTATTCTCTATTTCTATTTCAAAAGTAAATTTGATTGAAGGGACCATACCATTTAGTTTTTCAAGAAATAAATCTAATTTACGATTAACTGGCCAAAGACACAAGATATCATCCACATATCTTTTCCACACAACTTGTTGGGGAAGAATCCTAGGTAGTAGTTTCATCTCAAAAAATTCCATGTACAAGTTACTAAGTACTGGGGACAGAGGATTTCCCATTGCCATACCAAATTTTTGTACATAGAATTCACCATTAAAAACAAATTTACAATTTACAATACACAACTTAATAAGTTCAATTATGGTTTTAGCTGGAAGTGGCAAGTCATGTTTTGATAATAATTCTTCTTCAAGATATACCAATAAGTCAATTACGGGGACACGGGTGAAGAGCGAGGTTATATCAAAACTAACTAGTTTAAAATCATAACTGATTTCTAGATTATTCAAATAATTAATAAAATCAACATTATTTGTGACGTGGGAAGAAGATATAGTACCCACTAAGGGACTCAAAATAGTAACAAGCCATTTGGACAAATTGTAAGTGACGGATCCTGTGGAACTGATGATAGGTCTAACTGGATAACCAGGTTTGTGGGTCTTAATCAATCCATACATGTAGGGCAAGGAAGGGGACAACGAAGAAAAATGTTTTATCAGATGTTCATGCCCTTTCAGAATCTTTTTAACATTGCGATTAAACTCACTGTTTACAGATTCAAGCGGGTTTTTAGTAAGTTTTGTATATGTTTCACAATCTCCCAATAATGTTCCCATTTTTTCGATGTAATCTAATTTATTAAGAATGACAATGCAATTACTTTTATATATATATAACTGGTATTTCAAATGGGAAAAGTTTTATAATTTCAGGATTTTTTTTTTTCTAAATAAATTTTTCATCGTTCCTTGTGGTACAATTCCCAATGTTTTATTTAGTGTCTCAGTAGGTTAAAACTACGTTACGAGGAACATTACGTACATTTATAAAATAGAAAAACGTTTTTTTTTTTTCGATTTCCTGAAAAATTGGACAAATGACTTAGGCACTTTTTTTTATGAAGGTGACGATATTGAAAGGTAGCCAGACGACAAAGAATGGTCTCAATCTGCCAAAACGAAGATTTAAACTTATAAGTAGAATTTTTTTTGTCAACCACGTCGTCAATAAATGGAACAAGCTCCTAGCCGAAACATTTGAATGTAATATAGTTAAAAGCTTTCAAAAATCATTATTTTTTTTTTCCGACCTCCTTGTGAACTATAAGATCTCTTGTCGACATCATTTATTATTATTGTTCATTATAACTTACCAGCTGGTTACTGAATTATACGAAAGAAATGTGCAAGACAGACCGACAAGATACTTTGAGAAGAGAAAGATTTGTACAGACAACTATTTAGAATAGGAATATCATGCGTTTCAATATTGAGTTTTTACCTAAGAGTGCTTGATGTACTTCAAGAGAGGAATGGATTGCGTACACCTGGATCTGAAGAAAACTAGTGATGTCTTTACAAAGGATTACAAAGGCAAAGCATGCCGACAGGAGACCTTTTGATCCATATCTAGGTCGGATGCAAAAAAAAAAAAAAAAAAAAAAAAAAAAAATCATATTAATAATAAATTAAAACTATAACAATGTAAATAACAATTAAAATACATAAATAAATGCATTGGTATAGTTGAATAACAAACAAACAGGTAAATAGTAAATGATAATAAATTGACATATAACTAATAATAAATGAAAATCAGACAGACAAATTATAACAAAACAAAAACAAATAATATAAGATAAATTATAATCATTACAGCATCTTACTTAGGTATTTATCTAAATGATTCTTAAAGCTTCGAACTGAACTACATTGCACTACCTGTGCAGGAAGTTTATTCCATTCATTAACTACACGGTTGGCAAAGTTGTTTCTACCTACTTCCAAATTGAATCTATTTCCGGACAGTTTGAGACCATTGTTTCTTGTCTGATTCTCATTCAATGTGAAAATTTGGTCACTTTTGATGTTGTCAATTCCCTTTAAAATCTTAAAGACCTGTATCAAGTCACCTCTGAGTCTACGCTTTTTTAGGGAAAACAGATTCATGTGCTTAAGTCGATTTTCGTATGATTTATTTTTGATATTTGGAATCAGTTTTGTGGCTCGCCGTTGTACTTTTTCCAGTCTGTCAATGTCTTTAATGAGATTCGGTGACCATAGGGAAACAGCATATTCCACTTGATTTCACACTTCAGCGCGATACTCTGCCCAAATGTAAAAAACACCATTATTCAAAGAGTAAATACTAGACCTACTATTGAACAAACAAAAATTTCGATGACATGGAAAGACACTAAAAGAAAGTATATAAAAGATATTGATAGATATATACTAACTGATTCGTAAAAAGGAATACAACCAGACACTATAAATTCAAAGCTAGCCTATATGTTACATTTAGATGCATGCACGATCGCACATACACACACACACACACACACACACACACACACACACACACACACACACACACACACACACACACACACGCACACGCACACGCACGCACACGCACACACACACACACACACACACACACACACACACACACACATACACAAACACACACAAGCATAAACACACACACACACACACACACACACACACACACTTACTTGCTTGCTTATAGTAGTCCGTCGCTGACGACGATGACGTTGCACCATGCCAAGAAGTGGTATTACGCCAGATGAACTCGCTGATGGCTGTGGAGTCCGATTCTCGATTTGCATATACGGCTGCAGGTATCACAGGGAAAGTTGCCCTCTGCCTGATGTGCCGCATGTCTTTGCCGTCTTCGATGTTCTGCCCGATCGTTGTAGGTGGAAGTGAGAGTATCTAAGCCGTTTTGGCATGTGGATCGCCATTCTCCCCGATCGGCAGCAACATTTTCAATGGTGGTGGGTTCGATGCCACATTTTTTCAGCGTTGCTTTCAGGTGGTCCTTGTGTTGTTTACGTGGGCCCCCAGGGTGGCGTCTGCCCTCAGCAAGTTCTCCATAGAGAACTTTACGTGGTAGTCTCTCTTCTGGCATGCGGATGGTATGCCCCAGCCACCGTAGTTGGCGTTGGGTTAAGACTGTTTCCAGTGGGTCCATTTGTGTGCGTCGACGGATTACACTATGAGGTACCTTGTGCCACCATTTTAGACCCAGTATGCGCTGTAAGCAGTTGGTGTGAAAGGCCTCCAGCTTTTTCAAATGGCGTCTATAAGGCACCCATGACTCACTGCCATACAGAAGGAAGGAGAGACAGATTACCTTATACACCGAAACCTTGGTGGTGGTGGTGAGGTTGCGGTTCAAGAACACTCTGTGTGATAGTCTACCAAAAGCTGCTGCTGCCAAACCAATGCGGCGTTGGATTTCGCTTGTCAGGTCACAGGAGTCAGTGAGCACTGAGCCGAGGTAGGTAAACTCATGAGTGTTTTTCAGAGGTTGTTGATTGATGGTGAATTCCGGAGGCTCTAGTTGCTCAGAGATACGAAGCACTTCTGTTTTGTTTATGTTGATGACTAATCCAGATCTGGTATATATATTTGAGACAGCGTTGATGGTGCGCTGAAGACCCTCTTTGGATGAGCTCACTAAAGCAGTGTCATCTGCATACTGCAGTTCATGGATTACTTCATCTGTTACACGTGTTTTGGCTTGGAAGCGTCGTAGATTGAAGAGGTTACCATCCAGCCTGTACGACAGCCTGACACCATCAGCAGGATCGATTTGCTGTCTAGCAATGTTGGAGACTGCAGCGAGGAATAAATTGAA
>NC_134780.1:65105467-65107967 GCF_046742065.1 Oratosquilla oratoria | reverse complement strand
GTGAGAGATTTCTTACGTTGTACGTATAGATCCTCATTTTCTTAATGCAGTTTAATGTCCGTAAGCACATGAGGCAATGCGGTTGGACCCTTAGAAGACGATGATCCAACAGGAATGCCCGGTTTTGTTTTGTTTGTACTTTTCATGGTTGCTATAAAGGGCTTTTTTGGCAGTAATCTCACCTCCGTGCCAACAAGTTTCTAGTGAGATATTTTTCTGGTGTCATCTTATTCATTATATTCGGTGAAACCATATGCCCAATGATCCACGCAGTCATTGTGACGGTATTTCCCTGTTTGCCATCAGGGACGTACCAGTTATCAGTAGGTCCTGTGACTGTATGCGAGTTGCTTCTTGTCTGATCTTTCTTACAAAACCTGTTCGGTATGGGTGACCCTGCAGAGATTTCTCTTTATCGACATAGCTTTTGTAATTATCAAGATTCCCAAGCCTATCCACCACGTCAAGGTATCAACTCACGGATATATATATATATATATATATATATATATATATATATATATATATATATATATACATATATATATACATTTATATATATACATATATATATATAAACATATGTACATATATATATATATATATACATATATATATATATATATATATATATATATATATATGTGTGTGTGTATACATATATATCTATATCTATATATATATATATATATGTATATATATATATATATATTTATATATATATATATACATATATATGTGTGTGTGTACATATATAACATATGTATATATATATATATATATATATATATATATATGTATATATATACATATACATATATTATATATACACACACACATATATATATATCATATATATACAGTATATAGATATATACATATATACACATACATATTATTTAATATATATATATATATAAATATATATACATATGTATACATATGTATACATATATATATATATATATATATATATGTGTGTGTGTGTGTGTGTGTGTGTGTGTGTGTGTGTGTGTGTGTGTGTGTGTGTGTGTGTGTGTGTGTGTGTGTGTGTGTGTGTGCATATATATATATATGTATATATATATATATATATGTATATATATATATATATATATATATATATATATCTATATATTGGTCAAAATCAACCGCGCTAATAGATTGAACTATTTTAAGTTGTATTTTCTTGAGTTTAAGGAAGGATTTCCTATCAACTTCATTCAACTAATTGACGAAATCATCCATGGTGAACGGAAATTGAAAAGCTCTGGAGAATGCCGATAAATACTATTAAAAATGTAACAGCATGTAAAAAACTGTTGATAACAACACCAAAATCTCTGAGTTTTTTCACCTCACTAAGAGGATTCTTCAGGGTGAGAGGACTTCATTTGCTGTAGAGGTGATGTACTCTTCTCGAAGGGCTAGTTTTAAGTAGAAAAGATTTTTTTTTATTATTATTATTTTTTTTTTTAGCTTGTATTTAGTCCTAGCGGCCTCCGTCGATTAAGGGACTGTCTTTTAACTAAAATGTGTCGTATAGCTTGCCGGGTTAATGATTAAGGCATGATGTCGGTGGGTGTAGCATGGATTCCATTGTGAGGGGTTTCTTCGAGGCGGGTGTGTTTTGTAGCAGTGTTACAACAGGGACCCTACTGGGGAGGAGCTGGTGAGTTTTGCTGCAAAGGCTAGGTACCCCTATCCGGCGTCCGTATTGCTACCTGCCAGGAGACGGTACAGGGCTTTAGTTGGATCCCCTAGGAGGTCCCTGAGGTCCTAGAAGTGGTGCCCCAGGGCGGGGCAGGTGAAGAGGCAGTGGTTGAAAGAGGCTAGCTCCTTCCCGCATATGCATATTGTATCCATGTGTTGGGTTCGCCAGTGGTTTACCCGGATTCTGGATGCCATGGCTAAGGTATGCGGAGGCAGTGGAGGTAGAATTTTGTGGGTGGGTTCAGTGCCGGTTGTGGTGGGCCATCCTCGGCTAGCTGCAATATTCACATACTCCTCTCTCCATAGTTCCCATGCAGCGGCGTCGATCTTCTTATAGGCATCACCAGTCGAGGGTGGGACGAGCATGGCGCTATCCTCATGACCTAATGCACCCCGTTTAGCCGCTTTGTCGGCTTTCTCATTTCCCTCGAGTGCTACGTGGGCGGGTATTCATTGGAACAGGAGGCTAGTGCCGAGTTTTGCTATTTCAGTCGAGAGTCGAAGGATTTCTTCACTAAGCTCTGGCCTGGAGGCGCAGTAGCCACTCAGAAGCACTTCTAGGCTCAAGCGAGAGCCCGTCAGGATTATGACCCTTGGAGATGGGGGGGGGGAGTAATGATTTCCCGGAGGGCTTCTCGTATGGCGAGTAGCTTGGCTGTAAGGATGGTGGTGGGCGTTATTTTCCTGGCGAGGATCTTTCCTGTGGGTCCTAGGTAGACGCCTGCACCCGTACGGCCGTCTTCCATAACCGATCCATCGGTGTATACCCGGAAATCTTCTACGATTT
>NC_134780.1:65077967-65095467 GCF_046742065.1 Oratosquilla oratoria | reverse complement strand
TTTCTGGTGTACATGGAATTGGCCTCGTTTAAACGGAATCCAGGTTTCATTTTTAAATAAAAAACGACAGTCATGACCCCGTTATTGATATGTATTTCCAAGGACATATTACAATGGCAATGACTAATTAATGCTTCATAGAAGCTTTATTTATTAGTATATGTGCAAGGCCTGCACTGCGATTTTTTCATTGTCATTCATGCAAGCATTCAGAAAAACTCTGTAGCCTTCGACATTGTAACTTATTTCAGCAATACATTTTCACCAACAGGCAACTTTATACATCCAAGGGTTGACCTCTGGCTTGTTGAAGCCTTCATTAGTTAGGATCGCTCACAGGCCATGTTTTGCTCCTCAGCTGGATGAAATCGCCATTTTTTTTATTATTATTATTATTTTTTTTCATTTTTTTTTTTTTTACAGAATTTACAACAACAAAAATCTTCATGCTGATGGGGGTACATACGAGTACTATGTTACGATCTGCCTAACAAGATAAAAATGGAGTTCACTTTTAACTTCTCTCATCTGATGACTGAATTTATAGCTGTGTTGGTTTGCATCAATTCATTCAATTGTTGATCTACCTTGATTGAAGTGGATCACAATTTTTCAATCGACCCCTCAATTATACGGAAAATGCACACATATATTTCTTTCTCCCTTTTCTGACTTGAACAAAGTAATTTCCTTCATCTAAGAGCCCCCCTCAGGCTGAATGGATTAAGAGAAAAGTCCAACAAATTGGCTCTACATTTGTGCCGACACTTTATCATTTGGAACTCTCGATTATTTACGTACATTTGCGGAAAAGTAAAATGACACGGTAGGGGCACCATGTCGTACTGGTAGCTTGTGGTGTTTGCCAACTTTATTATATCTCTATGTTGCTCCATGACATTACTTCAAGATGAAAATTCTGGTCATCTGATTGGGAATTTTGACATGATACCATTATAATCAATTTGTTTATATTGGAATTGGCACACTTACTATTCCACTATCAGTTGTACCAGGTTCTTATGCCCACCACTCCATCAAAAAGCCTATAAAGTATTCAGATTTTAACTATGCACTTGCATTTCCAATGGTGCAGTGAGAGAGAAAAGATTGTTATCGACTAACTAATTGAATAGTTATTGGGTAGGTTGGTTTTAACTTGGTTACTCAATTTGTTGAGAGATTAATTATCAAGTTAACAAACACATTGATTGTCTAACTTGCTAATTGACAACTTCTGATTTTTTTATTTACTGGTTGAGGGCTACTCCATGGTGAAACCCCTCATTATCAAGTTAACAGACATATTGATTGTTTAACTTGCTAATTGACAACTTCTGATTTTATATTTATTAGCTGAGTGCCACTCCACGGTGAAACCGCTCATTTAACAAGTATCTATCTATATACCAAGAGTTTTCCCCCTTACAAGGCAGAAAGTCAAGTCAACAAGTATGGCAGAGTTTAATCTCAGATATTACCGTAGGTACTGTATGTCACAGCTCAGAATTCAAGATGAATATGGACAGATTCACGATACCAAAATATAGAATTATCATAGCATTTATCCTGGTACTATTCCTTTACATGTATATCTATCTAATTTTTACAATCCTAGGTTAACATTAGCATCTTCGATGGCTTTTTCCAAACTATATTCAACAAGATTCCTTTCAACCATTTTGATGTTGGAAGCATCTTCTGTGGCATTATCTCATCCGACAGGATGATTATAAGTGCCAAGATGTTTGTAAATAGCACATTTTATCTTATTTCATTCAAATTGCTCTCTCTTTTAAAGTTTGGCCAATATAGAACTGGTAACATATTTTGCAAGGAATTTTGTATACACAACCTTTATGCCAATTTGTAGATTAATAGTAAGATATTATCGTGCTGTTATTATTGAAGGTTAAAATAAAATTGAAATTCCTAAGTAACTTAGAGACGTTATCCAAGATTTTATGAGACAGTAAAACCAATCGGTTTTCATGGGGAAAAGGTTTGAATGGTCAAGGGTTGTAAAACGTTTTCCTTACAAAATTGCAGGAGACAGAATAAAATGTTTAGAATATTCTAGTTTAACACTAATAACATAAACATTATAGATAGATAGATAGACTTTATTTGGCAATAAATCAATGTACATGAAGTGCAAATAATGACGGGAACACATAGTTCGAAATAATAAATGTAAATTGCCGAGGATAACACAAAAAGCATGAACGCATATTTCCATTGTGGTCCTCATCAGGTTATTTTTCTACATTAAGTCACACGGACAAACATACATAGGGGGTTGAGGGGACCAGAGACACTAATGAGTAATGCCAGTCAGTACACACATGACACATAAACATTGTTATAGTTTTGCTAATATTACTGAAATGTTTGTACACATAGGAACATTGAGTCCAAATATTTGAGCACCATCTAAAAGGAACATTGCATTAAGCAAAGGAACAACAAAATAATGTTAAACTGTAACAAAACAGTATGAGTGAGTACTATATCGGAGTAGTACCATTAATAATATACTGCATTTTTCTACATCTGTATCAACATGTATGAGTGAGTACTATATCAGAGTAGGACCATTAATGATATACAACAATATTCTACATCTGTAACAACATGCAGTTATAGCGAATCCTACACTCCAGCTAGGGTCACCTATTAATTAAATCTAACATTTTACCTGAATCTCAGGACGGAGTGGGCAATTACTATGAGTAGTACATTATAACCTGAAGCACCAGAGGTAGGGTACAGGGGACCAGTACTCGAATGAGTAAAACAACAAGGAGAATGAGGAAAAAGGTCAGATCATAACTGTTCTCGGAACCTACCTGAGACATATGCCATATTATGACTGGCAAAACAAAGGTGTAAACCAATTTGTAAACATCAATCATTGTTATGCTGAACTAAACTTCTGAAAAAGGGGGGAGGGGAGGTCAGAAACAGTTATGAGTTGAACGCAGATATGGATGGTATTACTCATGGAATCAGGTATCCCTCACTAAGCTAGTAGTGCACAAAATCAAGGCTGTTCTCTGTCCATAGCTGAGACATATAGTAACCCTTGACTTTTTTCTTGAAGGTAACCTTGCTATTTGTCTTCTTAATGGACACAGGTAGTGAGTTCCATAGTTGAGCACCTGTGAAGTGAAAACTGTTTTTGGTGAAGGGACCTGCATGAGGTACAATAAGAGACTCTTGACTGTTCCAGGTTCGGTTCTCAGCCGATAATGTAAAATTACAGCTCACATATGAGGGAGCAGAATCATGAATGACATTGTAAACCTGGTTTAGTTTCAGCTGCTGGACACGATATTTTACAGGCAACACTCCTACCTTGCTAAACTCTTCAATACCAATATGACTACGTTGAGGTAGGTTTAGTATGAATATAATTATCTTATTATGTGTAACCTGTAGCCGGGACTGGTTTTTTCTGCTGAGACTACTGTACCAAGAGCTACAAGCGTAATCAAAGTGATGTTGTAACAAGGCTGAGACCAGAAGCTTCTTTGTTTCCAGATCAAAATTTCTGGCTTTTCTGTACAAAAATTTGACTTTATGTGAACCCCGCATCTGACCTGTACATCGCTGCGTTTTCTGAGGTTGGGTTTGGATGCGAAGACAATGCTTTCCGTTTTACCGAGGTGTAAGGACAGCCTATTGTCTATGAGCCAGTCCTGGACCGATGACAGTTCGACACTCAGTTTCTCCTCTACTTCAACTGGGTCCCTATCTGAGACAATTAGAGCGGAGTCGTCTGCAAATAGCAGTAACTTACAGTTCACCGCACCTGGCATGTCGTTAATATAGATCAGGAACAGTAGCGGTCCTAAAATTGAACCTTGTGGTACACCACAAGTTATCTCTCTGTCATCTGAGCGGGCTTCATTTACCTGTACTAGTTAATTGCGACCTGTAAGGTAGGACTTGAACCAGCCAATATTCGCCACTCCTAATGCCTCAAGTTTTTTTAATAAAATATCATGGTCCACTGTATCAAATGCCTTTTGAAGATCCAACAAGACTAAACCCGTGTAATGACCTCTGTCACATTCCTGTTTTATCAGATCGTAAAGGTATATTGAGCTGGAGTCTGTTGAGTAGTTCGTTCTAAAACCAGATTGCATACCGTATAGTAGATTACGTTCCCTGAGGTAGGTATCTAACTGATTGTATACGGTACGTTCCAAGACCTTCGAAATAATACCTAGAATTGAAACAGGCCTGTAGTTACCTGCCTCAGTTTTTGCGTTTTTCTTGTAAAGAGGTGTTACCCGAGCCCTTTTCATGTCGCTTGGGATAAATCATGAACCAATAGACAAATTTATTGTGTGGGTTATTGGGGGAGTAATAATTGAGGCTCCATCCTTAACAAACCTCGCAGGAATGTCATCTAACCCTGTTGCCTTATTGGCACATATGCTAGCCAGCAATTTAACCCTTAACAGGTAAAGGTCTTTTTGACAAACGATTCAGGTAAAGCGGGGTCTGACAGACCCCAAACACAAAAAAATAAAATAAAATACTTCTACTGCATTAATTGACATAGAAATCAAAACATATGTACTTCAACTTATATTCTTCCATTTACATGCTTAAAAGTGACTATAATTGTTAGACATATATTTTAATGAAAATTACAAAAAAAATTATGAAAAATAAGATATTGTTGACTTCAGAGGGTGCTTGACTGAAAGCATGAAACATGAAGCGGTTGGTCATCATCATTTTGTAGAGACCAATGTCCCAACTATCTTTAAGGAAAAGCAGAGCTACAACAAATGAATAATAAATGTGTTTCATAAACCATGAAATCTGAAGAAAAAAAACGAGGTGATTATTTTGACTGACCAATTTTACGCAAAAATTATGGACTGGTTTTAATGAAATTTTCAGGGAAGGTTGATACAAGGTCCAGCAAACAATCTATAAGTTTTTAATGGTATCTAAGTTTATTATTTATAAGTTTTTATGGCTCTAAGCACTCCTACCCTGACTCAGCAAAACCCCATCCTTCGTTGACGGAAGTTTGTGGTCTCAGAGGGTTTTGAGTTTTCTTGAGAGGACATAAGTCGAGCAATTCATACATAATGCTTGTGATAATGAAGAACATATTTTATTGGATATACTGAAAGTGGAATTTGTGATACTGAAGAATCTAATTGCAGTCATCGCAGATAGGGGTTGAATGGTCCTGACACACTGGTCTTTTGCAGTGTAGGCAGTAGTTCTTGGTCTTCCTGTCAGACTTCGTCACACAAGGCACATCGCTTTCTCATAGAAGAGGTATCCGCTTGCTGATAGGACATGTTCAAGCCAAAGACCGTTCTGATGGTCATCAAAGTACTTTTGTGCATCCCCTTGAAGTTCATCCTCTCCTCTGCCCATGGCCGTATCATCTCTTCTGCCAGCTCAATCAGATACTTCCAGCGTGATGAAAGTTCCGCCTGTCCATCACGTTTCCTCATTTCATTGCAGGTTTCATAGGAGTTGACACCGGCGGCGTTGACCAGTCCGTACATTATGCACAAAGGCGACCGTTTGGTTTTTCGGCTGCACGTATATCGGGCACACATTTGATCAAACGCGTCAACCCCTCCTTTTGTGTTGTTATAATACAAGATGATTTCTGGCTTCCCACAGTCATCCATAACAAGTTGTTGGTGCATTGAGGAGATCAACTGCACAATTTTTTTCTTCTTCTTGTCAGGTAAATGTGACACAAGTGCCATGGTTGTGTCAAAGAGGAAAGCCGTGCACCCTTTTCTGATGACCGTCTTGTCTGTCATCAGAGCTGGTACTTGTGGCTTCTTGTCCCTCAGTGTGCCTACATATGTGAGCCCACAATTTTTCAAAAGATCTTGTACAAGGGGGATAGATGAGAACCAGATGCATGTGTGGGAATAGAGTGGCTGAGGTGTCCTGAAATGTGGCGAGATGTCACATCTTATGATGATATGAGAATAGTGTGAGAAGAAACATATTATCAACAGAACAGAAAATATCAAACATTTATATGTGATACAAAATATGTGATACAAATTGAATTTGAACTAAAAGAGGGGAAGGATGAAATAAATTACAGCTGTATGTGTGGGAATAGAGTGATTGAGGTGCCCTAAAATGTGGCGAGATGTCACATTTTATGATGATATGAGAATAGTGTGATCTTGTTGAGAAGAAACATATTAACAGAACAGAAAATATTAAGCATTCATATGTGATACAAAATATGTGATACAAATTAAATTTGAACAAAAGAGGGAAGGATAAATCAATCAAATAAAATGTGGCGGAATGTCATGCTTTATGATAATATGAGTATAGTGTGACCATGATATGAAAAGAAACTCACATTACCAGAACAGAAATTAAATATTGTGATAAAAATTAATGTGATCAAAAGAGGAAAAATGGAATAAATTAAATAAATAAATAAAATAGATAAAATAAATAAATTAAATAAATAAATAAAATTAAACTCGGATGTATGTTTTTCTGTTGATAAAAAAGAAGAAATTATTATTTACCCATAAGTATAAATGATAAAACATTTATATGACATGAACAAACCTCAGGTAAAGTGGGGTCTGACAAACCCCACGCTACTCACACCTCAGGTAAAGTGGGGTCTGACTGACCCCACGGTACTCACACCTCAGGTAAAGTGGGGTCAGACGGACTCAAAAGCTCTATAAAGCTTATATAGAGCAAGATTCAGGAATGACCCTATCACCCCATTAAGCTACTCCACTGATCAAGAAGGTATATGGGAGTACATATCTGTATGTAATATATTAGTATATTAAAATTAAAAAACAAAAAAGTATGGGGTCTGTCTGACCCCACTTTACCTGTTAAGGGTTAAACACTTCTTTTTGAGTGGTCTTATGCAGTTTGAAACACTTTGAGGACTTGTCCTTATAATACTCCTGAACGTACCTCAGCCCAAACTTCCCAGAACCTGTAGGGAGGGATTTAACTAGTTTTGTGGCAATGGTTGTGAAAAAGGTGTTGAAGTGATTGGCTATGGAGTTCCTATCAGAGTTGAGCTCACCGTTTATCAAGAGTCCTATCCTGTCTACTTTGTTACTAGGCCTTGTGTGAACTTCTAGGGTCTTCAGTGTTTGCCAAAGCTTCCTTGGATCGTGTTTGTTCTGGTGCACCATCTTCCTTAAAAGTGGCAGTTTGCCGACAAGATTGACGAGATAAACACCATATGAGGACGGGGCCTTTATTTGTACGACGTTTTGCTTATTACAGCTTTTTCAAGTACAAGTTGAGATACAAATGCTTGAGATTAAATAAAGGGAAAGGAGGGAACGGGGAGAAAAAAGGGGGGGAAGGGAAAGGAGGAGGAGGAGGAGGAGGGGGAGAAGGGGGGGGATTGGACACTGGGAAAGGATGAGAATGCTGACCCAAACGTCCGTGGGCGAAATGTCCACAAAGGGTGATATATATATTCCCCTAATACCCATGTCCAGCAAAATATTAAATATCTAAACCACCCTTTGTGGACATTTCGCCCACGGACGTTTGGGCCAGCATTCTCATCCTTTCCCAGTGTCCAATCCCCCCCCTCTCCCCCTCCTCCTCCTCCTCCTCTCCCTTCCCCCCCTTTTCTCTCCCCGTTCCCTCCTTTCCCCTTATCTAATCTCAAGCATTTGTATCTCAACTTGTACTTGAAAAAGCTGTAATAAGCGAAACGTCGTACAAATAAAGGCTCCGTCCTCATATGGTATTTATGCACCATCTTAGTACAATAATCAGCTTTGGCTTTATCCTTCCAATAATTCACCTGATTCCTATAGTACAGAAAGCCATTATAGTCCTCCTGATTTCCACTTTTCCTAAATCTGGCAATAAATCTGTCTCTATCTCGAATTAAACCCAGTATTTCATTAGTCATCCATGGCTCCGTCCTCTGTGTTATTCGTATCTCTTTGAGAGGCGCTACTCTATCTATAATAGTAATAAATGTGTACTTAAAATTAGACTAAGCCTTATAAACATCGGTACAATTTAGAACTGGCGACCAGTCTGTCCTACCCAGTTCATCTACAAAATGTTCTCGTAGCTTCACTGTGTTGTGCTTGTTGAAAATCGTCTTCCTAGCTTTCCTAGTACAATATATGAGCTTGTGGTCACTAAGACCATAATCACAAGCACCAGACTGCGTTATCTTGTTACGATCGGAGACCAGGATAAGATCTATGATGGACCTGGATGTGCCTGTTATTCTAGTGGGCTCGTCAATCAGCTGTGTCAGGCCATGAGATATTAGCAAGTTTCTCATTGCCTTAATAAGGTTATTATTTGTACTTGCCAGATTCGTATTAAAATCACCTAGAATAATAATTTCTTGCTCATGCATATTGACCCGATTGAAACAGGTGGATTCTAATGCGCTGTAGAAGGACATCTGTTTTGGTGGTCTGTAACAGACCCCGCATAAGATGGGATGCGATTTGGGTAACAATATTTCTATTCACACAGCTTCGAGCCCATCGTTACTCATAAGGTCTGTACGGGGGTTGAATGCTAAGTCGTTACATATGTAAGTACAAACCCCTCCTCCGGTCCTCTTTCTATCATTACGCACAACACCTATTTCTTCATCAATGTACTGTACTCAGAACTACAGTACATACCCACAAAGTTCTGAGGAACATTCATAAGAAAACATCTTTTAATATTATCTTAATGGGAAGAGCAATAATGTATGTACGAGCATAAATTTATCTGTTTTCTGTGTACTCTGAATTTTAGGTTTCTCTCTGATAGGTGAATTCTTACATTTAAGAAACGTAGTACACTTTTCATATTCAACTTCAAATGTCAACTTGATTGAATCGACTCGGCTATTAATTTAGTTAACGGCATAATGAATATTTGTGTTATCAGTCCATCGGCAGACAATGTCATCAACAACGTAGCCATCTAATACCAAGAGGAATAATTTCACTTAATATTAAAAAAAAAAAAAAAAAAAAGGGAGATGAGATTTCTCCTACCAATGCCAAATGTTTGGGTATGGAACTTGTCATTAAACTAAAACTTGCAGTCTCTAATACACCGTTCGAATAATTGATTAATAATATGGGCAGTAATGGTTATATATATTTATCTAGTTCACTTGTTAGGAGCTCTATTATATCGTCAATTGGGACATTTGTAAATAACGAAACAAGATCATAATTGGCGTGTGAAATTCTTAGCCCTTTAGTTGGAAAAATATCCCCCTCCCATGTTCATAATAAGTCAGATCTCATATACAGGCTTAACAGTGCACAACTCTCCCCCTCTCTAAACTCTCACCCTTCACCCTATTGCCCTCTTATACAACCCTAGTTTTCACTTCTCTTTCCCATGGAGAGAGGGAGAGGGAGAGAAGGAGAGGGATAAGATAAGAGACGGGGAGAGGGAGAGAATGAGAGACTGGGAGAGGGAGAGGGGAAAGAGAGAGGGAGGGAAAGGGGGAGAGAGGAGGAGATAGAGGGGGAGATAGAAGGGGAGCGAGAAAGAGGGGGAGACGGATGAGAGAAAGAGGAAGAGAAAGGGGGAGAGGGGGGAAGAAGAGAGAGAGGAAAAGAAAGGGGGGAGGGGGAGAGAGGGGAGGAAGGAGAGAGAGAGGAAAAGAAAGAGGGGGAGGGAGAAAGAAAGAGAGGGAGGAAGAGGGAGGTAGAGAGAGGAAAAGGGAAAGAAATTGAGAGATAGAGAAAGGGATAGGAGAGAGGGGAGAGAAGGGGAGAGGAAGGGAGAGAAATGGAGAGAAATGGAGGGAGAGAGAGAGAGAGAGAGAGAGAGAGAGAGAGAGAGAGAGAGAGAGAGAGAGAGAGAGAGAGAGAGAGAGAGAGAGAGAGAGAGAGAGAGAGAGAGAGAGAGAGAGAGAGAAAGAGAGATTCTACCCTGTATGTAAGCATTTCGTAAGCCATATATGAAACAATTAATTTGAGATTGCTGTGAAAGGAGACACGAACACATTTTGGTCCACGCACATGTATGGAATATATGCATCACTGGGGCACAAGGAATATATCGAGTTATTTGAATGATGATATAAATACTAATAACATCAGGCCATCCTTTGTTGTCTTAAAAAGTTCGAGAATCAAACAGTTGTTGATGAAGTTGTGAATACGGTAGCGATACAGGATGAGGATACAAAATGTAAATTAAGTGATATCGTATGTTTAGTGAAACGAAAGTCCCATATGACTATCCTCAAAGTGCGCAGCGTCCAGAATTAACGTATTATCAAGCCACATGAGCAAATGATTGTTTTCATTATGACCACCAAACACACTTTAGTGAGTCCGTTATCAGTTACATCTGTATAACAGATGCATGCATGCATTCACACATACATACATGCATATAGAGAACAGTGCTCGTTGGGCCTAACAAAACATATGGTTGGTTCTCAGGGAGATGCATTGGATTCAGGTTCTCTAGCCATACCAGTCTGTTATTCTATCTATTTATTGTTTATTTATTTATTTTTTACCCATCGTTATATTACATTATCTTAGTATTTTCATTTTGTGGAAAAGAAAATTTATATTCCATGACCTTTCCTAGTATTCTGGGTTTATCAGTAGTAAAAACATTTTTTTTTCACAGATGAAAAACCAGCATCTAGTCTGTCTCATTCGAGTTGTCATAACCGGTGCATATTTTTGACGATGAGTCAGCCTCACAAGATGAAAAAAAAAATAATAATTTACATTCAGACACTTAGGATGTTTCCGAAAATAGGGTCTCGGTAGTGATTCTGATTAGGAGAATGGTCTACACAATAGACCATGGGCATGCAAAGTAGTAGTACTGCATGGCAAGTAACTACCTTACTTTATTGTAGTTCAAACTTGACCCAAGCATATTGGATGGATGTATATTCCGAATAGACTGCTAGTATCAGAAAACCCAGAAGTCTCTTCAAGGATGCAGGAGGTGGAAACTTGAGAGACTTGAAATCCTGTGAACCACTTTTTTTTTTCCAAATTCATCTTTCGTGACTAAAATTCTGACATCCACTAGTTATCATGTATATAGTGATGAGTTTATAAAATTTTAACACAGCAACATCATGTACAAATATAATTTTCGTATCTGGATTACGGTGAGAACAGGAGATTTAATAGGGGTTGTCGAGTTCTAACTTGAAGTTTTGGAAATTATACTTAACAATGCAAACGTGACCTTTGTTGTTGATTCTCTTTGCTACTGCAGTTGTTGGAACACATTATTATACATTGTTTTTACTAGAATAAACATGGAGCCGACAGGTCTTCTCTTTGTGATTGTACAGTAATTCCAAAGTGCTTCGCCTTCCGCTCTGCACATATTTATGTGAATTTGTTGATAAAAGAAAAAATTTCTGTAAGACAACTAATGAATAGACAATTATAACATTTATTCGGGAATAACAGTCATATTTGAATATTTACACCTGGGAATAAAGACAGACACTTTAATGAGAACTGTTAATTACAAAAGCCATGTGATTCTCTCTCTTCACTTCTCTCTTTCTACCTAAATCTCTCTTCCTCTTCCTTATTCCATCCTTTATCAACTCCTCCTTTAGAATACTTACTCATACCATATCTATTGTCCTTTCCGTCCGCCAATTTCTTCTCCCTCTTACCACCCGGTCCTTCTCTATTCTTCTTTCTAAACTCTCACCCTTCACTCTATTGCCCTCTTATACAACTCTAGTTTTCACTTCTCATTCCCATGGACTCCCTCCTCCTTCCTTACAATCACCTCCCTCCCTCCCCTCCCTTCCCGTCCCTTACTTTCCCTATCTATTTTATTCTCCTCTTTACCACATGATCCTACTCCATCTTTCGTCTTTTTTCATAAACCTTTCCCCATTACTTTCCTCCTAATCCCCTCCAACCTGTCTACATCTACTTCCAACTTTTATGTATACCCAATCCTCACTTACTCCATATTCTACTGTCTCCTCCTTCCCCATCTACCTCTTGAAAATTTGTTCTCCTTTCCCACATGCTATTCACCCCAAATCTTTCACCATCCAGCTTCATCATCTCCCTCCCTTCCTCCCCTCAGAACCCTCCCCGTCTTCCTTTTTCCAAGTGACTGGAGGACGAGGATTTCCTTGCAGATGTGGAGGATATGTGGAGGATGTGGAGGGCCAAGTGGAGGGTGAGGGGGCAAGATTGTCTGACCGGGAGGGAGGCGATGCAGGCAGAAAACAGAAAAGAAACTTCGGCGGCGTCAAGGGAGAGCTAAACTAGGAGAAATTGAAAAATATGGCAGACGGAATTTATAGAACAAAGCCCACTGGGAAATGGAAGAGAACTGAGGAAGACTGGCATGAAGTCAATAGATGGGGGGAAGGGGAGAAGTGGAAGAGGAAGTGGAAGGGGAAGAAAAAATGGAAGAAGATAAAGAAGTGGAATAATAATGATAAGTGAATAAAGAGAAAGAAGTCCGAGGAGAATTGTAAGTAGGAGAAGTGCAAGAAGTGGAAGAGGAAGAGGAAGAAAAGGAAGAGGAGGAAGGGGAAGAACCGGAAGAAGAAGAGGAAGAAGAGGAAGGGGAAGATGAGGAAGAGGAGGAAGAGCAGAAAGAAGAGGCTGAAGAGGAAGAAGAGGAAGTTGAGGATGAGGAGGAATAGGAGGAAGAGGAGGAAGAGGAGGAAGAGGAGGAAGAAGAGGAAGAAGAGAAAGAAGAGGAAGAAGAGGAAGAAGAGAAAGAAGAGAAAGAAGAGGAAGAAGAGTAGGAAGAGGAGGACGAGGAGGACGAGGAGGAAGAGGAGGAGAATGACTAGGAAGAGATGGAAGAGGAGGAAGGAGGAAGAGGAGAAAGAGGAGGAAGAGGAGAAAGAGGAGGAAGGAAGAAGAGGAGAAAGAAGAGGAAGAACAGGAAGAGGAGGAAGAGGAGCAAGAGGAACAAGAGGAGGAAGAGGAGAAGAGGAGGAAGAGGAAGGAGGAGGAAGGGGAAGAGAATGAAGAGAAGGATGAAGAGGAGGAAAGAGGAGGAAAGAGGAGGAAGAAGAAGGAGAAGGAAGAGGAATAGGGAGGATGAGAATGAAGATGAAGAGGAAAGGATGAGGAGGAGAAAAAGGAGAAAGACGAAGAGGAGGAAGACGAGGAGAAGAAGGAAAACGATGAGGAGGAAGTGGCAGAGGAAGACTAGGTGGAGGAAGACGAGAAAGAAGACGATGACGAGGAAGAAGAGAAGACAGGGAAGAAGAAGACGACGACGAAGAACACGAGTAAGAAGACGAGGAAGAAGACGAGGGATAACAAAAAGAAGACGAAGAAGAATAAGGTGAGGAAGAAGAAGACGAGGAATAAGACGAAGAAGAAGACGAGGAAGAAGAAGACGAGGAAGAAGAAGACGATGAAGGAGAAGACGAGAAAGAAGAAGATGACGAGGACGAAGAAGACGAAGACGAAGAAAAAGAAGACAAGGACGAAGAAAAAGAAGACGAGGACGAAGAAAAAGAAGACGAGGACGAAGAAGAAGACGAAGAGGACGAGGACGAAGTGCAAAAAGACGAAGAAAACGAAGAAAACGAGGAAGAAAAGGATGAGGAAGAAAAGGATGAGGAAGAGAAGGACGAGGAGGAAAAGGACGAGGAACAAAAGGACGAGGAAGAAAAGGACGTGGAAGAAAAGGACGAGGAAGAAAAGGACAAGGAATACAAGGGGAAGGAATGAAAGGAAGAGGAAAAAAAGAACGAGGAAGAAAAGACCGAGGATGAAAAGGACGAGGAAAAAAAGGACGACAAAGAAAAGGAAGAAGAAGAAAAAAAAAGAGGAAGAAAAGGAAGAAGAAGAAAAGGACGAGAAAGAAAAGGACAATTAAGAAAAGAACAAGAAAGAAAAGGACGGGGAAGAAAAGGACGAGGAAGAAAAGGAAGAGGAAGAAAAGTAAGAGGGAAAAAAGGGTGAGGAAGAAATGAACGAGAAAGAAAAGTACGAGGTAGAAAAGGACGTTGAAGAAAAGGACGAAGAAGAAAAGGACGTGGTAGAAAAGGACGAGGAAGAAAAGGACGAGGAAGAAAAGGACGTGGTAGAAAAGGACGTGGAATAAAAATACGAGTAAGAACATAAGAACAACATAAGAAATAAAGGAGACTGCAAAAGACCATAAGGCCTACACTAGGCAGCTCCGTATCCATCACCACCTGTCATCCCCATCCATAAAGTTGTCTAATCGTTTTTTAAAACAACTGATAGTTTCAGCGCTTACTACATGGTTACTAAGTTTATTCCATTCATCGACCACCCTATTAGTAAACCAATTCTTGCCTATTTCCTTCTTAAATCTAAATTTGTCCAGTTTGTACCCATTACTGCGAGTCCTGCCCTGTTTTTTTTATTATGATGATCTTGTTTACGTCACCCTTGTTATAGCCTTTGATCCACTTGAACACTTCTATTAGATCACCCCGCACTCTGCGTCTTTCCAGAGAGTGTAAGTTTAGGTGCCTAAGCCTCTCTTCGTAAGGCAAATTTCCGAGTCCTTGTATCATTTTGGTCATTCTTCTCTGTACTGATTCTAATGAATTTACGTCCATTCTGTAGGACGGAGACCAAAACTGTACCGCATAGTCAAGGATGGGTCTAACTATTGCTAGATAGAGTTTAATAATTACCTCTGCACTTCTATTCGTTACCGTCCTAGCAATGAAGCGTAATGCTCTGTTAGCTTTATTTCTGGCGCTAATACACTGCTTCCTGGTTTTAAGGTCCGGACTCACCAGAACTCCCAAGTCCCTCTCGCACTCAGATTTTTCTAAAAACGTGTTATCTAAGTTGTATCTATTTTCGGGGTTGTGTAGCCCTACGTTTAACACGCTACACTTAGAGATATTGAAGTTCATTTGCCACTTCACCGACCATGTTAACAGCTTATTAAGGTCATCCTGCAGAATCTGGGCGTCGTCTCCTGACCTAATTAGGCGTCCTATTTTAGTGTCGTCCGCAAACTTACTAACATCACTATTTAACCCTTCGTCTAAGTCGTTTATATACATAATGAACAACAAGGGACCCAAAACCGAGCCCTGGGGAACCCCGCTAGTAACATTGCCCCACCTAGATTTTATTCCATTTATGGTGACCCGTTGCTTTCTGTTACTAATCCAAGCTCTAATCCATTCTAACACTTTTCCTCCTATGCCATGGGCTTTGATTTTATTTAGTAGTCTCTGGTGTGGCACTTTGTCGAACGCTTTGCTAAAGTCAAGGTAAATAACATCGTAATTTTCATTGTTGTCTGCCGCCTTATATACCTTAGTGTAAAAGGATAGAAGATTAGTCACACATGACTTACCCTTGGAGAAACCATGCTGTGAAACACGAATTAAATTATGCCCTTCAATGTGTTCTCTGAGTCTATTTACTATTATTGATTCAAGCATTTTTCCTATAACCGATGTCAAACTGATTGGCCTGTAGTTGCATATAGACGATCTATCTCCCTTCTTAAAAACAGGAACAACGTTTGCCTGACTCCAAGCAGTTGGAACAGAACCAGTGTCTACCGATTTATTGAATATTTCAGTTAACTGGTCGCAGATTTCAAATTTACACTCTTTAAGCATTCTTGGAAAAATTTCGTCTGGACCCGGAGATTTTGTAGCTTTAAGTCTGTCAATCTGCTTGACTACTTCCTCTTTACTAATGCTGATATTAGTTAGACTACTTTCTTCATCCCCTCTGAAAATCGGATCGCAGTCAGGTACTTTATCTAACCTCTCATCAGTAAATACCGATAGAAAATAATTGTTAAACTCCTCACTCATTTTTTCTTCCGATTCAATCATGACATTTTCATTGTTTTTAATTGGTCCTATTCTTTCTTTATTTTTTGTTCTATAGAGGTGAAAGAAACCCTTTGGGTTGGATTTTGCTTGACTGGCAACCTTGATTTCATAATTACGTTTCGCTGAACGTGTATTCCTTTTAACCAGCTTTGCCATTTCGTTATATCTTGATCTAAGGTGTGATTCCCCGTTTTTCATTTTTACGTAAAGTCCTCTTTTCATTCCGATCTCATGTTTCAATCTGTCCGTCATCCATTTGGGAGTATTACTATTTTTCCGTATTGACTTTAGGGGGATAAATGTATTTTGTGCATTAATAATTAGATCAGTTAGATTGTTATACATGTCATTTAAATTACTGACCTGACTGCTGGGCCCTCGCCCCCAATTGACCTGCCCTGAGGTATGCGTAGTACCCTCTTTGACCCAGACCTGACCTAAGGTATGCTTCTTACCGTCCATGACCCACACCTGACTAGCCCCGCAACGAGAATCAAGAATGTCTGAAACGTCCGCCTGGCTTTTCGTATTCAATTTCAAATAGGTTTTTATATTGTCAAAGTTTGCTTTCCTGAAGTCTGGTACTTGAACGTTATTCGTACTTTTTATTTTTGCCCAAATAACATTAAATCTTATTTCTTGATGATCGCTAAAGCCTAGACTATCTCCCACTACTACGCTGCTAATTTGGTGCTCATTTTTTGTTAGAATTAAGTCCAGGGTATTTTGTCCCCTCGTAGGATCGGTAATCATTTGTTTTAGGAAATTATCCTGCACTACATCTAGGAATTTCTTCGCTTCATGATCTCCTATTAAAGTTTCCCAGTCAATGTTTCTATAGTTAAAATCTCCCATGATTACAACGTTTTTGTACTGGGACGCTCTGTGAATTTCATGAATCAGGGAATCAGTCTGCTCAATGCTGAGGTTAGGAGGTCTATACAAGACGCCAATAATAGCTTTCTTATTCTTGCCTATAATCTCTACCCAAATAGATTCCGTACAGTCCTCTTCCTTAATCGAATTGTTGACAATACGAGTAAGAAAAGGACGAGGAAGAAAAGGAGGAAAAGCAAAAGGACGAGGAAGAAAAGACAAGAAGGAAATGGACGAGAGAGAAAAGGACGGTGAAGAAAAAGACGGGCAAGAAAAAGACGAAGAAAAGGACGAGGAGGAGAAAGACGAGGAAGAAAAAGACCAGAGAGAAGACGAAGATGAAAAAGAACAGGAAAAAGAAGAAGACCAGGAAGAAAAACAATAAAAAAGAAAAGAAGAAAAAGGAGACCAGGAAGAAGAAAAAGGAGACCAGGAAGAAAAAGAAAAATTGAAACCAAGAAAAAGAAGACAAAGGAGACCAGGAAGAAAAACAAAACAAAAGAGCCTAGGATGAAGAAGAAGACAAAGGAAACCAGGAAGAAGAAAAAGGAGACCAGGAAGAAGAAAAAGGAACCCAGGAAGAAAAAGAAAAATTAGACCAGGAAAAAGAACAGAAAAATGAGAAAAGGAAGAAGAAGAAGAAAAAGGAGACCAGGAAGAAGAAGAAGAAGAGGGAGACCATAAAGAAGAAGGAAAAAGAGTCAAAGAAGAAGAAGGATAAGGAGGAGAAGAAGAAGAAGCAGAAGGAGAAATAAAAGGAGAAGGAAAAGGAAAAGGAGAAGGAGAGGGAGA
>NC_134780.1:65065467-65070467 GCF_046742065.1 Oratosquilla oratoria | reverse complement strand
GTGGTAAAATCTCTATCTATAGAATGACAGATGGAACGGAGGAGATCATAGAGTTTCATAATTGGAGCAAGAAACAGAGAACTATTAGTACACTGTGAATACCAAACGTTTTTATTCAGTATTGTTTTTATCTTATTAATATTAGGGAATAGAATAATGTAAGTATTGGATTTTTTCGATCCTTTGCCATCGGTTGAAATATTTGAGGAATTTAACTCAATCTGGTGCAAGTATATTCATCCAATACACCTCAAATTACACCTTCAGCATTAAAACATACTTTAGTAATTTTGTCATAATCATAATAGATATAATCATTGAGTGTTATATAACACACACTGATATAATCCGGACGGAGGATAGTTAATTGCTGTGTAGGAGTAATTTGGGCATGAGTTTTAAAGTCTAACCTTTTCTAGGTTTATCGTTGGATGTATAGAGCTAACCCCGTACTAAAGAAGGGGTACAATCGTTGTATTCATCTATTAAAAAAAAAAAAAAAATCCATCATACTTATTTCACTATACCCTCTTCATAGATTTATGTTCGAACAAACTGAAGAAACCTTGCCGTTGTTTTGGGTTTGTCTATATTTGGGATGCAACGCTTTAATCCTATTAGATATTCTGCCGTTGCAGGGCTCCTAATATCTCCGCCAAATCTCGGCCCAACTTCATTTTGGAACTCGGCAACAAACGCGGCAGTAAAGAAAAATAAAGTTCTTGCCAACAGGGACTCAGGCGAACGTGACACGGTAGGGAGTGGGAGAGCGGGTGGAGATGAACGAGTTGATCCAAAGTTTGGTGGTGGGCTTAACTTCGACCACACGTATCGTATATCTTGGTGTGTTTTGTTTATAACTATTTGTGCTGCTACAGGCGTGCTTGCAGCAAGTGTGACGTGATAGTAGATTTAAAAAAATTAATTTATATATGAATCATCATGACAAAGTAGCAGTGGAAATGAGCAGTTCTATAAAATGTTCATAATTCATTCTATTCCACATTATTTACTAAACTTATCGCCAGGCTTATGCGATGAATCAAACAGGCAATATAATCGACACTGATGAAATAAAACATATTGAGATTTCACCAATTTTCCCGGCAGGTGGTAACCTTTAGAAGAATTTATCATATCAACGGTATAATGTTTAGTTGAATATGGTCTAATTTCAATAATCTAATGGGTATGAAATATCCCTCTACCAAATGAAACTTGGACTAGGAAAGAAATAAACTCGAACATAATGTATACCTTATACTCGTTCAATTCTAATTTGACCCCATTGTTTCCACGTCTAGTGACATGCGTTGTAACTAACCCATATTGCAACACTACCATATGGAAACTACAATATACACACATACGAACGAACACCTATCCATGCTTTAAGACAAGCGACCATCTCAAGATCAGCACATGATAAGAGCTAGAAGCCAATGAACATATCTCCAAACACAATATACACCATATCCTCAAATAAACCTAAACACAAATTAAGTCACAAGAAATAACCACAAATAATATCCAATCATATTATAACATGATTATAATTGTGTAAACGTTCTATTTGTAACAATCAATTGAAATTATGTAACTGTTAACTGCCCTCCCCGGAAGCTGACATCAGCGATTAGACGGTTTATAAACCGAAATCGGAACCAGGAGCGACAGTTAACAGGTGATAGTGGATCCTGTAGGATCTACACCATGTAGAGACTTTGCCAAATATAATTAAGAAAAGGGCAGTGACTAGTTTCCTTGGCCATCACCTTGTAAATTCATTGGTGGGAGCGAAAAGCTACCTAACCCTCCTCAGAAACTGGACTTGGTGCTACAACAAACTTACATTCAACTCCGATGTAGTAAACGCGTCAGCCTAAAGCCTAAACAGACCTGTCAAACTCGCCCCCTTTAACGAGAAGATTATTAAATACATGTGCATATACAGCGCTGAGTGATTAGATTAACCTTCTTGACTCACGCCTGCACGGCACTGTGGAATCACTACCCCTCAAAACAACACCATAGTGGATATCGTTGGTGCTAATTGGTGCCAACACAACAGCCACCAACCCGAGAGGGTGATACAAACCCTCCCTTCCAGGTGGTGCTGGCTCATCGAGGGCGCAAGCATGTCCATTCTTCTGGCGAATCAAGTCACCTCGTGGTCGCCTCCCGATCTGTGCAGCTGATTTATCACCTGGAGGACACCGCCACCCACCTCCCACCATAAGGGACTGACTCACTAGGGAGCCGGTGCTGACCTCTACCGAGTTCTCGCGATTTGCACCAGAGTCACCTGACCTCGACGGCCAATCAGCCTTCCACGACGCCTTAGCATTACGAGTGCTCCAACCCACCCACTCCCCTTCTCCACTCCCAATCCAAGCCCGTTATTATAAAGTTATCGAGGCTTCAACCGATGAACGACCCTTTCTTAGTACGTCCCTCACAGTCTGTCGTTAGCCAGAACAAAAGCATACAAAAAATCAAAAATCATATCAAAAGTTTGAACATTAAAGAGTAACACACCATATAATAATGGCTGTCGTCAGGTGATTTTATTTAGTAGCAGGAGAGAGTTTATACCTTATACTTTTTCCCCAACCCATCTACTCCCTGGAAAGTTTCCCCTAGGGGAGAGGGTTACATTTCTTCCCTTTTCCCTACCGTATGCCCCATATTCCCTAGATAGTTTCCCCTAGAGGAGAAAGTTACATCTCTTCCCTTTTCCCTACAGTATGCCGCATATTCCTTAGTTTCCCCCAGGTGTGAGGGTTATACCTTTTCCCTACCGTATGCCACATGCTACCTGGATAGTTTCCCCTATGGGAGAGGGTTACATCTCTTACCTTTTCCCTACCGTATGCCACATACTACCTAGATTGTTACCCCCAGGGGGGAGGGTTACATTTCTTCCCTTTTCCTTACCGTATGCCACATACTCCATAGATAGTTTCGCCCATGGGGGAAAGTTACATCTCTTCCCTTTTCCCCACCGTATGCCACATAGTTTCCCCCAGCTGTAGCCTGGGTTCTAAAAATTTCCGAGAACTCGTCCTAGGACATAAAATCACAGTCATGACAGACCATCAACCTTTAACAGAGGCTCTCAAAGGGAAAACATTACAGGGTAATATAGCAAGGTGGCAAACAACCATCTTAAAGTTCAACCAAGAGATTGCCTACATAAAAGGCAAGGCCAATGTCGTAGCAAACACACTTAGCAGAAACCCCATGTTCGCAACAGTTCCAACCACCCACTGTATTTTGTCTCAGGAACTTAAAAAATATATATATAGAAATGACCCAATCGCATGTAATTCTCCACCTAGAACCAGGAACCACTCTACAAAAAAAGAAAAAAAAAAAAAAAAAAAAGCCTGCTTTCCCCCTTCGGGAATTACATCTAAAAGATGGAATTCTTAAGAGAGGCACTGCTCCTACAGACCAAAGTGATATCAAATTCACTAATTTCTAGAGTTCTCTTAATGGTCCATGATAGCCCCATTGCAGGTCATCCCAGTAGAGACAGATGTTTTGCAAACACCACATGTGAATATTTCTGGCCTAAGATTGTCACCGACATCACCCGTCACATAGAAAATTGCACCACCTGTAGCAAACTTCGTGGAACTGACCCCAGACCACTTCAAATTGGAGAGGTGCCTATTCCCTCAGAACCATGGGATACTATGGGTATCGATCTTTTGAAGCTACCTCCAATCCATCAATGTTCCCATTACGTCCTGGCCGCGGTGGATTACTTTTCAAAGTATACAGTACTGTTCCCTTTACCAGATAAATCAGCAGAAACAGTGGCCCAAGCCTTGGTTGACAATATACTCTACAAGTATAACATACTTCCTCAAATTCTGACAACGCCACAGGATTCAGGAACGAAATCCCCCAAAACATAGTCAAACCGATCTGCATCAACAGGATATATGCCACAGCATATGATCCACAAGGAAATGGGCTTGTAGAGAGAACAAACAAAAAAATCCTCGAAGTCCTCCGTCCCTTACATGAGTGTCTTTGCGACACTTGGTACAGGCCAGTATTAATGGCTCTATCAACTCAGCAATAAAGAACTCTCCCCACTTCATAATTTTCGGCCAACCCCTCCATATGCCTTATAACATACAAGCGAAACCCCCTCCTCCCATATACATCATAGAAGATTACACAAAGCGCGTAGAACTCGCCATGCACTTGATCCACAAAGAAAAAAATAACCCAAAGAAAAACAATATACTCGAATGAAACAACATAAACACTCTCGATCCTCGACCCTCATTCCAGGTGACGTTGCCATGCTTAAACACCATAAGAGACCAAACTTGAACCAAAGTTCTTTGGTCCCCTTGTAGTAACAGAAACACTAGGCAACAACAACTGCCACCTTACAGACCCGTCAGACGACACCCTCATCACAGCGCATGGAGAAAAACTAGAACAAATCAAACCAACACTTGATACCAATACCATCCTAGACAGACACGGTTTCCTCCCAAACCTATCGCCACCTACCACTCCACATCACCCACCCGCAATCAAGAAACCTCAACCCCTTATCCAGGCAGTAATTCTCTATAACAATCCACATTCTTCCTCACTTAGAGGGCAGGACATCGTGCTCACCTAAGTGGAAAGTGATCACGATCCCTATTCACCAAGCTCTTTCCCTCTATACAAAAACCTTCTCCACTTTTTCTTTCGAATCGTGTTCACCAGGCAGAGTCGTACACCCATACACCCACCCATATACTCGCAACGAAACAGAAATACATTCAGAAGCAAATACTTAACCACACTACCAGGCCACCTCAAACCTCATCCTCTTAGGTAAAGACTACACTCTCCATCGCAGAAACTTCCACCTAAAAAGCATGTTTTCCAACGTACGACTCATTGAAACAACACTAAGTACAAATGTAATCTATGCAGATATCCCTCTCGACCCGTATACCTACAAAAAATCGACTATTATC
>NC_134780.1:65052967-65060467 GCF_046742065.1 Oratosquilla oratoria | reverse complement strand
ACATGCCAGGAAGGCGGGAAACTGGATGTCTCTCGGACCCCGTGTCTCTAAGTAGCATTAGAACCATATGCTTATGTGCCGCCACTGGACAAGCTACTCGTATTTAAGCAGAGGCAAAACGTTCTGCTGTCCCTTCCCCCTCTCATAATTATCTCCTCACGCGGCATGGCTGTAACCTTTCTTTTAGTGTAAGGTACTTCTTTGTTATTATCTCAATGGGTTTAGCTGGGCTGCCGCCAGCTATTATCACATAGATCATACCATCGTTATTTCACGATATTGTATCCCCTTAGAAATAACTTATTATTTTGTTATTTGAATGAAATACGTGAAACCCCTCATTCGTCTTTCGTTACTTCTCTGGTTATCTGTCTTTGTTATGTGCCATTTTGTAATAATATTACAAGGCCCTCTAAGAAAGAACCCTTGTGGAGGAGGGGTGTAAGATATGGGGATTGAAAAAGCTCGTCAAGACATTGAAGAGGCTACAACAAGCAAATGCCAATACCTGTCCTGGTCACCTATATTATCTTTATTACTGTGAAATGACTTCAGACCCTCCGCAGTGTCATACTTTCATATTAGTATGAAGGATAGGACCATAAATGGTTCATAAACCAGCATAACGGAAAAGAAATTATGGCAACTGAGGTCAACAGAGGTCATTTGTTAGAATTATGTAACCTTGGGGAGCGTGGCCTGTGATTATTTCTACCCGGACTCTATAAGCTATATCTATTATTTCTGTTCTTAGGCTATCATGGGCATTGACCGTTTATCATGGCTTTTATGATGATAAATTCACGAACAATAAATAGTGCAATGATAGATGATTAGAATCACCTGACAGTTCCCAGAACAACTAAATGACATCGTATATAATTTTGAAGTCTACGACAGTCGAATACTAATGACTATTATTAATTCTTCAATAGGTTTGGGTCAAGATACATAAAACATTTCTTCTGTCTAGAAATGTACATGATCTGTGAGATTGTCACCTGGCCCGACAAAATATTGAATGAGCAACGAACATGTGAATATAAACATTAAAAACAACAACAACAATAATAATCAAATAAAATTTTAAAAATAGTAGCCACCGCTCCTGGATATATCACCTTTAGAACAGTGGTGAGAGCGAGCAGTTTCCAGGCCTAATTTAGTTGATTTATGACCTCCTTTGCAGCGAGAAGTTTCAGCCAGTACCTGCAAATACCTAAATCATTGTGATGTTTAACTCGCTAATTCTATTAAAGTCAGCTTTAGAAATGTGCACACGCACGTACCCAAAGACATGCACTCTCTTATTTTCCCTCTCTACCTCCCTTCCTCCTTCATCGTCTTTCTTTCGTTTTATTTATATCTTCCTCACTGTCTCCCTCTTTATCTCTTTCAACCTATTTCTCCCTCTTCCTATCTTTTTATCTATCTCTCCATTTCTACATATTTTATCTTCTCTTCCCTCTTTCCTCCCTCCCGTCTTCTCTCCCTGTGTCCCTCCTCCCTCCTCCCCCATCTCTTTTCTTCTCCCAGTGTCCTTCTCCTTTCATGTTCCTCTCTTTTACCCCTTCTCATTCTCTGTCTCTCCCACTCCCTCTATCCCTCTCTTTTCATTCCTAATCCACTTTCATCCTCCATCCGCTCTCTCATCCGCTCTCTCATCCTCTCTCCACTCTCTCATTCTCCCTCCCACTCATCCTCCCTCCGCTCTCTCATCCTCCTTCCGCTCTCCCATCCTCCCTCCGCTCTCCCATTCTCCCTCCACTCTCATCCACCCTCCGCTCTCATCCTCCCTCCGCTCTCATCCTTCCTCCGCTCTCATCTTTCCTCCTCTCTCATCCTCTCCCAGCTCTCATCCTTCGCTCTCTTATCCTCCCTCCGCTCTCATCCTTGGCTCTCATCCTTCGCTCTCATCTTCCCTTCGCTCTCATCCTCACTCTGCTCTCACCCTCACTCCACTCTCATCCTCACTCCACACATTGTTTAGGAAGACAGTCAAGCATAAATATACATGGGAAAGGGTGGTGGATGGTAGGGTGGTTGATAAGGCAATGATGGACAATATAGTGGTATCCAGGAAAAGAGTAGGAAGAGTTCTGGATTTCTTAGGGGTGAGAGTAGAGGAATATCAGATTATTTTTTGGAAGATAAGCTGAGAGTGGAGAAAGAGATGAAGAGAGAGAAAGGGTGAAAGGTAGAGATGTGCTTAGCGTAAACTGTAAATAAGGAGAAGCTGAGAGAAGTGTGGGAGGTGATGAAGGATAGAGTAGGAGGATGGCAGAAAGTATGGAAGAGGAATGGGAGCGTTTCAAGGAGGATGTGACAAGGTGTGCAAAGATTGTATATGGAACAAGAAGGATGGGAGGGAATAGAAGAAAGGGTAGCGATTAGTGGGATGATGAAGTGAAGTAGATAGTAGAAGAGAAACAGTGAGCATTCATGGTCTGGTTGCAAAGTAAGATGAGAGAAATTTATAAGAAATATAAAGACAAAAAAGATAAACAAAAAGAAAAGATGAAGGATGCAAAAATGAGAGATGTAAAATAGGGGAGGAGTAGGACAGAAAACCTTAGAACCAATAAAAAGATGCTTTAGAAGGACATCAAGAAAGGAAGGGGAGGCGAGTCAAGTAGAGAAGAAAAGGCAAAAGGCGGGGATAGACAGAACTTGACAAAAGAAGGGGCGGCAAGTGGAAGATGGGCGGAGTATTTTAGAGAGCTGTTGGATGTGGAGGATAGGGAGGGATTGGTGGTAGCAGTGAGAGTGCTAAGAAAATTCCAGTGATGGGAAAATAAAAGGGAGATGAAATAAGAAAAGATGAGGTGCAAGTAGTTCTAAAATAAGAACACGCAAGGCTTCTGGGTTAGATGGTTGTCATGAAGAGTGTCGGAAGAAAGGAAATGCACTAACAATCGAGTAGTTGGTGTGGTTGTTTAATGTGTGTCTAAGGGAGTAGAGTGCCGGAGGTTTGGAGGTGTGCCTTTATAGCTCTGCTTTACATATGAAAATGGAATAAATGTGAATGTAGTAGTTTCAGAAGGATAATTTTGTTGAGTGTAGTTGGGATGGCTTATGGGAGGTTTTTGAGAGGATTAGGAAAGGAATAGAGGGAGTAATTGGCGAATAACTGTGTAAGTTTAGGAAAGGTAAAGGGTGAGTGAATCAGGTTTTACTGGTATGGCAGATACGAGAGAAACCTTTGGGAAAAGATGATGACGTTTTTTGGCCTTTTTGTATTTGGAAAAGGCTTATGGCAGGATAGACAGGAAGGCATTATGGGTGGTTTTGCATATACATGGGATTAGGTGAAAACTGTTAAGACCAGTTAAGAGTTTTTACGACAGTAGTAGAGTCCGTGTAAGAATGGGAAATGGAGAGAACGAGTGATTTGAGGTAAACGTGGGACTGCGTTAGGGCTTTGTCATGTCACCATGGCTGTTCAATGTTTACATGGATAGAGTAAAGCAAGAGGTAAAAGTGAGGTTAATGGGTAGGGGACTGGAGATGGTTAAAGAAAATGTGGAAAAGTGGGAAGTAAACCAGTTGCTGTTTGCTGACGACACTGCACTTAAGATAGAGTCTGCGGAGGGATTAAGGTAGTTAATGGGGGAGTTTGGAAAGGTACGCGATAGGAGAAAGTTGAAAGCAAAGGGGGTGAAATCAAAGTGATTAAATGAACAGGGATAGAAAATAGCAGTGAGTTGGAAGCAAGTCTAAAAGGAGGGAGGCTGGAGGAAGCGAATAGCTTGGGAGATTAAAAAGTGTTATGAGAAATATGCAACTGGGAATGGATGTAAAAATGAAATTGTATGAAGAGGTAATTGTGCCGACGACATTGTGTGGGACAGATACTTGGAATTTAATAGAGGCATGAAAAGTTTAGAAGTGCTTTAGATGCAATGTCTGAGAAGTATGGTAGGGGTTACTAGGCTAAACAGAGTGAGAAACGAGAAGGTGAGAAGGAGAGCGGGAGTGGAAATGGAGATGGCAGATAAGGCTGGTGAAACATTATTAGGATGGTTTAGACACATGGAAAGAATGAGTGATGAAAGATTAATAAAAGATGTGTGGAAGGCAGAGGTGGGGGGAGTGAACCTGAGGGGACGACCGAGGATGAGATGGATGGATGGGGTGAAGGGGGTGTTGAGCAAAAGGGAATGTCTGTTGAGGAGGGAGAGGGCAGGAGATAAGGATGAGTGGAAAAATGACTATATGGATGACACTATTATGCAAGGAAGGGAGGAGTAGGGAATGGGGCGGGGTAGCGAGTGCTTATGTGTGAATGATATTTTGACGCAGCCCCAAGGGATTTCTCCATGTCCTCTCTTTTTCTGCATGAGGGGACGGAGAGGGAGGGTTGTCAAATAAGTGAAGCGGCCTTGATGTGGATGAATTGTATCTTGCTGCATTGCGTTTGACCCGAGGCAGTTGCCTGGATATAGGGATGACCATCGTCCATTAGGTGCTGACATGGGAGGGGTGGAAGGGGTGGTGGAGGGGAATGAATTGGGTGAGAATAGTTACGTGCCTCTGAATTGGCTACCTTTCTTACACGGGGGAAAAGCTCTTTATATATATGTGGATATATATATATATATATATATATATATATATATATATATATATATATATACATATATATATATTTACATGTAAACATACTTATACTTTGAATTGTCGCTGATCCTCCCACTCCACCTATCCCTTTTTTGTTTCACCCGGATTTGGTATGTATCAAAAGGGGGCCTTGCTGCTGACTCGATTATATCTGACAGCTGGAGACAAATTGACCGTAACCAGAAGGTCAGGTGAGGGGACCAAAAAACTACTTAGACTGTTTCGTGTGTCAATCCCACAACCAAAAACAGATCATCCATTCTTTACAAAAAATAACGGAAGGAACACACGGGAACCCTGTAAGGATTCCTGCCAAATTAATAAAACCTACTGAGGCTGAATTACCCTTAGAGGATTTTTTTTTTTCCTATTAGGAAATAAAGGTTTCCTTTAGACATTTCAGTCAAGATTGTTCGTCTTTGATAAGGTTGATACTAATGGATATAAGAGTGTTTCATTCAGGTACGAGATTGCGCCACCTCCATTACCAAGAGATGGTGAAATTGTATTAGTTTACCCCTTTACCTCGTTAGTGTTCTTCATGACATATGGCTTTATTAGTCTGAGAATTGGTCTCAGGCTATTGACATGTCCTCAGGAAGGGTTATCGGTTAGGTTGATTGTCTCTTGGAACCAATTACTCAGTGATAAATAATGTGGGAATGCAGCATTAAAGTTACTGTAGTTGGTTGCTTGATTGTAAATATTATAAAGAATGATAAACAAGCCATAACAATAGTCTTTCACATACAGAATTTCTATTTTTTCTGACAAAAGTAAATAGATAAACACGTCGAAACCGACAATGAAATCTGGATGTTATAAGAAGCCGTTATAAAAAGATAAAATGTTAAAAATGTATGATGCATTCATGTTAATGCAGACAAGACAATAAAGTCATATCATTAAGTCTAAGTTCATCTTTTACTCGATGCAAACAACATCAATGGAATTTTTGGGTTCTTCACCGTGAGAATGAGCTTTTGGAAACGCACTCTTCACTTGAGTCAATGAAAATTAGAATCATTATCGCCCGAAATGAGAATACTTAAAACCTGGGCTTTCCTGAAAAGGCATTTTGCAGCGAAAATTGCACTGGCATTTCAACACCAAAATTCAAGAGCTCATGGCGGGTCATGCATGAATTATTTGTAAATAGGATGAAATATATTGGTTCCAACCAAACTGCATAAGAATGTCTAAGAACATATAAGCAATTATGATGTATGTGGGAATGGATCTCCCTTAGAAATGTACGATACTTGCATCAATAGCACATATGCCTACATAACAAAATTTAAATCACGATATATTGTGTGTGTGTGTGTGTGTGTGTGTGTGTGTGTGTGTGTGTGTGTGTGTGTGTGTGTGTGTGTGTGTGTGTGTGTGTGTGTGTGTGTGTGTGTGTGTGTGTGTGTGTGTGTAAGCGTGTGTGTAAGCGTGTGTGTGTTCCATTTTTCTTCTTTTTTTATATTACATCCATTATATATTTCCCCAAACCAATCAAACATTGCCCTTCACTCCTCTCCACTTCACTCAAAGGCTCGTTTATCTGAACCCATGACATCAGCTGAATGTCGGAGCTAAATCTGGCCAATCCTCTGTCAATTTATATCCAATTTTATTTGGTGACCCAGTGTGCACAAGCTATCAACTACAAACACGCGCACGCTTACCGGTCTCATGTTTGGTGCTTTGTTTTCAAGAGCAGAACTCTACACAGAGATGAGTTTTATTACCGATACCAATATTACCTTTACAGCAGAAAAATGTTCACTGGATAGGGGCACTTTGGTGGCAATGGCCATTTTGTCGAGGTCACCATTGTTCCTTTTAAGTATTTTTTATCCTTAGTAATAACTTGAGTACAAAGCTTTTATATATGGCCCTGTATTATACCCTTACAAATAATTTACTCGTCTACTTACTAATATTATATGTAAGCTTCATTTAGTGGATACAGTGTCGAACTCACGAGCAGGTGGTCGTGAGTTCGATTCCCGGGGTCCATTGTGTATGTTTTTTGCGCTGGTTTCCGACATCCCTGACCAGGCGGGAAGGTGAACTAACGATCGAAAAAAAAAAAAAAAAAGCGCCTTGCTTTAACTGGCAGGGCTTGCCCTACCAGGGGCTACTCAGTTCCCACTTCATGAAATAGGGATGGTGAGTTTCCTAGACACAATCTCCTACAGGATTATCTTCTTATACTGAGTAGTAAAACTTTTTTTTCTGACACACAAAAGGTTCTTCTACCCTTCATTTATAAACAACACAAAAATTTTCATTTCAGCTTTGTGCGAAGGGCTTCGACAAAACCAGATATCATGTAGCCTCTTCAAAAGTTCTTAACTCTAACCTAACTACTGACCTAATATAGAACTTGTTCCCCTTTGCATGGAGTTTTTTTTTCATATATAGGGTGTGTTGCTTCGTTCAGTATATTTAGGCAAGGATAGAGATTTCTATCGTATCAAGGTATGTCTTTCTTTTATTGTAGTACTCAGCCTCTTGCCACAAAATTATACGTTCATCACTTTTCTGCCATCATTCTTCAGACCGTGTTATCTACTTTATTCCACCTCTTTAGTTACATAAAAAACACCGGGATCATATAAACGTTTATCTCTGCTTCTGTGCAACTAACTTATGTAGGAATCAACCATTATTTTCTTTCCATATTTTCACTGCCTTTCCTCAAGCCCATGAGTTAGACTAAAAAAAGGAAATCTCAGGGTATATACACTATATAGGCACTTGGTTTAGATTTGGTTTACTTTTCCTTCTGAAGTGGCTCTCTCCTGGCCTTCTATTTTATATTTCCATGGCCTCTCTGCCGTTCTTTTAAACATGTACGTAAAAATAGTATTGTGGGGCAGGAAA
>NC_134780.1:65030467-65042967 GCF_046742065.1 Oratosquilla oratoria | reverse complement strand
CAGTGACGTTTAACCTAACTCTACACAAGCCCCAAATCGTAAACCTTCGGACGATACATTATGATACAATACATTCTTTAATGCAAAGATCAAGTCACAAATTTATTGTTCCACTTTAAGTCTGATCTTTCATATGCAATAGAGAAATTCCTCTTCCCTATAGAACAATTCTTCAGAACCATCGCCATTTTCTCGGTCGTGAAATTCAGGTCACTTAAAAGATACAATGCGGATTTGGGAAATCTTGACTGAGTCTGGATTTGACGATGCAGAAAATGTAAAAGGGGAAAACAGAATGAGAATAGGATGAAGACAAGAATGGAAAATAGCAATGAATATTTAAAAAGGAGAAAAAACAATAACGAATTCAGAGTTATGGAATTCCAAGGGAGAAGCTTGCTTGTGGGAAGAAAGTGATGTGAAAATATATTGAACACAGGTATAAGAGGATATATGTAAAAGGAGAAGAGCATTGGAATAAGTAAAATGTGGTTGATGCACTAAGAACTGCAGGAAGAAGGCAGGTCATACAAAAGACTGAATTGTCACGAGGTGGTAGACGATAAGCAAGATTAACAAGAGACAAGAGACAAGAGACAGAAGGAGAAGGAGGAAGTACAGGTGTACGAGAAGTGGGAGCGGTAATGGGTAGCACGAAGAGTCAAGGAAAAGAGAAAGGAAGAGCAGGTGGAGGGAGGTGGAGGAGGAAGAGGCAGAAGAAGATGAGGGGAGAAGGAAAGGAAAGGAGGGGGAGGAGGAAGAGGAGGGGAGTAGGAAGAGGAGGGGGAGGAGGAAGAGGAGGGGAGGAGGAAGAGATGGGGGAGGAGGTGGAGGAGGAACAGGAGTTGGAGGAGTTGGAAGGGAAGGAGGTGAAGGAGGAGGGGAGAGAGGGGTAGTGGAGTGGGAAGAGGGGAGAGGGAGGAGGGAGGAAGGAGAGGGGAGGAGAGGAGGAGTAGGAAGTGGTAGGAGGAAACAAGAGGAGGGAGGAGGAAGAGGGGAGGGTGAAGAGCAGGAGGAGGAGGTGGAGGGGAAGAGGGGGAGAGGGAAAGGGAGGAGTGAGGAAAGAGAAGGGAGGAGGGGAGAAGGAGGGGTAGGATGAGGAAACAAAAGGAGGGAGGAGGAAGAGGAAGAAGAGGAGGAAGGAAAAAGAAGAGAAGGGAGGTGGAAGAGAAAGAGAAAGGAGCAAAGAGGAGGATCAAGGGGATGAAGAGAAAGGATGTTGAGGAGGGAAGAATAGGAGGGAAAAAAGGAGGGAGGAAGAGGAGGGAGGAAGAGCAGGAGGAAGAGGAGAGAAGCAGAGGAAGGTGGAGTGTTCAGGAAAGAGGAGAAAAAAAGGATGAAGAGGAGGGCAGAAAAGGGAGGAGAAATGAGGGAGGAGTGAGGAGAAAGGAGGAAGGAGGAGGAAAAGGAGGGAGGAATAGGAAGGAAGAGAAGGGAGGAGAAAGGAGGAGGAGGGAGGAGGAGGAGGAAGTGGAGGAGGAAGAGGAGGGAGGAGAAGAGGAAAGAGGAGTATGCATGAGGAAGAGGAGGAGGAAGGAGCGAGGATCAAAGAGGAAGATGGAGGAAGAGGGAGGAGGAGGATAGAGGAAGAGGGAGAAGGAGGATGGAGAAAGAGGGAGGAGGAGGATGGAGGAAAAGGGAGGAGGAGAGAGCAGAAGAAATAAGATAAAGGATAGGAGGGCGGTGAGAAAATGAAGGAAAATGAGGGAGAAAGAGGTAGGAGGAGGGAGAAGCAGAGAGGAGGGAGGAGGGAGAAAGAGGGAGGAGGAAAGAGGTGGAGAAGGAAGGAGGACAAGGAAGGAGGATGGAGAACGAGGGAGGAGGAGGGAGGACAACGGCCTAGGAGGTATGACGAGAGAGGACTAGGGAGGACGATGGAGGAGGAAGGAGGGAGAAAGATTGAGGAGGGAGGAGAGAGGAGGGAGAAGGGAGAAAGAGGGAGGAGGAGGGAGGACGAGGAGGATGGAGGGAGAGGGAAGAAGAGGGAGGAGGGAGGACGAGGGAGGACGAGGAGGAGGGAGGGAGAGGGAAGAAGAGGGAGGAGGGAAGAGGAGAGACAAGGAGGAGGGACGAGGAGGGACGAGGTGGAGGTACGAGGAGGGACGAGGAGGAGGGACGAGGAGGAGGGACGAGGAGGAGGGACGAGGAGGAGGGACGAGGAGGAGGGACGAGGAGGAGGGACGAGGAGGAGGGACGAGGAGGAGGGAGGAGGAGAGAGGAGGAGGAGGAGGAGGGAGGAGAGAGGAGGAGGGAGGAGGAGGAAAAAGAAGGGGAAAGGAAAGGGAGAGAAAGGACGGGGGAAGAAGGAGAAGGAGGGAGGAGAAGGAGGGAGGTGAAGGAGGGAGGAGGAAGAAGAAGAGGAGGGAGGAGAAGGAGGGAGGAGGAGGAAGAAGGGGAGGGAAAGGAAGGAGGGAGGGAGGGAGGGAGGGAGGAGGAGGAGGAGGGGGAGAAGGAGGAGGAGGAGCTAGGATGTAACCGAGCCGGATCAGGGGACCCGGTGACGGCCAGAGAGAAAAGCTGCCAGCACTTGCTGACAATTAAATTCCCGGGTCCCGCACCCCCGAGGAACGACCGAGGATGGAATTCGTTCTCACTGGGACGTTGGGGTGGAAACTACCTCCATGTTGCCGCTACCAACTTGAAGTTATTTCCCCGTTCACGATATACAGCAAAAAGTGATACAGAGCCAAACGTACTCTATCTAATTGTGTGGCAATATTGAGTTATTTCTAATCTTATTTTATTTTATTTTATTTTTCATTTTATCTTATTTTATTTATTTATCTATTTTTGCGATTCTCCAAGTAACAAAAAATGGAAAGAAAAGTTTCGAGTATTTTTATTTATTATTCATACCCGTGTGTGATACAAGGAGGGACGAAGAGGAAGAAAGAGGAGGAAGAAAGATGAGAAGGGAAAAGAAGGGAGGAGGAGAGAGGAGAGAAAGGAGAGGGAGGAGATGTAGGAGGGATGACGAGATAGGAGGGAAGAGAAGGGAGGAAAAGTGAGGAAGAGAGATGAAGAGGGAGGAAGAGAGAAGAGGGAGAAAAATGAAAAAAAGAGAGGAAAGAGGAAAAAGGAGGGAGGAAGAGTGAGGAGGAATGAGGAGGACTGAGGAAAAGGGAGAAGGGAAGAAGAGGAGTGAAGAGGATGAAGTTGGGATGAGGATGAAGATGGAGGAAGGAAGAGGAAGAACGAGGGAAGGGAAGATATGGGGAAGGAGGAAAAATAAGGAAGAAAAGGAAGAAAATAATAGAAAAAAGAAAATGAGAAAAAGATGAATGATGAGAAGAAGGAAAGGGAGAGAAAGCAGAAGTAGAAATAGAAATAGTAGAAAAAGAATGAGAAGGAAAAAGACAAGGAAAAGGACAAGGAAAAAAGTAAAAGAAGAAGGAGAAGGAGGAGAATAAGAAGGAGGAGAAGGAGAAAGAGAAGGAGAAGGAGAAGGAGAAGGAGAAGGAGAAGGAGAAGGAGAAGGAGAAGGAGAAGGAGAAGGAGAAGGAGAAGGAGAAGGAAAAGGAGAAGGAGAAGGAGAAGGAGAAGGAGAAGGAGAAGGAGAAGGAGAAGGAGAAGGGGGAGAAGGAGAAGGAGAAGGAGAAGGAGAAGGAGAAGGAGAAGGAGAAGGAGAAGGAGAAGGAGAAGGAGAAGGAGAAGGAGAAGGAGAAGGAGAAGGAGAAGTAGAAGGAGAAGGAGAAGGAGAAGGAGAAGGAGAAGGAGAAGGAGAAGGAGAAGGAGAAGGAGAAGGAGAAGGAGAAGGAGAAGGAGAAGGAGAAGGAGAAGGAGAAGGAGGAGGAGAAGGAGAAGGAGAAGGAAAAGGAGAAGGAAAAGGAAAAGGAAAAGGAAAAGGAAAAGGAAAAGGAAAAGGAAAAGGAAAAGGAAAAGGAAAAGGAAAAGGAAAAGGAAAAGGAAAAGGAGAAGGAGAAGGAGAAGGAGAAGGAGAAGGAGAAGGAGAAGGAGAAGGAGAAGGAGAAGGAGAAGGAGAAGGAGAAGGAGAAGGGGAAGGGGAAGGAGAAGGAGAAGTGGAATATGAAGAAGGAGGGGTAGGAGAAGGGGGAGGTAGAGGTGGAGGAAGAGGAAGAGGAGGAGAAGGGGAGAAGAAGAAGGAAAAGAAGAAAAGGAAAGAGGAGGAGAATAAGGAGAATAAGAAGGAGAATAAGGAGAAAGATAAGATGAAGGAGGAGGTGAAGGAGGCGAAGAATGAGAGGATGAAGAAGGAGAAGGTAAAGAAGAAGGAGAGGGAGAAGGAAAAGGTAAAGGAAGTTGAAAAGGAAGGAAAGGAGAAGGAGGAGGAGGAGGAGGAGGAGGAGGAGGAAGGAGAAGTAGAAGTAGAAGTAGAAGTAAGAGTAGAATAAAAACAGGAAGAAGGAGAAGGAGAAAGGGAAAAGGTGATGAAGGACAAGAGAAGAAAAAGGAGGAGAAGAAGAAAGAGAAGGAGAAGGAGAAGAAGAAAGAGGAGAAGAATTAAATGAAGGAGGAGAAGAAGAATAAGAAGGAAAAGGAGAGGGAGAAAGAGAAGGAGAAGGAGAAGAAGGAGAACGAGAAGGAAAAAGAGAAGGAGATGAAGGAGAAGAGGAAGTAGAGGGAGAATTAAGTGAATGAAACGAAGTAGTAAGGAAAGGAAAAGGACGAGGGGAAGGGGAGGAGGAGGAGGGGGAGGGGGAGGTAGAGAAGGAGGAGGAGGAGGGGAGGAGGAGGAGGAGGAGGAAGAGGGGGGGAGGAGGAGGAGGGGAGAGGAAGGAAGAGGGGGAGGGGAAGGAGGAGGAGGATGGAAGAGGAGGAGGGTGGAAAGGAAAAAGAAAAGAGGAAGAAGAAAAAAGAGAAGATAGAGACTGAAAAGAAAGAAGAAGGAGAAGCAGGAGAAGCAGAAGGAGAAGCAGAAGGAGAAGAAGACGGAGAAGAAGTGAATGGAAAAGGAAGAGATGGAGAAGCCTGAGGAGAGGGAGAGGGAGTAAATGTAGAAGGATGAGGAGAAGAGAGAGGAAGGAAGAGGAGGAAAAGTGAAACTGCAAGAGCAGGAGGGGCAGCAGAGCAAAAGAAAGAGAGAGAGAAAGAGAAAGGTAAAGAATAAAAAGGAGGAAAATGAGAGTGATAAGAAAGAAAATGAGAATGAGAAAGTGGAGGACAAAGAGAAAGAAATTACAAGAGCAACAATAAGAGCAAGAACTAGAAAAAAGAGATGAAATAGAAAAAGAGTGAAGGACAAAGATAAAGAGAAAGGGAAAGAAAAACAAAGTGAGAGGCGAGGATTAAAAAGGAGAGGAAGGAGGGGAGGGAGGAAAAGGAGGAAGGGAAGGTAGGAAAAGAGGAAAAGGAGGAAGAGAAAGAGGTGAAGAGTTTAAAGGAAAAGGAGGAAGAGGAGGAAAAGACGAAGGAAAAATACAAGAGAGAAAAAGAAAAAAAAGGAGAAGGAGGAGAAAGAGAGGGAGGAAAAGGAGAAGGAAGAGGAGGGGTACTAGTAGTAGGATGAGGAGGAGCAGCAAGATGAGAACTAGAGGAGGGAAAAATATACATAATATTTAATTGTAAATATTTTCCTCTGCCTTCTGAATTGGGTGAGCTAATAAAATATGTTCACACATCTAAAAAGAAAATTATCGTTTACATGTTTTCCTCTATGTTTCACCACCTCGTTACACAAGTCTGAGAGAATTACTAAGATGTTTATTTTGTTATGCTTGCCCGCAGCTTATCATGTAGAATAATAATTATGAGCATTTTATAATCCCATCATCACTGCTGCTAATTTGACGGAAAATCAGTAATGCACTGTATTTAAGTCCAACTAGTAAAACTATCATAAATTGCAGAGGTAACAGATTTTCTGACTCTAAAGAGAGACATGCAACATTGTGTATGCAATGTTATTTACTTTAATGTATCACTTCACAACAAAAATATACATGACAATTATAGAAATACATGTATGGAATATAGTTCATTTTTACATGCGTAATTTATGGCCGTATTCTGGCTAATAGAATTCCTTTTTGTATTGTGGATGGAGGAGGGACGGTCTCTTGCATGAATAGAGTCTTTTGAGGCCAAAGCGTTGACCCATTCAGCTGTAAGAAATCACCTAGTCCTAACAAAAACAAAGCATATAAAACGCGTTGTTGTGATTAGAACGAATATAATTTCCCTGTACATAAATTTGCAGAACAGTAATAACTAGTATGATATACATTCGGTTTTTTCTAACTTTGATGTAGTACGTTACACCAGACAGAAAGCAGCTCAGACTTTTATGCAACATTACATCAAGTTGCAAAGTAATGGAACTCAGTGGTTGTAGCGATGTATGAAAAAAAATTCCACAAAATTTTGCGTGTTGAGTTACATGATTTATGTTTTTGTTATTTAAGCCTCTTAATGGATAATCTTTAAGCTAATTGAGATCTAGACTAAAGATTTAAATGATGAAAATCTTGAGTAATGGAGATTTGATCTTGTTTAGCTTTGACGCTTCCATAAGTTTCATGTGATTACACATCACATAATTATGGTATTGTTTAAAAATATCTACATTCATAAATCATATAGAAAGGAGATCTTTCAGTCATTAAGGGTGGATATGAGAAAAGGTAAAACAAGCAAATTAAATAATCAATTGACTTGTTACTTTGCTTAGATGCTTCGCTAGATTGTAAAACTTCGAATTGTACCACATAACATAGCTTATGTGGAAGATATATTACATTTATTATGCTATGAGTAAATTTATCTTACCTTGTTTTGAATTACATGTACGTCTCGACAGTTTAGACTTATATACCACCTCTAGTTAGTATTTAGAGTTTCTGAACTCCTACTTCCCTACTCCTCCCCCCCCCAAAAAAAAAAAAAAAATCAACGAAAGTCATTAATATTCATTTTTCACAGGATACCTGTTTGCAGAAAAAAGACAGGGGAGATATTTAAAACTGTTCCAGACTGGGTATCAATGTTTAACGTGTTTTATGATGAAGTCCATAAAACAGCCGAACAATGCCAGTGCCTCCAGACAGCCCAGCTACACGCCTGATCCCTCCAGGATCCAGTTCGACTGAATGCCCGTAAGGGGGAAACATCGCACGTCTTCAGTGTACAGAGCTTAGAACCGTCTGCTCGTCCAGGATACTTAGTGTCCGAAGTATCTACCATGGGGACTTGAGGTTCAGACCACAGAGTGGCCTTGAAATCAAGAAGTACCATATACAATGCCTTGTGAAATTAATTTCTCTTAACCATTAACTGCCAGATGGTAGTTAACTGGTGAACAGGTGGTTGAACACGTCTACACGATTTAAGGCGAGGCTCCTCTCGGCCTTGAGGAAATAACGTGAACAGTTTGTTCTGTAGAGAGAGCAACATTACCCCCTGTGCTTCCCAAAGGACAGTATCACATCATAATTCCAATTATTTAGGAGTTTCTTTGGTTATGTATACTCATTTCATAGTGGCATAAAGCTAGGTCAGCAAGGTTTGTTCTCCTTGTTTGATAAACTCAGCAGTTATGTTACAGCATTCTGGAGCGCGTCCGCTATAGGGCTTGGAAACTGGATTTCTGAATTTAGCAGTGGTGACTTGTTCGTCTGCCAACAATGCACCTGAGTATTTTTGTCAGCGGTTTGCACACTCTATGTCGGAAGGGAATGAACAAATTAACATTCAAGAGAGCACAGTGCAGCGCCAGGAAGCGCGTCCCAAGTGTAACGCAGTTGAGTACAAAGGAATTAATGGGATCTGGAATAGCGTCATCACTAACGACCAGGAAAAGTACTCGAAAGAAAAGTCCAGCTCTATCGATCAGGTGATTCGACGCCATGAACAAAGCATGGTGTATGTTCGTACAGTCAGGCGACATGGATCATATGTACAAACTATAAAGTTCTCCGAGTCCAGTTTGGGTACGTTCAACAATTTTTTTTTAATGTAAAAGGTACAAAGTTAAGGTAAAGTACTACAATTCATGAAAAGAAGGATACGTATTTCTTTCTCCCTATCAGAAAGTAGGTCTGTGTCTGTCTGTCTGTGTCTGCGTTCATCTGTCTGTATATGTTTAAGCATGATTGATATATATATGTACGTATACACGGATGTACATATGCATGTATGTAATATGCATACATGTACGTGTGCATTCTACATGCATGAATGTATATACACATAAATGCATGTGCATATACATACATACTTGCAACCATCCATACATTCACATCTTTATCGTGTTTTAATGGTAATAATTGTTGTCATTTCTACTAGCAGGTAACCCACATCCTTACAGCAGAATTGGATAGAGTGAGCTAAGGGACAGACCGAGAATAAGATGGATTGAAATATCTGTGGAGCAGGAGAGGGCAAAAGATCGAAGTTAATAGAAGATTGTGAATGGATGAAGGAATAAGGCTGTTGCGGCCCTAGGAGATGTTCTCATTTGTTTCATAATTATTTTGAGTGGTTGAAGAGGGAAGGGAAAGGGTCACCAAACAATAAAGGGGTGAAAGTAAGCTACCTCCGGCTGTGGGGCCTTGCCGTGTAAGAGATTCATCTCGCTGCATTGTATTTAATCCAATGTGACGGGAGACAGGTCGACCTACCACCTTTGAGGTGCTGAGCGGGTGAGGTGGTTGAATCAATTTTAGTCCTGCGTTTTCACTCGGTCAACCTCTTCTAAGGGAGAAAGGACCTTTGTTTCTTTTTATGTGTGAGTGTGTGAGTGTATGTGTGTGTGATTCACCATGGTCTTGGATCACGTGTTGGACTCATGATCGACAGCTATTACCCTCCCGGAAGAGAGCTCAGAGCTCACATATGACCGATCTATGGGTAATGCTGTGACCTCACACACACACACACACACACACACACACACACACACACACACACACACACACACACACACACACACACACACACACACACACACACACACACACACACACACACACACACACACACACACACACACACACACACACACACACACACACACACACACACACACACACACATTCAACTCCCCGACAACGAGATTAGAGTAACGACTCGCAGCGCAGCAATAGTGAAATTATTTCAGCCCTGGGCGGGATTCGAACCCGGACCGCCGTAGTAGTGGCCGTGAACGCTACCACTGCGCCATCGAGTTATGTATATATATATATATATATATATATATATATATATATATACATATATATATATATATATATATATATATATATGTGTGTGTGTGTGTGTGTGTGTGTGTGTGTGTGTGTGTGTGTGTGTGTGTGTGTGTGTGTGTGTGTGTGTGTGTGTGTGTGTGTGTGTGTGTGTGTGTGTGTGTGTGTGTGTGTGTGTGTGTGTGTGTGTGTGTGTGTGTGTGTGTGTGTGTGTGTGTGTGTGTGTGTGTGTGTGTGTGTGTGTGTGTGAGTGTGTGTGTGTGTGTGTGTGTGTGTGTGTGTGTGTGTGTGTGTGTGTGTGTGTGTGTGTGTGTGTGTGTGTGTGTGTGTGTGTTTTCGTGCATGTATATATTTGTATATATGTATCTATATATTTATGTATATATGTATCTGCATATTTATGTATATATGTATGTGTATATGCATATTTGTATGTGTATATATGTATGTAATCATATTTGTATATACGAATATGTTTGTATGTTTGTATGTATATATGTATACACATATATATATATATGTATAATATTATATATATATATATATATATATATATATATATATATATATATAGATATGTCCGCGTATGCATGTGTGCATATGTGTATGCATGTATGCATGCATGCATCTATGCATATGTGCAGGCATGCGTGCATATATTATATCCATCCTTTTTCTTTTAATTCCAACAGACAATGTATGGGATAAAACCTAGTTTGTTTAGTTAGTCAATAATATAAAACATCACCATTACAGTATATCTATGAATCTGCACATTATCTCCGGTCAAACAATCCATTTTCTAGGTTCAGTTTACCCGACTTCTCCAACTGTAGACAAATACTTCTCTTTACTTTCTTGTACTGATTCCATACCATATATCTTGGGACCTACAGGAAATAAATTTGGTGCTGGTGATACAAAGAAGTATCTTATTGAGCCACGATTCTTCTAACATGAATTGTGCAATACGGAAAGCTGCTACAATTATCACATATATTCTAAGATAGAAATGAAGATTGGAATGGTGTTTTCTCTAATAATGACTATGAGGGGACCACAAAGTTAGAAATTAAGAAAATAATCAAGACCATTCTTAACCTATTTCACTTCGGTACTGGAAGATTTTGCTTTATATATGACTTATTCTAAAGTCTAACATTGCTGTCTTTATCACCCCTGTTAGTAATCAAGACACTAGGAAAAGATTACAACGTTCCTATAGAAAACTTAAGAGTTTTACCCCCAAAATTCCGTGGATAAAAGTAATCCTGTAGTTATTCTTTTCAGATGAAGAGATAACATTTTCAATTCCATCTCTCCTAAAGCGACAAGAATCTCACGAGTCTTTTGGGAACCAAATGGGTCAAAAACAAAAATTGCATTTTTTTTTCCCCAGATGAAGAATGAAAAAAGTGACGTTTCCACTCAGGAGAAACGCCGGTGAATAAGTCTCATCGAGCTAATTTGATTGTCCATTTTGCTTCTTCATCACTTTTATCAGGTTTGTGTGCAATCATACTTCATGTTTAAAAAAAATACTTTCTTGAGTTGTGCTACTGTTTTGTAAACAAGGACGAAGCAGGACAAACAAGGGTTCTGGCAAGATTGAGGTAATGATATTGGTGAAGCCAGAAGTGCAAAACGTGATAATTTTGACGGCAACCATGGCGAATCTAAGAATGATTTCCATTAACCATTCAATTGACATTGATACTTTTATTTTGTGATTTTACTATGAACTTACAAGACTCTCCTCTCTTTTTTCTTCCCTGACCCCTCCACCCGTATTTTTCGTCCACCACTACTCCTCCTAATATTTTGACTCTCCTCTTCTTCCTCCGCCTCTCCTCGCCTCCTCCACCTCTCATCCACCCATCCTCCTTCTACTCTTCCTAATAATGACCTATACTAATCCTCCTTCCGCTTCCCCTCTTTCTTCACTTCTTCGCTCCTCCTCCTCTTATTCTTCCTCCTTCTCCTCTTCCTTCTCCTCCTCCTCCTCGTTCTCCTACTCCTATTCTTTCTTCTCCATTACTCCTACTCCTCCTCTTCCGCCGCCGCCGCCGCCGTCGCTGTTCTCTTCTCCTCTTCTTCCTACCCTCATTCTTTCTTCTCTTCTTCGTCTACCCTCTTCCTCATCGTCATCATAGTGTCATAGCTATATTTTTCATCTTAAGAATAGTTTCCCCTTCCATTGTTAGATTAAGTTTCTTTGATACTAACTCCTTCACTTTCACGTTTACAATTGGCATCACTTAGCTCGTCATTTTCAACAGCTTCCCGCCTCCCAATCTTCCATTCTCAAAACCCCATCCTGCTTTAGGAGTACTACAGCTATCACAGACGCCTACGTGTTTGGTGCTTCACTGATTCACTTTGATCAACCGAGTTCAAAGCCCATGAACGAATCATCTCTCCGTGGAACTTGGGGTCGAACAGTACATTCAACGGGAAGTGATGAGCCAGTGGAACAAGCGGAAGAGCTACCTCGAGAAGGCGAATGAGTGGATGAAATGGAGACGAATAGATGTGAAAGGAAGGAAAGTTAAAAAAAAAAAATCTGCCATGACTACGGAGACGACGACGATGATGACGGTGACGATGGTAGTCACTCCAAGGTAATGACAATTATAATGAGGGCAACGATGACTATGGCGACGAAGACAAGAACAACGTCAAAGACGACGTCTGTTTGCAGAACATGAGGACAATGTAATCACAATTCAGAATCACGAGACGATATCGGACCCTAGGCCCAATGGAGAGAACATGTATCATACGAACCTGTGATCTCCTTCAATACCAAGTGACCTTTGCACTCTTCCTTGCATCCCTCCGTGTCAGTGGCACAAGGAGATCTTCCTTTCGTTCATCTATTCCACTCACCTCTATGACCCTCCCTCGGTAGCAAAAGGAGTTAAACTCTTAAATCCGTAAATTACCTCCGGGACCTCTAGCACACAAGTTTTCTAATTCAAGAGTGATTCCGTCCTTACATCTAATTTTTACTGTCAATTCCTTCATTCAAATCCACGTGTCCTCTCCATGACCTCCCCTTCTTGGACAACAATCACAATTTCACTTGGCCGTTAACGCACATTCCTTAGTAGCTTCTTTGTAATCTCTAGGGTTTCCTCTGTTGACCGTATTCTCATTTTCCTCCCGATTTCCTGCTATTTCCAACTTTTATTTAAATATTTTCCAACCTCGTTGCAATGTCCTTCTCTGTACCATTTTCCTTTCTATCTTTTGGCCTGATTTTTTTGTGTATGCATGCGTATGAGTTTGTGTGTGTGTATTTGTGTATATACATGTGTGTCTGTGCGTGTGTGTGTGTGTATGTGTATGTGTGTGACT
>NC_134780.1:64945467-65025467 GCF_046742065.1 Oratosquilla oratoria | reverse complement strand
AGGTACGTATGTATGCATATAAAGATACATGCATGCACATATATATGCATGTACGTATGCATACATGTACGTATGTATACATGCACGTATGTATTCATGTATTGTTACGTATGTATCGTACTCGAAATATTGCCTAGTTATCATTTCGCATAAATCGCGCATATTTAAGATGTCTTCGCTCCTTTACCTGAACCATATTATAGCTACTTAATCGTAATTGTCCATTCGGATCACACCGGAGGATGTCACGACATGCCCCCTTCCGCTCCACCTTCTCATTGGTCAGCGAGGCGAGGTCGTGCCCTGGGGCCAAAGACTGGCAGATTATACCTTTCGCCTGGAAGAGTTGCTAGCCGGCTTGTAGGGAGGAGCCCTTCGCCCTTTGTTAGATATTTCTATTGCCTTTTGTTCACTTGCTGTGTATGCATATATATATGTTAGTACCATTATCATTTCATATGAAAACTTCGTATTATAGTCATTAATGTTGTCTGAGTTAAGCCTGAACAACTCATAGCTGCCTGGTTGTTTATGTAGACCTATTATTTTCATAACACAATAAAACCCTTGCTAACGTTTAATTATTCACTTGGAAATTAGCCTCTTTTATCGTTACCAGACGAAATTTTGGGAACTTCCGCTAAACTTACGGGTGCCATACATTATTTTCATAAATCATCCAAAGCTCCCGTCTCGTAACAGTATGTATGTATGTATATATATATATATATATATATATATATATATATATATATATATATATATATACGTAGAGAATATGTTTGTGCAGTTCACATGCAAAATACGTTGTATGTACAGTACATACACAGTATGCATGTGCAGTATGTGCAATATGTATACATGTATAGTATTTATATATGCATGTGTTTATATATGTATGTATAGTATGCATTTATGCACGACTTCTTATGGTAATCCATTAATATCGACGATGACGTCTCTGCTCCGGAGAGGAGTGAAGAGACCTGCACGATTAATTGATCAAGGTGGAATTACGAATGCGCTATCCCTGCATCTATTTACTAATCCTATTACCATTTATACGATATATCACATGCACGACACATGATCCACAAACATACTACATGATGTCGTCAGACACTGACATTGGTCAGCTCATACTTAGACCAAATATTATTGCCAGCCCCTTGCCGAAGCACATATTACCCAAATCACGAACAACAGGTAAGCGTGACGCCACGATTGCGCAACCCTTACAATTAATGCCACAATTCTCTCGCCAGACAAATAATTAGCCATTTCCTTATACCTTTCAAAATATAAATATCCTAAACTCTTCGTTTAAATAAATACAAACTGTAAATATCCTAAACTCTTCGTTTAAATAAATAATAAGTCCGAAGAGACTTTATCTTCTCTCGCACTACTATAAAGTTTAACCTTAATAGGCTACGTCCTCGATTCCACCATCTTGACCCCCTGAGACAAAAATCATGGTGTTTTCGAGAGAAAGATACCATATCTTAGTACTACTAAAAAATTAATTGGATGGGTTCTCTGACTTTTGGGTGGTTTTGCAAAACGCCTCGCACCCCTGTGTTGAGGTGGTGATTTTGTAACACTACTAAAAAATTAATTGGATTGGTTCTCTGACTTGTGGGTGGTTTTGCAAAACGCCTCGCGCCCCTGTGTTGACGTGGTGATTTTGTAACGCTTCTCAAGCCAGAGCCAGTAAGACTTTTTCGTTTTAACACACACCCTTTCATTACTTTTCCAAAATGTCTGAGGAAGTTTCTTCTAGGATGAAACGTTATCGACACTTCTGGAAATGGGTGACGTGCTCAAAAAAGATACAAAAGAAAGACACCAAAAACAACTCTGAGCTTCTTGGACAGCTTCGAGCAGAACACGCTAGAACCTTTCCGGGTCTTTACGGAAAAACCAAAAGCTTTTCTGTGATAGAGTCTTTAAAGGAGTTCCATTCAAAAGTTCTTCAGTTTAATGTCACCATACGTGAAAATGAAGACTTTTCGTATTCAGATGAAATGTTTAACGATTTACAATTGTTTAACGGAGACGTCGAAAAGAGTAAATTCGATGGTTTTTCCAAGCACTATTTCGCGGGCTACAAGAGTTTCATAAAACATGGAGGCAGGGGTGATCACAGAAATTACCAAATGCACTACATCGACTCAATTTTTAAGAGTTACAAGCGTCAAGAGAAGAAAAACAAGTACGCTATAAAGAAAGTCAAAGAAGAGGCTGAAAAAAGAGGCTCCAAGAAAAGATTGAAGAAGAAAAGCGGAAAGCCGCCGAGGAAGAGGAACGGAAAAAGCAAGAAAAGCTGGATAGAAAGCAAAAACTGATGGAACTTAAAAAGGGAAGGGATGAGAGGTGTGTTAAACGGTTGAAAAAAAAAAAGACTTGAGCAACAATTGAAAGAGGAGAAACACCGTAAAAAAAATTAGAGAAGAAACGTCTCGAAGAACAAAGAAAAGACGAGAGACTACGTCTAAGAATGGAAAACGCGAGCTGGCGAAAGAAGAACTAAAAAAAAAAAAAAGGAATGATTTGAGAAATCTGAAAAGAAATATGGGTTCTTTGTTATTCCCTGAACTACAAGAAGAGCAAAAGAAAATGCTAGAAGAGGACAGAGCAGAAGAGAGACGTGAAAAACCGTCAATCGACATATTTTCCATAGACAAACTAAAAGGAGTGATAACCGATGAAAATAAAGTTGAACCTCAAAATCTCGGCAAGCTAGGAGACTTCAAATGTAAATACTGCCAAGCCTTGATGTAAAAAAAGAGCCCAGGACAGTTTGTTGTAATAACGGGCAAGTCGCAGCTTTTATTCCATCAGAAATCAAAGACAAGACTGTTAAAAGCCTAAACGACGGAACTTCTGAATTTTCTTATCGTTTTCTTGGATATTTAGTAGGATTCAACAATTTGTTCTGTTTTACCTCTTTCTCAACACCTCGCAAGTTAGAAAATGCTTTAGAGAAATCCATATGTTTCAAGGTTCAAGGAAGAATTTACCACAGGTTAGGATATTTGAATCCTGGAAGATTTCAAGAAGGACCTCTAAACCATCAGGCTTCGGGAAGCCGTGGATTTTTTGGCAAGGAAGTAGAAAAAAAGGATTTCTGGAAGAACAAAGGTGACAGTTTCTTGGACCTATATGTTGCATGTTCACGGGTTACAAGCCACGATTCTCTCTTCGTTTACACTGGCTATAAAAAGGAAGGAGACGATTATGTCAGGAAGCCTGCACGCAACTACGTGTATAAAGAGCTTTTCTCCGGAGAAGGGTTTTATAAAGGTAATTTTGAAGACATCGTGGAAGAGACATATAAGAAAACGTCTAACGACGACGAAACAGAAGTCGAAAAAGCAGAAGAACCTGATCAATCGATCACTGTAATACCAAAGTCCGCCTACAAAATCAGCGAAATAGACGCCATCAACATGATCATGCCTCCTGAGTCCAATTATGGGGAAGAAAACAGTGATTCTGGAGAATTTATTGAAATGATCCATAGTATCAGAGAGGAAATGAAAGAGCAGAAAAAAGAATTTGAAAATGAAAAGAAAAGGAATAAGGAGAACATGAAGAGGATGATGAAGGAGTTTTTGAAGGCTTTGAGTGACGACAGCGATGATGACGGAAAAATATTCGAAGACAGTGATGGAAGCGTCTACGACTCGGAAGAGGACTCAGATATTAAAGATGATGGCCCTCCAAGAAAGAAAATGAAGCAATAATGGTGTACAAAATTTGTATTTGATGTTAAATAAAACTATTTGTAAAAATCTATCTTTTATTTGTAAAACCTTCATTAATACAAGAAAATTCAGGGACAGAGGGTATCTCAGGGGGCGTAGCCCAATGGCGCCGCAGTCCAAGCACCCCTGGCAAAGCCAGGGCCGGCGAAGCCGGGTGCTTGTAGAAATAGAAATTAAAATTTAAGGGGTACCATTAAATTTAGTAGAAAATTTCAAGTATTTAGGAGTAAATGTTAATGACAAATGTGACATGGGAACAGGAATAAATAACAGAATTGGGAACTACACTAAAAGTCTAAGACTCGTGTACCCATTACTAAAGGAAAAAAATATACCAAGCAGGGTTAAAGTCTTGATATACAAAATGATACTAAGCCGAGGCCTTTGTTAACTTATGGATCAGAAATATGGACGTTAATAGCTAAGCTAAAGAGTAAGATTCAAGAGGTAGAAATGCGAGTCCTACGCCTCATTAAGGGAATAACAAGGAGAGACCGGAAGAGAAATGCTGATGTCCAGGAGGAGCTTAGTGTGGAACCAATATTAACATTTGTGGAGAGAAGTCAATTTAGATGGTATGGACACGTGATGAGGATGGACATAGAAAGATACTCTTTAAGGCAAGTTTCTCAACCTGTTTACCCTTGCGTAACCTTTAAAATAAACTGCATGTCTCAAGGAACCCCTGCGCAAAAAAAAAAAAAAAAAAAAAAACATACACCATATCTTTCTCATTTTATTTTCATAGTAATAATAGGTTAGATAGGATGATGCCTATATTACATTATTGTATTAATCAAGAATATGTCGTGCGTGTTTAAATATATTACGTATATGTAATTAAATAAAAAATCAAAAGTGTATTAGCTTATCTCACTTGTTCCCGCGGAAACCTTAGGGACCTTTTGCGGTACCTTGGAGTTCCGGGGAACCCTGGTTGAGAAACGCTGCTCTAAGAAAATCTACGAGGCATCACAACGGACAGGGCATCTACCCTAACTGGAGTATGGTGAGATGAGATTATATATATATATATATATATATATATATATATATATATACATATATAGATATATACATATATACATATATATATATATATATATATATATATATATATGTGTATATATATATATATATATATATATATATATATTATTACATCTGTGATGTGTATATCCCTGGTATGTAATTGTTATTATTATTTGCGAGGAAATATCATATCTCATGTTACGTATGTTCGTACTATGCTACTTTGGTCATGATCAAATTCTGTGTCACCGGAAGGTATTGTTTTCTTTACTCTGTATTATATGTATTTGTTAAGGTAAACTATGGTTTTTGTTTGTAATAATGTTATGATTGTTTCAAGTGTCCATTGCGCATGCGCCTCTGCTACGTCATAGGTCGTGACGTAAGAATATTTCATTTGTATTTCCCGAGTAAACAGACCAAATACCGGGTCCAATCAGGAAAGTAGCCTGAGTAACAATGTAGACTCGTCAGGCTAGGTAAATCCCGCCCCCCTTGTATTATCCAATCAGCTGCGAACGTATTGCGTTGTCACGCGAAGGTGAACGGGTCTATGCGATTGGCCAATAAGGTGTGAGGTTGCCTTCAGGCCCTGCCTGGAGCTATCCCAGCGGTCAGATTTGAAATGACTGCTTTGAGATTAGTACCTTCTCCCTTGATATCGTAGCAGTGAGCCAGTTTAATTAGGACTTAGTTTTGTAGTTTTCCATTCAATGTACGCGGAGTGATGTAGTATTTGGGGCTTAGGATTAGCTTAATATTTTAAAACTGTTTAGTGATCTGTGAACCGGTCTTACGTCTGTTCAATCCCGTTAAAACTTTCGAACTTGATTCTTTCGTGTAATGTTTAAGCCTATAAGTTTGACTTCAATGGTAGGAAAAATAATGGAAACTATCACCAGAGATGCTATCGAACATCATTTAGAAAGTAATCGTTTGATAAATGATAGCCAGCATGGTTTCAGACGGAATTGTTGTTCGTGACTAACTTACTCGAATTCTACAGCACAGTTATCTCAAATTATGACAAAAGAAACAATATATATTTAATATATCTAGACTTTGCAAAAGCTTTTGATACCGTCCCACACGAAAGACTACTTACTAAATTAGCTTCGCACGGAATAAGTGGTAGCCTATTAAGTTGGACTAGTAATTGGTTGAATGATCGAAAACAGACAGTTGTTTTAAATGGAAAAACTTCTAGATGGAAAAATGTTACAAGTGGAGATCCTCAGGGTTCCGTTCTTGGGCCACTTCTATTTATAGTATATATAAATGATATAGACCATGGACTAAATCTACTGTTTCCAAATTTGCTGATGATACAAAACTGTGCGGAATGGCAAATGATCACTTAAATCAATTAGATATTCAAGAAGATTTAGATAAATTACAGCAATGGTCATTAACAAGCTATTTAAATCGTTAGTTTGTCCACATTTGGAATAGGCTGTTTCCGTACGGTCACCGAATCACATTAAAGACATTGACAGATTGGAAAAAGTACAACGGCGAGCCACAAAACTGATTCCAAATATCAAAAATGAATCATACGAAAATCGACTAAAACATATGAATTTGTTTTCCTTAAAAAAGCGTAGACTCAGAGGTGACTTAACACATGTCTTTAAAACTCTAAAGGGAATTGACAACATCAAAAGTGACAAAATTTTCACATTGAATGAGAATCAGACAAGAAACAATAGTCTCAAACTGTCCGGAAATAGATTCAATTTGGAAGTAGGTAGAAACAACTTTGCCAACCGTGTAGTTAATGAACGGAATAAACTTCCTGCACTGATAGTGCAATATAGTTCAGTTCGAAACTTTAAGAATCATTTAGATAAACACCTAAGCAAGATGCTGTGATGATTACAATTTATCTTATAATATTTATTTTTGTTTTGTCATCATTTGTCTGTTTGATTTTCATTTATTATTAGTTATATGTTCATTTATTATTATTTACTATCTACCTGTTTGTTTATTATTTAACTATACCTATGCACTTATTTATGTATTTCATTTGTTATTTACATTATTTTAGTTTTTATTTATCAATTTATTATTGTTATTATGATTATTTTTTTCCACATCCAATCTAGATATGGACCAAAAGGTCTCCTGTCGGCATGCTCCGCCTTTGTAATCCTTTGTATGTTAATCAGAAGTCAGACGTATTGTTATGTAAAATCATGTTTGTTTAATTGTAGTCGTGAATCCTATTTGTTATATTCTTAATATTACGAGCCTCTGAACTTCACAAGGCCGGTGAACCTTTGGTATTCTAGAGAGGTTTATAACAATATACTTATGTATGTATATATATATATATATATATATATATATATATTTATATATATATATACACATATATATATATATATGAAGGTGGAAAAAGAAGTCACGGGTCTAGTTCCGAGTTACTGAGTTTATTCCTGACCGGTTTCGCTCTATGCTTCTTCAGAGGAATGTGACTCTGGATTTTTTTTTTTTTTTTTTTTTTTAGTCCCTGCGGAGCTAGCCGATTTCAGGACTGTCTTTAATTTCTTCTATGGCCGTAATATCTTATTTATTATTAATTTAATTTTATATCTATTTATTTACCGGAGTGCGGAATTTTGTTATATTTGACCCGGCTGGAGGGGGTCATAGTAGGCCTCCCACGGGGGAAGAGCAGATTAGGCTGGCAGCCAGGATTATTTGGGATTTTCCGGCGTCTGATGTGCTGTTTGCCCTCAATTGGTCTAGGGCGGTGGAGGGATCTCCGAAGAGATTTCTTAAAACTTTAAAATGGTCCCTGAACTGTCTGCAAACGAAAAGGCAGTGATTGAAAGAGACCTGTTCACTGCCACAGGTACAGAGGAGATTTAAAAATTTGGTTCGCCAATGATTTACCCTTATTCTGGATATCATGGCTAACATATAAGGGGGTACAGAGGGGAAGGTCGGGGGTTTTCCTCCGTGACAGGTTGTTGTCGGCCATCCCCGAGCGATGGCAGTGGCGGTGAAATCTGCCTTCCAGGTCTCCCAGATGGCTCTGTTGATCTTGTGCAGGGCGTCGCTGACCGTGAATTTGATGGAAATCATGTCCTCTTCAAGCGCCAGGGCGCCCTTCTTGGCTGCCCCATCCGCCTTTTCATTACCGTGCAACCCCACATGTGAGGGAACCCATTGATATCTTATCTGAATATCTTTGTTGGAGGCCTCAGCAGTGAGGTGCAGTATTTCTTGCAAAATGTCTGGTTGCGAGTCGCATTGACAGCTCTGAAGTGCCTTAAGGCTGGATCTTGAATCTGAGAGCACGGTGATACAAGCTGGCGGATGGGGAAGAGCGAGAACTATTTTAATGGCTTCCCGAATGGCGATTAATTCGGCCGAGAAGATGGAGGTGGGGGGAAGCTTCACGGAGATGGACTCTTGTGTGTTTTCCAAGAATATCCCTGCGCCTGTGCGGCCATCCTCAAGCACAGAGCCATCTGTGTAGACAAGGAAGTCCTCCTTGTACTCCGTCCTTATCATCTCCCTCACATGTGCTAGGAGAAGATGCGGACCGTCTTGGCATCTCAATCCCGGAATTTCTGAGACAACTGTTGGTGGTTTGAGTACCCAGGGGTGGAAGAGATCCACCTGACACTGGGTAACAAGTTGTCTCGCATCGGGAGGAAGCCCGGCTTTTATGCAGAGGTCCTTGACAGAGCCAGGCAGACCTTGAATGTGCGTCGTCTGTGAGGCCGGCAACCAATCCTCCCGGAGTTCCTCATCCGTAGAATTTGCAACTTTAGCACTGGTGAACAAGTATTTGCAGGCATTTTTCTTCAGTTGATACCAAAGAGGAAGAACACCTGCTTCATTATACACTTGTTCATGTGGAACTGATGCTGGCAAACCGAGACCCAGGCGGAGCGCTTGGCACTCCACTCTGGCTAATCTACACACTACCCCCGGGGGAAGATCGTGCATGGCAGGAGATCCGAAGAGGAGCCGGGAGCGTACCAGACTCTTGACCATGGATATCAGTGTTTCCCTCCTTTGACCCCAGGGCTCTCGGCGGATGACTCGGACGAGGTTTAGGGCTCGTCTAGCGTTTATTATGACCTGATTTATGTGGCTAGTCCATTTTCCGTCTCTCTGGAAGATGACCCCCAAATATCGAACTGCCTTAGCTGGGTATATGGGAGTTCCGTCCACTGTGATGTAATTCCAGTCAGGGTAGTCTCCTCTGTTGTAACCTATGCCGTGGACTGGCATGTAAACAGTCTTTGATGCGGAGAGCATGAAGCCCAGGTCGGTCAGTTGGGTCATTACCAGGTCAACCTGTCTCTGAAAGAGACGGAGTTCTGACTTGTGCTGGTCAGAATCCTTTTTGGGCCGCCGGTGCCTAGCTTTCCTCCATAATGCTATGTCATCAGCATAGGCTGTGACGACAGTGTCCTTTCTCACTTTTTTCCTACATCTCCAAGGAGCAATGCAAAGAGGAGCGGGGCAACTACGGAGCCCTGGGGGACTCCCATATCAATGGTTGACGATCGGCTGAGGTGTCCTTTCCAGCGTACAACCATGGATCGACCTGAAAGGAAGGACTGCACAAATTTGTACAGTCCCGGCGAAACTCCAATAGACTTGAGTTTAGATAGCAGTTTACCGTGCCAGACGGTATCAAAAGCTTTGGCAATATCTAAAAAACACGTCTGTAGAATCCGTCTCTGTCTTTGGGCCCTACGTATATGTTCGGAGAGTCGCACGATGTGGTCAGTGATGCTTCTCCCTTTTCTAAATCCGGCTTGAAGTTTTGGGAGGGCTTCCTTATCTTCCACCTGGGACTTCAGTCGATTCAATACTATTCTCTCATAGAGCTTTCCTACGTGGGAGGTGAGAGAGACAGGCCTGTAGTTGGTTACGCTTTTCCTGCTTTTGTTTGCCTTGGGAATTGGTACCACAATAGCGTGCTTCCAGGCGCTAGGAACAACGCCTTGCCTCCAGCATTTGTTATATAATCTTAGCAGATTAATTTGCATGGAAAGCGGCAGTTGCTGTAGGAGAGGGTATGTGACCTTATCTGCTCCAGGCGACTTCTTGTTTGTCCGGGTTGCCCTGAGTGCCCAGCGCAATTCTTGTAGGGTTAGGCTCGAGTCTTCCCCTTTCGGTGGAGAAAGATCCATTCGGGATTCTTGTTCGCGACGGAGGCGCAGTTGTGCTTCGGGGAGGCTGGCCATGGTACTTGCACTAGCAAAGTGGTGGAGAAAGCTTTCAGCCTTCTCCTCAGGAGTGCACAGGATCGTACCGTCTGGGGCTGTAAGGTCATTATCCGGTGGGTTATATCGGCTCTTTAGGATCTTGACCTTTTTCCAAGCTGCGCTTAGGTCCAAAGTGTTGTCCTTGCTATCCATCCAGTATGCAAGCTTTGCTTGGGCTATGGTCCTCTTGCAACGCGAATTTGTTGTCTTCATCTCGATGAAGGCTTCTTCCGACCCTTCTCTCTTGTACCGATGGTAGGCCAACCTTTTGTTGTGGACAGCAATCTTGCAGTCCTCCGTCCACCAAGGGTGGCCACGCCTTCCCTGACCTATGCTGACGAAGGGGATTGCGTGTCTAGCTGCTGCCAGAACTATGCCGGTGAACTGCTGATTTAAGCTGTCCACAGAGTTGTCGAGGTCTAGGCTAATGTCATCGTTGTTCAAGAACTCTTTGTATGCAGTCCAGTTTGCCTTTTGAAGGTTAAGGTTTCCTTGCAGTGGAGGCAGGTGGACTACAGGTGAGAGGTGTATGGAGACGCAGATAGGGAGATGATCTGAAGACAAAGGGTCCCCAAGTGTGAACCAGTCTGTGGCTCCCGCTAGGTTTGAGGATACGAAAGATAAGTCGATGGCTGACTTACTGTGCCCTACCACGTCTGGAACTCTGGTGTGGGTGCCATCGTTGAGGAGGACCATATCCACGGAGTCTAACTGTGAGGCGAGTTCAGGAGAGGAATGGGGATATTCGTCTTCCCATAGGGCGTCGCGACGATTAAAATCCCCCACCACTACCCAGTTGTCAGTGAAGGCTCCAAGCCATTCAAAGTGCCTAGTCGTTTCTGGATTGTAATAATTTAGGATGTTAATGGTCTGGTCTTCTTTCACCTTGACAGAAGAGACCGTACCATATCCTGCCTCCAGTGGAGGTCCAGGCAAGGTTCCGACTTGGGCGGCTAATCCTAGGGAGACATACGTGGCTACCTTTGCTTCGCCTGAAGCATCGGTCCCATAGAAGGGAGGGTAGTGGTAGCCTGGCAGAGTTGGTAGCTGGAGAGGGCGTTTCCGAAGTGATTGTAGTGCAATTACCTCGTAGTGGTGTTTGGCGAGATGCTGCACTAGTTGATCCCAGGCAGTGTTTATTGCCCGACAATTCCATTGCATAATTCTAAGCACAGCCATGATTTCCAATTTCCATGATTGTACTAAGAATCACGAAGATTCCGTCTAGAAGCCGAGCTGCCTGTGGGTTGGAACGAGCTAGATCTTTTTGTATTGTTTCGACTGTGGCTTTCAGGCTCTCGATGGAGCTTGAGAGGGGGATGGAGGGCGCTGGGAGTAAGGCTGCTCTGTCGTGTGAGAGTGCCCTTATTTCTTTTTCCACTATGGGAGGAGACGTCTCAGGAGGAATGTTCGTGTTGGTGGGGAAGGATCCCTCGGGGTGGGGTGAGATGATCTGGCCTGTCTTTCTTCTCCTTATCTTACGTTTCTTAATCCTCTTCTTGTCTTCCATTTCCGTGGTAGTGGTCGTCGGGGGTTTGGCAGGCGGCGTTTCTTTGGGGGCACAGACTTCCTCACTTGTTGGTGGAGGCTCAGTGCCAGGTGATTTAACCGCCTGGGTTGGGGGTGCGTTTTCTAAAAGGTGTCTAGGGGACCTGGGCGCTGTCCCAAAGTCCCTCTCCTTTGCCCACTCTTCTTTAAGGTGGGTAGCCCATCGCTCCCTGGCAGCAGCTAGCGCTTCCGAGAAGGTGACATATCTCTGGTTTTTTATCTCATGCGCTATCCTCCTAATAGCCACTTCTGGGCATCCGTGATAGGCAGCAGAGTGATTTCCACAGCAATTTACACAGAGAAATTGCTGCTCTCTGCAGTCCTGGGTAGGATGTCCTTTGCTGCATTTAGCGCACCGAGGTGCCTTGCGTCGGCACTCCTTCCTAGAGTGCCCTAGGAGTTGACACTTTGTGCATCTTTTTACTGGAGCGACGTAGGGGACAACTTGGTGTAAGGTATATCCTAATCTGACAGTGGAGGGAAGGGTGTCAGCAAGAAATGCCACTCTTACTGACCCTGTTGGTACGCCCTCCTTTGACATGAGCCTCTTGATATCATCGACGGGAAGATCTTGGATCTCCAGGTCTCTCTTGAGCAAGCTCTCCGCGTCGTCATCGATGGGGACTCCCTTCACTACTCCCACGACGATTGTCTTGGGGATTCTGGTAATTATCTCGATTTTTTGGCGGTCCGTTCTTAGGACTGGGGTGCGTAGGAGCAGACCCTGCTGTTTTGCCGATGAGCAGCTAATCAGCCATTCACCAGAGGGAGTTTGTCGAATTCCTTCGACTGGGCCCACAGTCTCCTTGATCAGCTGTGCTTGCCTCCAGGACCCCAGCTTTAGGAATCGGGCCGGATTCTCCGTGGGTTTGATTATCACTGGGAACTTCGACGGGCTATGTGCGGGTTGGGTTTTTTTGGGACGATGGCGGCGATTGTTGACAATCTGCCATCCTCCCTCCTTTGGCTTACAGTTTGACGCGGCGACAGTGGCGTATGTCAAACTGATCGACTGACCTTCCTTGTCTGCCTCTTTTAAGGCATTTGAGGGTGTAGGTGCGTCTGTTGGAGTTGATGGAGCGGGATGCTTGTCCATGGAAACTGCGTCAGGAAGGCTGTGTTCCGAAGTTTGGGCAGTGTCCATTTGCATTTCTTCAGGGGGGATCCGGTCAGCAGTTTTGTGAAAGGGGTCTTCCATCCGCTGAGCACTTTCATTGGAGTAGGTGACTTTTAGTCTTTTTTGCCGATGAGGTTCATCAGGGTGTTCATCATCTTCTTCGTCCTCGCTGGAGGAGAAGATGCTCTTGCGTTGAAAAGATTCTTCCATGTTCGTGTGTCCGGAATGGACTGGACTGTGTGTGTCACTGTACTACGTTTCTGCCGGTAGCTGATTGCTAAATGTGAAGCTGGCGGTATACATAGTCTGAGTAAGACCGCGTTCCCTCCTTGGAGGTGGGTTACGTTTGGTTGTACAATGGTTTTTAATACAATGAACAATAGTGATAAAAATACAATAAATTGTTGTGATGTTATTACAAAACAGCTCCGGTGTGTGTGGAATGTTGATCGAGGGTGTAACATTGTAAGTGAAGTGAGTGGTGTAGAAATGTGTGAATCCTAAAAAGTGTCATATGATAACTTATAGTATTAAATAATATAATAATATAAGGATAAATATCCAGATAAAATGAATGAAATAAAATGAAAATACAAATACAAATACAAATATAAATAAATAAAAATAAAAATAATAAATATAAATAAAAATATATGCTTATTTAAAGTGGACATGACATCTCATCGCATATCATTGTGTGACAGAATGTTATAAAAAAATATACATACATATATAACAATGAATAGATAAATAAATGCCAAAGAAATATATAGTAAAAATATGAAATGAATATAATAAATAATAAATAAAAATAAAAATAATAATAATAATAGTAATAATAATAATAAAAATAAAAATAATGAAAATACGAACTGACCGGCCTCAAGCCCTCAACCCAGGGAGCGCGGACGTTTGGGCACCGGATGGATTTTGTCGTTCTATGTGGGCGCTGTTCTGGGGCAGGTTCTTATGGCTGCGTATTGAGCTGTGAATTTTTCCCATTTAATATCCCCTACTTTTTGGTTGATGTTGGCATTGGTTGTTATATATAGGGCTTCAATCACCTTCCTTTGTCTTTTTGATAGACCTTTCTTTACTACCTCTGCCTGTTGCCAGTCGGGAACAACCAAGATTTGACAACCAAGAATACCACCAGTTGGAAGGCCTTCCCATGGGATCTCCTTTGAGTGCAGTGGCAGCAAACCTCTACCTAGAGGTATTGGAGAGGGATCATTTTTTAAAAATTCTCCCAAAGGGTTCACATTGGCTAAGGTATGTAGATGATTGCCTATTCATTTCCCCTGCAGAGACAGATGCTGAGGAGATTTTGTCAAAGTTAAATGAAGTGACTAATAATATACAATTCACTATGGAGATTGAGTCCCGTGGTCGCCTGCCTTTTCTCGACACGGAGATTATTAGAGAGGATAACAAAGCACATTTTAGAGTTTATAGGAAACCTACCAACAAAGATGACCTTTTACATTTTTACAGTGCACATGACGAACGAACCAAAACAGGAGTGGTGATCGGTTTTTTCCTCAGAGCTCTGAGGATCTGCAGCAAGGAGTTCCTCGAGGAAGATATCCGCCGCGTCACAAACACCTTCATATCACTGGGATACCCAGAGGGCTTACTGTCCACTTCTCTAAGTAAAGCTCAAAACATCAGGCAACGGAGAGAACCAGTAAACAGACAGGACAAACAATACCTAGTCGTACCGGACTCAGAATTTTCACGCACACTGGGGGATGCTGTACGCCCACTAGGACTAGAAATAGTGAATGACACGGGAAGGAGAATCAGACAACTAGTAACACCAACATCTAAAACAACAAACGACCTCAGCGTCATATATAGGATCCCATGTGGCAACTGTGACAAGTCATATTATGGTGAGAGTCACAGGGGCCTACATACCAGAATAAAAGAGCACAAGGCGGACCTAAGGTACCACCGCCTCTCAAACGCGATGGTGGGCCACGTGGATCAGGAAGGACATCTTCCCGACTGGCAACAGGCAGAGGTAGTAAAGAAAGGTCTATCAAAAAGACAAAGGAAGGTGATTGAAGCCCTATATATAACAACCAATGCCAACATCAACCAAAAAGTAGGGGATATTAAATGGGAAAAATTCACAGCTCAATACGCAGCCACAAGAACCTGCCCCAGAACAGCGCCCACATAGAACGACAAAATCCATCCGGTGCCCAAACGTCCGCGCTCCCTGGGTTGAGGGCTTGAGGCCGGTCAGTTCGTATTTTCATTATTTTTATTTTTATTATTATTATTACTATTATTATTATTATTTTTATTTTTATTTATTATTTATTATATTCATTTCATATTTTTACTATATATTTCTTTGGCATTTATTTATCTATTCATTGTTATATATGTATGTATATTTTTTATAACATTCTGTCACACAATGATATGCGATGAGATGTCATGTCACTTTAAATAAGCATATATTTTTATTTATATTTATTATTTTTATTTTTATTTATTTATATTTGTATTTGTATTTGTATTTTCATTTTATTTCATTCATTTTATCTGGATATTTATCCTTATATTATTATATTATTTAATACTATAAGTTATCATATGACACTTTTTAGGATTCACACATTTCTACACCACTCACTTCACTTACAATGTTACACCCTCGATCAACATTCCACACACACCGGAGCTGTTTTGTAATAACATCACAACAATTTATTGTATTTTTATCACTATTGTTCATTGTATTAAAAACCATTGTACAACCAAACGTAACCCACCTCCAAGGAGGGAACGCGGTCTTACTCAGACTATTTATACCGCCAGCTTCACTCCAGAGTCACATTCCTCTGAAGAAGCATAGAGCGAAACCGGTCAGGAATAAACTCAGTAACTCGGAACTAGACCCGTGACTTCTTTTTCCACCTTCATCAACTTGTCATAATGTACCAACATATATATATATATATATATATATATATATGTATATATATATATATATATATATATATATATATATATATATATATATTTAGGGCGCAGGTTCTCACTAATACACACTGTGTTAAAGACGACAGCATTTTGGCACTGATTAATCTTCTTACTGAGATTTTCAATTTTTCTCACGGTAGGTCTCATTTCAGGAGGGTGGGCAAATACACCCTATGGAAGGCTTGTATTTGCCCACCCACCTCAAATGACACCTACTGTGAGAAAAATGGAAAATCTCAGTAAGAAGACTAATCAGTGCCAAAATTATGTCATGATTAACTCAGTGTATATATATATATATATATATATATATATATATATATATATATATATATATATATATATGTATATATATGCATATATATATACATATGTATATACATATACATATATATATATATATATATATGAATATACACATATGTATGTATATATATACATACATATATATGTTTATATATATATATGTATATATATATATATTGTTATGCCTTCCGCAAGGAGATATGGAAATATGTCTAGGAGGGGTTCGTACTTAGTGGCCTTGATGTGGTTAAGGCAAATCCAAACGGAAGTTAACATAAATAACTAATTTAATGAATAACAAAAAGCCAACAAAACAAATATAAGAACTTTACAACAACAAAATTAATCAATTGACAATTAATTCCTCCACCGAAAACCAAGTCATGAGAATATAGATTACGTGGTGACGCCACGGTACTAGAGCAAAAGCGATATGGGAGAGGTTAAGTTACGCGCCGCTCGCCAGCGAAATAGTCTTCGCTAGGAGCCGGCCGATGCATTATATACAGTTGGCGAGGACGGGAGGAAGGCGAAGGATGAGCCGGACATAACCAGTTCACGTCTGTCGGCCTAGAGAGAGTAGATCCCATAAAGTATACAAGCAGTTTTTACCGTACATACGTAATTACCTAACAAGTACAGGATAACACAGATACAGATATTTTTAGATACATGGAGGATGGTGGGTCATCACAACGTATACAAGCAATTTACAGTACATACATAATTATCTTACAATTAAAGATTGACATACAGATACAGACATTTTATATACATGGAGGATGGTGGGCCATCACACACCCCCCCTAGAACTCATCAACTCAGGAGAACAGACGAGTTGGGAGTTCTAATCAGGACGGCTAAGGGCATCAGCAAGGAGGTTTTCAGAACCCTTGATAAATTTTATATCGAGGAGGTATTGTTGGAGGAACAAGGACCAACGTAATAGCCTCCTATTATTGTTCTTGTTCCGTTCAAGGAATATTAACGGATTGTGGTCCGTGAATATCCGTAAAGGGGTCGAGCTGGGTGTTACGTAGCATTCGAACTTCCGCAGGGCAGAGATGATAGTCGGCGGTAGTCCGTGCACAGTCGAGTTTGTCCGTTTTCTTTAGGGACCAGAACGCACGGAGCGGCCCATGGGGAATTACTGGGAACTGCCAAACCGTGCTGCACTAGATAGTCGACTTCTCTCTTCATGATCAGCTTCTTCTGGGGATGCAGTCGGTACGGGTGCTGGTGGCTAGGAGAAGTTCCTGGATACAGTTGAATCTCATGGGACGTCAGGTTACAACGGCCAGGATTATCTCGGAACAAGGATCTGTGTCTAGAAATAATTTCAGAAATTTCCTTAGCTTGATCAGGATTCAAGTGGTTAAGGTACGAAAGTAGGTTGTTCAAGATGTCGCTGTTGTTGCCGACTGTGGGAGGATCGAAATGTGGCAACGTCGGGTCGTGGACTCGTGGACGGTCGGTTGACATAGGTATTTTACTGGGACCATGATTTAGCGAAAGCAATGGTTTGACTGAACTGTCTAGTGGTATTTTGGCAAGGTATGGCTTAAGCAAGTTAACATGAACAAGTTGAGTAGTTTTTACGTCTGTCAGGGGTTTCTAGTACGTAATTATATTCTGACATCTTTTTCTGAATTTTATAAGGACCATGGTATTTAGCTTGAAGAGGCTGTCCAGAGATAGGAATGTATGCAAGAACCATATCTCCCTCCTTGAATTCTCTCTTACGAGATTTCTGATCAAAATTAACCTTCATTTTACTTTGTGCATGTTCAAGGTTCTTCAAGGCAAAGGAATGAATTCTGGCTAGGTTATCCTTAAGGGAAACAATATACTGGTTAACAGACTGTAAAGGCGAGGTAGAGGAAGATATGATATGGTCCTTGATTACCTTGAGGGGTCCCCTTACCTTCCTTCCATATAACAAGTCAAAGGGAGAAACACCCAGAGCTTCGGATGGTGTTTCACGGAGCGTAAAGAGGAGGAAAGGCAATCCCTCATCCCAGTCACGGTCTTCCTCGTAACAGAATTTACGTAGCATATTCTTTAACGTTTGATGACATCGTTCTAGAACTCCCTGACTGGCGGGGTGGTACGCTGTAGACAGAGACTGTTTAACATTTAATTCCTTGAGGACTTGGGTAAAGAGTTTGCTAGTGAAATTAGAACCTCTATCTGACTGTATTTCCTGAGGAATACCAAAGGAAGTAAACATGTGAGTTAAACACTTAATTACACTCTTAGCAGAAATATTCTTTAAAGGAAAAGCTTCAGGGTACCTGGTAGTGGGACAAAGAACTGTTAAAATGTACTGGTTACCCTTCTTGGTTTTAGGCAACGGGCCTACTATGTCAATCACTAGTTTCTGAAAGGGTTCACTAGGTACTTTAATGGGTTGAAGGGGATACGGAGGAATAGACTCGTTTGACTTGCCTACTATTTGGCAAGTGTGGCAACATTTAACGAATCTACTTACCTCTGCTTTCATGCCAGGCCAAAAGAATTCTGACAAGAGTCGTAAATAAGTTGTCTTAATACCTAAGTGTCCTGAGTGTCCAGCATGAGCAATCTCTATTACCTGAGTCCTCAAGTTAACAGGTAAAACAATTTGGTGACATTCTGCCCAGGTATCATCATCAGAAAGATGACGAGGTTTATATAGTCTCATCAGTATTCCTTCGTGCAAATAAAAGGAAGGAGTATGTAGGATATCCTCCTTGGGAATGGTTTTATTGAACAAGGGAACTAGTGAAGGGTCGTTCTGTTGAGCCTCTTTGATGCTCAGCTCGGAGGGTAGTGTAAGCGGGGTGGTTGGGGTGGTTGGAGAGGTAAGAGTTGGTTGGTTAGCTGGCGCTTGGGATCGTGTGATAGCACAGGTTGGAAATAGGTTGGGTTGGGTTTGCTCTATGGTAGAAGTTGGGTTATATGGTAGGGGAGAAGTAGAAACAATTAAAGGAGGATGTACTAGTTCTCCTGCTAGATCGTTACCTAGTATAAAATCTGCTTCAGGAACAGGTAGGGTTGCCGTTTCACTTACTCCTACGGAGACAGTATCCTTGATGAGTCCACAGTTCAGGTGTACCTTTGCCAGAGGTACTGAGAAGGGATTGTGGAAGTCCTGCAAGTATACACGTTCTCCTGTATAATTACGTTGGACTCCCGGCAATGCTGACTGAAGTAGCAGGGACTGTGCTGCTCCTGTGTCCCGTACTATTCGGAGGTTGTGTTCTACGTGGTCTGGACCAAGTGATACTGTTCCCGTTGAACGGAAGGGCTGAAAAGGATCTACAGAATTGGCAGTAGAATGGTTAAAGGAAGCTACAGATTTTATATTCTTTTGAGCTACTTTACATTTTGGGTCTGGGCAATTTGCAATTACATGTCCTGGTTTCTTACAGAAGAAACAAAGAGGGAAACTAGGGCTATCAATTTTCCCATCTTTACTACCACTAGTTGGTTTTACATGAGGTTGTTGGCGGTTACTGTCCTTTCCAACATTTTTGTGAATCAATGAGAGGGTATCAGTCAATTTGGCTGCTTTCATAAGGTCAAATTCCTCCTTGTCAACAATGTGAATTTTCAAGTAGTGAGGAATTTTACGCACGAATTCCTCTAACGCGATCAAGTTCACTACTTTCTCAAGATTATCGGCTGATGCCGATTTAATCCACTTTCTTAACGCTCGTAGTTTGTCTGACGCGAATTCCATGTATGTCTGATGGCTAAGTTTGTTTGAATTTCGAAATGTTTGTCGATAACCTTCGGTGGAAATTTCATAAGCGGAAAGAATTGTCTGTTTGACCGTTTCGTAATCAGTGTTATTTTCCAGATTGTTACATACTTGTAACGCTTTTGTGGACAACTTTGGTTTAACTAACCATATCCAATCTGCTTGGGGAATTGCAAAATGTTTACTTACATCTTCAAATTCTCGAAAAAATAAGGTTGGATTCTCGTCTGAGAAAGAGGGAATAAGTTTGTTGTACTGCAAAATATCTAACTTACTTGAATTTGAAACCACTTGTTGACTTGGGGTCGATAGTTCGAGTCGTTTCATTTCAAGTTCGTGTTGTCTTTGCTCTCTTTTTTGCTCTTTATCATGCTCTCTTTGCTCTTTATCATGCTCTCTTTGCTCTCTTTCATGCTGTCTTTGCTCTCTGTCATGTTCTCTTTGCTCTCTATCATACTCTCTTTGACGCTGCACTTCGAGTTCCTTAATTTACAGTTCATGCTTCATCTTCCTTTCAAGTATCTGATACTCTAGAGGGTCTAGTTGAGTCTCTTTCGTAGGGCTAATGTCTAATTTGGCTGCAACTATTTGTTCTAAGCGTTCAAATTCTCCGTCTTCGTCTTCCGTTTTCTTCAACTGATCTATGTGACTCAATATTAGTTGAACTAATTCAGTTCTACTAATGTTCGCTGGATACGTTAATTCCCATCTTGTTGCTATTTCTTTTAGACATTCTTTATTTGGGTTCTGAATTATCAGTTCTTCCACCGAGGGGTTCTCAACAAAGTTTTCGATATTCAGTTCTGACATCGCGAAATTTTTACTCGCTAACAGTTGCTACTCAGCAAGGTAGAACGCTTGGTTCGCTTACGTGGTATACCGGACAAGAGATACAAGTAGAATTATAATACTCGACTCCCACGAATATTATAAATCTTTGGAACAGAATACATTAACCAAAACTACATGCCGTAAGTAGGATAGAATTAACGTTCCCACACGTATCCTAAACGGATCCTACTTCAGTACTCTTACGAAATTTACAGCTGCAAGAGTTTAACGTGGTCATGTGCAATGGCGTATTTACGATTAACTGAATTACGGTACTGGGGTACTGAGTTGCAAGTTTACCGGACAGATGGACAATTTCGATGGTTGTGGGAATGCAAGTGTAACTTATGTATTACGTTTCGCTCGTATATCTCACACCTTCTTAGTTTTTGTTCGGGTAAGAGGATTCCGACGGGCCCCCATTATATGTTATGCCTTCCGCAAGGAGATATGGAAATATGTCTAGGAGGGGTTCGTACTTAGTGGCCTTGATGTGGTTAAGGCAAATCCAAACGGAAGTTAACATAAATAACTAATTTAATGAATAACAAAAAGCCAACAAAACAAATATAAGAACTTTACAACAACAAAATTAATCAATTGACAATTAATTCCTCCACCGAAAACCAAGTCATGAGAATATAGATTACGTGGTGACGCCACGGTACTAGAGCAAAAGCGATATGGGAGAGGTTAAGTTACGCGCCGCTCGCCAGCGAAATAGTCTTCGCTAGGAGCCGGCCGATGCATTATATACAGTTGGCGAGGACGGGAGGAAGGCGAAGGATGAGCCGGACATAACCAGTTCACGTCTGTCGGCCTAGAGAGAGTAGATCCCATAAAGTATACAAGCAGTTTTTACCGTACATACGTAATTACCTAACAAGTACAGGATAACACAGATACAGATATTTTTAGATACATGGAGGATGGTGGGCCATCACAACGTATACAAGCAATTTACAGTACATACATAATTATCTTACAATTAAAGATTGACATACAGATACAGACATTTTATATACATGGAGGATGGTGGGCCATCACAATATATATACATATATGTATGTATATATAATATATCTATGCATATATATATATATATATATATAAACCTCCATCAAGGTCTGTAAATCCAAATAATTATGTATAGAAAGATATATCAAAGGTGTTCAAATGGTATAAATTGTGACTAAATAACCAGGTTGTAATCAACTGTTTGAATTGTTTGCAGATTACCAAGACGGAGGCAAAACCATATATACCCCTTCCATCTCTCCGAGTTTCTTCTTCATCATGGTTTGTTCATCAATATATTTTCTTAAATTCTTATTTTTATTGCACTTTCTAGTAATTAAGATATAATTACACGAAAGCGCTCTGCTTCGCGAGTTTATATTTCCTAGTGGTTAATTCTGCATTTGTGACTACACGTTTCTAGCTTTTTTGATTGCGTATGTATACATGTACATTTTCTTCTTGTATTCTACTATTACAGTCATAACAACCATCCTTGTTCATCACTATTGTGTCACTGGGCTTCTAATCCCTGATGACCTCTTTTGCTTTGAAAAACCTCCAGATGTTATCCTCATATATAGAAACTCATTTTCATTTGTTGTTAATCTAAGCTTCATCTGGGTTACTTTTTTCCGCGGCATGTAATTCCATTTTCCAACACAAATTTTACTTCACAATAATTTTCTCAACTGGGTTTTTCTTATTTCACAATCTTCGTTGTAAACATTTGAGATTCAGATTTCAGTGATTATCGTGACTCAGTTGCGAGGAATGTCATCTTTATAATTTGTTCTTATTGTCGCCAGGTGCTTCTTTTATTTCCAACTAAAGATCCCGAGGGGTATTCAATCTCTATCATCCTGTTTGAGTGTTGCATCACCTTGCACATCAATTCTGGCAATCAATAATTGATATCAATCAACTAAGAGATACCCACCTCACCCAGGTACTGCGGTACAGAATAAAAATACAATCAAAACATCATGGAGGCCGTTGCTCTATTAGACCGAATACTTTTTATAATATATATCACATTTTTTCTTAATACAAGTTAAAGGTTTTGCAAAAAAGTATTAGAAATATCGTTATATTACTCTCATTATATGATTGCAATGGTTAAAAAGCATATATCAAACCGGGACCGTCGACGATTCCCTTTTGCCTCGTCCTCATCAACTTCCTCCTAATCCTCATCCTCATCCTCATCCCCTCCTCATCCCTTTCCTTTCCCGCCTCCTCGTCTTCCCCTTTTTTCTCCTTCCCAGTTCTCCCCCTTCCTTCTCCACCTCCTTATGTACATCAATTCTAACCTAACTCATCCTCCTCGTCCATCTCCTCGTTTTTACTCATTTATCTATTATCATTATTATTATCATTTATCCAGGGGGCCTAAATTTATTGAAATCGCTACTCTTTGTTAGACCTTCCTCATGTCATGCCACTATGATATAATTATAGCCTCATATTTCACCGATTGGAAACCAGCAACACCATAGTAGGTAGCAACGGTTTCTAGGTCCTTCCATAGATCTATCTGGAATGAAAAACTGGACTGCTGTCCATCTTGTGTCAGAATGGGACTGTATATCATCGGCTTTGAATAATATGATGGTTGCGAGGTCTCCTCGAGTAAAAATGTAAAGATAAAGAAAATTCTCTTTAAGGTACTAGAAAGATTCTGTACTTGGTCCGGACACAGAGTGTCAGCCCCTCATGGCTGCACCTATAGATTGAGGCGACAATGAGGGCGAGCGGCAGAACCACTAACTCCAGGTACTCATCGCTGATCCCTGTCATGGCTTTCATGCAAGAGAGCCTGTTCATGCCAAGCTTGCAATTTTTCACTGATATTGTATATTGGTTTTGGATCCTATCTAGCAGCGCATCAAACGGAATCCAAAATCACCATTCGCAAGTCTTCAACTCTCCTTCGCTACCAAACTTGCCTACTCCACATTTAATTCGTTTTCTTTGATATGCACGATTTAACACTTTCTTACTACCTCCTCGAACAACTCACCCATCTACTCTTTAACCGAATTTCTCATTTTATCTTTTTTTCTTATTCTCCTTCCCTTTTATTTTCTAGCCTCAACTAAATTGATGTGACCTGATCTACCCAGCTACTTACGATAATATGTGATATCTGTATTACATTATCTCTACATAATCACGCCTTTCATACAGTGCACTTTCATGGTTTATCCTTCTTCAAAGCTTTTACTACGCCCGTGCTATTCAAAGACATAAAAACGTAAGAACATAATAAGGGGGGAGACTGCAAAAGACCATATGGCCTACACTAAGCAGTTTCATACCATAATTTGATTTTACCCAGGCAAAGGGAAACCCTAGATGTTTAACGGGTTATTTGCTGGCAACATATGTTATTGATATGATGTTTTTTGGAATAAAATGTTTTGTTAAAGATCACTAAGATCGAATCAAGAGTAGGGTTAAAATTAGGGGTGAGGTTAAGGGTAGGTGTAGGTGAAGGTGGTGTAGGTGTAGGTGTTTACGTAGGTGAAGGCTTACGTGTAGATATAGGTGTAGTTGTAGGGGCAAGTGCAGGTGAAACCTAAGGTGGACTGTAGGTTTAGGTGAAGGATTAGGTGTAGGGGTGTAGGTGTAGATGTAGGTATACAGTAGGTATAGGCGTAAGCGCAGACGTAGGTGTGGTTGGTGTATATATCGGTTTAGGTAAAATTGTAGGTATAGCTGCAAGTATAGGTATATGTGCAGGTATACGTGTAAGTGTAGGTGCAGGTGTAATTATATGCCTAAGTATAGATACATACATATACCAAGGCTTTTTCCCCCTTCCAAGGGGGTATAGGTGCAGGTAATGATATCTTGTAGATACGCATGATATTGATATAGGCATAGGTATAGGTATAGGTATAGGTATAGGTATAGGTATAGGTATAGGTATAGGTATAGGTATAGGTATAGGTATAGATAGAGGTATAGGTATAGGTATAGGTACAGGTATAGGTATAGGTATAGGTATAGGTATAGGTATGGGTATAGGTATAGGTATAGGTATAGGTATAGGTATAGGTACAGGTACAGGTATGGGTATAAGAGTGGGTGTATTTTGGCGATGTGCATGCACACATGTAAATTCATATCAGTATTTGTGTACTCATGACTACATCGATAATCATGTGTATGCGTATGTAATAAGAGCACCTGTTGTTTTATGATACCAATTACTTCCTTAGACAAACCATTTCCTTACAGTAACCCAACATATGCTTAAATGCTGCAGTTACCTTGACCACATTAATTAGAGAGATGTAGGACAAAGAGAAAAACACACTCCATTCAATTAATACAATGTGGTTTCTTTAAAAAATCGAGATGTTCAATAGAATTTAATCGTCTCCATCTCTACTTCCGGGTGGTTATCCGGATTATCGTGAACAGATAAAAAATTAATGAATTCGGCTTCACGAGATTTATGGAATAATTAAAAGGTATTAGTTTGTCATGAAGGAACTTCGTCGGTTCTTTTAATTTTTTTTTTTTTTTACTTCAGTCTCTATTTTATTATATTTCAATGTATACTAAATGCACATGTTCATGTAATATATATATATATATATATATATATATATATATATATACATATATATATATGTATATATGTATATATATATATATATGCATACATATATATATATATTTACATATATATATATATATTTATATATATATATTGATGTATATATATATATATGTATATATATATATATATATATTTATATATATATATATATATGTGTGTGTGTGTGTGTGTGTGTGTGTGTGTGTGTGTGTGTGTGTGTGTGTGTGTGTGTGTGTGTGTGTATGTGTGTGTGTGTGTGTGTGTGTGTGTGTGTGTGTGTGTTTGTGTGTGTGTGTATGTGTGTGTGTGTGTGTGTGTGTGTGTGTGTGTGTGTGTGTGTGTGTGTGTGTGTGTGTGTGTGTGTGTGTGTGTGTGTGTGTGTGTGTGTGTGTGTGTGTGTGTGTGTGTGTGTGTGTGTGTGTGTTTGAGTGTTTGTGTGTGTGTGTGTGTGTAAAGTGTGTATGTATGTACGTATGTATGTACTTTATATATATTTATGCATGTATTTTTGTATGGATGCATGCATGTCTGAATTAATGTATGTGTGCATGTAAAGACATATGTGTATGTACGTTTATACGTATTCAGTTTTGTACATTATATACTTTCAAGCACAACAGGTATGTGCAGCGTAAGGTCTGTTCATGCATTTGTTGATGAAAAGTTTGTTTCTTTTTATTCTAACTTTATGAACTCCTTCATTCATAGAACGCCTTGCTTTCTTGCGTGGCTGTTTCCTCTCGAAACTCCCCTCAGATGAATTTGCATGGTATGTATATTTTTCAATAGGTGGAGAAGGAGGAGGATTTGGAGAAGGAGGAGGAGGATATGGAGGAGCAGCAGCAGCAGCAACAATAAGTAAAAGAAGAGGAGGAGGAGGAGGAGGAGGAGGAGGGAGGAGGGGAGGAGGAGAGGAGGGGAGGAGGTGGGGAGGAGGAGGGGAGGAGGAGGGGAGGAGGGGAGGTGGAGGAGGAGGGGAGGTGGAGGAGGAGGGGAGGTGGAGGAGGGAAAAGGGGGAAGTGGAGGGGGAGGGAAAGGTGGAGGAGGAGGAGGAGGAGGAGTAGGAGGAGGAGGAGAAGGATGAGGGAAGGGGAGGAAGGGAGGGGAGGGGGAAGGGAAGAGGTGGAGGAAGAGGAGGAAGAGGAGGGGAGGGGAAGGTGGAGGAGAGGGAGAGGAGAAGCAGGAGGAAGAGGAAAAGAAGGAATGAGGGGAGGATGATAAAGAGGAGATAATAATATTAAGAAGAAAATGGAAAAAGAGAAGGAAGAGAAGGATGAGAAGGGGAACAAGGTCGAGGATGAAAATGATGATGAGGATGAAGTGTAGGAGGAGAAAGAGGTAAAAGAAGAGGGCACAGAGTAAGGGGGCCACGACAAGGTGGAGGAAGAGGAGGCAGAGGAGGGGAACGGGCACGGGGACTTGGGAAGGTACAAGAAGAAAAGCCAAAAAAGGAAGAAGTGGTGAAGGAAGTAGGGGCGGAGGCGAGGGAAGTGGTAGCTGCAGCTGAGGAGGAAGAAGAAGAGAAGGAGGAGGAGGAGGAGGAAGAGGAGGAAGAGGAGGAGGAGGGTAAAAGGCAGAGAAGGGAGAAAAAGCGTATGAGCAGGAAAAGGTGTTAGAGGAGGAAGCGTCGGAGGAAGACGCGGAAGAAGACGCTAAGGAGGAGGAGGATGGCCGAATTGGAGGGGCGGGAGGAGGGGTGGGAAGAGGGTGAGGAGGAAGAGTGAGTATAATGAAACGTTTCACCAGGATGCAATTAAGTGCCGAACACAAATCAAAGTCGTTTGGTTAACGAAATTACATTTGATGCGTTTCCCCTTCCCTGTTGCCTCGGTTTCTCATCGTGTGGACATAAAAAAAAAACAAAAAAAAAAAACTTTCTCCTCTTCACCGTTTTTATTTTTTGTTTTTCTTCTTTCCGGGTTTAACCAACATTCGACGCAAGCACAATGGGCTCATTTTCTATAACAATATATTTTTCTTTTAGTTGTGTATCGCTAAAGCTTCATTATAGTGTTCGCCTTATTCTCATTCCCTATTAAGTCTCCCACATATTTTTATTTTCTTTAATTTGTTCTTCTCTCCCATTTATTCTACATTATACTCTCCTCAAGCCTCCTCTTTGCCATGTCTATATAACTATCTATATGCCAAGAGGCTTCTCTCCCTTTATAAGGTAGCTAGCCAAGGCATGCACACAGCCGCAACTATCCCACTCATTTCTCCGTTATGTACCATGACAAAATGTATATTCTCTTTACTGGCTTTGTCCCCCTTTGTTTATTGGCATCTTCGCTTATTTTTCTTTGCTTTATCTCTTCTTAACCATCTCACTTCATCAACTTTACCTCGTTTGCACCAACGCCACTTTGTTTACCAGAATAAAGTACCGTCTTCGTAATTCCTGAATTAATTTGATATTTTTGTTTACTTACATTTCTATGAACGTGAATATTTTAATTACTTTTCACTTTTTTCCTCAATATTCGATTCCTAGATTTTTTTTCTTCACTTTTATACTCCTTCGTTTGCTTCATTTTTTTTTCTCTATTTCCATTTTTAAACGTGTCTGTTTTCATACTTTGACTTTTTTTCTATTTTCCTATTCTTTTTTATCCTTTCCGTCATCGTTTGTTTTCTTTTTTTCTTTTTCTTTACCTGGTGTCCGTTCTCTTTCTCTTTCCTTGTCTTCTATTTCCTTTCCCTTCTTTTTGAAATCTAGACGTTTTCACTTTTTTCGTTTTATTTTCTTTCCATTATTCTGTCCTCCGTGCACTTACTTCCATTTTCATGACAAATTCTTTTCTTATTTTGCCTTTCAGCTCTCTCTCTTTTAACATCTTGTTTTCTCCTTTTTCTATTTCAATTTTCTTTTCCTCCGTTTTCTGGATATTTTCTTTTCCATTTTTCTTATACTTTTTTTTATTATTACTTTCTTTTACTCACGATTTTTTGTACACTTATTTTCACTTGTGTCTTCTTTTTTCTTAGCTTTTTTTGTATTTTTCCTTTTTTTTGTGTGTGTGTTTTAAGTTTCCTTTGTTGATTTTTTGTGCTTTCTTTTTTCTTTGCCATGTCTTTGTTTTTTTCAGTTCTTTCCTTTTTACTTTTTATATTTTTCCCCAACCCTTTTAAATTTTTTTGTCCGTTGTTTCCATATCTTATCTCCCTATTTTCCTTTTTTTCTTTTCTTTTCTTTTGTCACTCCCTCTCACTTCCTCCTTTTCTCATTTTCCTTTTCTGCATGGTTTTTCTTTCTATTTTCGTCTATCTTACATTTACATTTTTCCTCCATTTATATTCCTTGCCTTCGTCTCTCTCCTTCTGATACGCCTTTGTTCATTTCCCTTCCTCAACCTCGCTCGTCTTATCTCTCTTTTCGCTCGATTAATCGAGTATTCATCTTCTCCTCAGTCGCTTCCTTATGTTCCCTTTTTTGCTCATTATCCCATGACTTCATCATCCTGTTCCTGGAATTGTTTGCTTCCAGGACCACTTTCCTGAGAAAGAGAGAGAGAGAAAGAAAAAGATAAAAAAGAAGAGAGAGAGAGAGAGAGAGAGAGAGAGAGAGAGAGAGAGAGAGAGAGAGAGAGAGAGAGAGAGAGAGAGAGAGAGAGAGAGAGAGAGAGAGAGAGAGAGAGAGAGAGAGAGAGAGAGAGAGAGAGAGAGAGAGAGAGAGAGAGAGAGAGAGAGAGAGAGAGAGAGAGAGAGAGAGAGAGAGAGAGAGAGAGAGAGAGAGAGAGAGAGAGAGAGAGAGAGAGAGAGAGAGAGAGAGAGAGAGAGAGAGAGAGAGAGAGAGAGAGAGAGAGAGAGAGAGAGAGAGAGAGAGAGAGAGAGAGAGAGAGAGAGAGAGAGAGAGACAGAGAGAGAGAGAGAGAGAGAGAGAGAGAGAGAGAGAGAGAGAGAGAGAGAGAGAGAGAGAGAGAGAGAGAGAGAGAGAGAGAGAGAGAGAGAGAGAGAGAGAGAGAGAGAGAGAGAGAGAGAGAGAGAGAGAGAGGGAGAGGGGGGGGAAGCTAGGCTTTTTAACCTACTAATGACTCGCCACTTCCACGTGGAATCGAATACCATTAGGGAAGACTTAAGAATTAAGCAGCGAGTCACTAAGTAGCATTATATTCAAACCTTAGAATTTTTCTCCAGTTATCTACCAGTTTTGTTGTTGTTTTTACTGTGGGGACTGAAAATAATTATCTAAGTATTTGATACAATATTTTCTCGCATACCAACAAAAATTTTCGTGAACATTGTATTATTTGGCGTCTTTTTAATCATTTGGGAGGACCTTTCGAAATAATAGAAAATAGTACCGAAGCGGGAGACTAAGAAAATATTGCAGGTGTGGGGAACCTGTTTACATGTGGGTGCTAAAATCAGCTAAATCTTTTATACACTTTTTTCACATGTGCCATCCAAAACTTTCTAGAAAACTTATCATTTGGTATCTTGTTGATTATTGATAGTACCTTTTGGAATAATAAAAGATATATCAAACTGGAAAGCAAGAGAATATTGTGGGAGTAGACCTTTTAATCATTTATTATCATTGTGATTTTCGCTGTTGTATTACCGATGATAAGCAATATATATATAATTTTTATATTTTGTAACCTTGAGAGAGATGCATACTATAAAAATAACTTTTGATTAGTGCACATACACTGAAGAATAAGTTGATAACTATATGGTTGCTACCTATAACTAGAACCAATCATACTTAATATCTATAATCTCATTATATTTAGATCGAAACTATCATAGAACTGAACCTTTTTGCTAACCAATAAATTATCTGAAACTAGAAAAATATATACATACATACATATAAAGACGGCTTTTTTCCCTTACAAGGAAGGTAGCCAAAGTCAAAGGCATAAATCCACTCCCACCCATTTCATCCCCACATACTCCACTCCCATTTACCACCCCTCCCTCGCCCTTTTCTTGACTCCTCCTGGATGACAGGTCATCCCTGCATCTTACCTACGACTCTGGGTCAGAAACAATGTAGCAAGATACAGCACACCAAAACAAATATAATGATGGTAAACGATTCACGCCACGTCCGCCCGCCTTGCAATGATGTAAATACTGAAATTTATGGGTCCCCTCCTCTCAACTCCTTGAGCCTCAATCTGCCACCCAGCGAAGCATACGGTTAACATTTGTCAAAGAAAAAGGGAGGTTTATTATTCTTTTTAAAGGAGACCTCTGGGTTTCGCGTATCGAAGAAAGTCGTTAGTGTGCTAGGTTTTGCACGCTTCCCAAGGGTTGCATACTCATGCTCTAGGCACAACCAACCCGGAGACGGTGCAGACCTAATGGTCATGCAATAGTGGGACTGAGACAGGAGTGCGGATCTATGGTCACTTGCACGCCTGAGTAGCCCTTTTAAGAGTTTATTTTTATCACCTGGATGTGACTCACCCTCCAGCAAGGTCATCCAATCTATCTGCGGCCACAAAATACATATATCGCAAACAGCAGAAGAAGGGAGGGAACAGCAGTCCTTCCCGGCCAACAAAATCCCACCCTCTATGGTTTCCCAGTAAGATCATGAAATCTTCCCCAACTCCATCCCCCATCCCCCCCAAAAAAGAAACACACACACACACACACACACACACACACACACACACACACACACACACACACACACACACACACACACACACACACACACACACACACAAACACACACACACACACACACATACACACACACACACACACACACACACACACACACACACACACACACACACACACACACACACAGACACACACAGACACACACACACACACACACACACACACACACACACGCACGCACACACACACACACACACACACACACACACACACACACACACACACACACACACACACACACACACACACACACACACACACAAACACACGACAGTCGAAGTGACAGCGAAGTTTGGAACTCCAAGAAAAACTTCAAATTTCGTGGATGTCAATAACGAGGGAGTATCTGTGTTGTATTAGTAGGGAAGGGGAAAGCTCGTGGTGTAGTGGGAAGGTGAAGAAAAAGGAGAAGGGGAGGGATTACTGTGGGAAATAGAGGGAAATGAGGAAGGGTGCGAACGGGCCCTGGAAGTCAGAAGGAATGTCGACATAAGGTGCGCAGTCGATAAAGGTGAAGTCGAAGAAATTAGTAAAAATGTAGAAATTAGAAATATAGATAAGAGCAGCGCAATGGAAGGTGAAGATAATTATTTCAATTGATTTAATGAGGGAGTAGATGGCAACCTCCCCCGATTAGCAAGTTTAGAGGAAAAACTAGAGAAAATGAACGAGCACTGGGAGGTTAGGTTCAGTCAACTTACACTGATTACACAAAGAGTTGATAAATTGGAAGAACTAGAGAAGGAGAACCAAAACCTAAATAAAGAAATAGAAGAATTCAAAAGACAGTTAAAGTAAGTAAAGGATGAGAATGAGAAATTAAAGAAGAAGAATAAAGAGAATAAAGAGTCCATAGCAAAAGAGGTACAGAGTTAGAGAAAAGTCCAAGAGAACAACAAAATTAATCTAGAGATATTAAAAAAAAAAAAAAAACAGAAGAAAGAACAAACCAAGGACACAGTTATTAAAGTGATGAGAGAGAAGGAGAATATAGTAAGAGATTTAGTGGATAAAAAGAAATGTATAATTATATTCGGGATGGAAGAGAAGCATAATCCAAATACGACTACATGAGTAAAAGAGAAGGAAAAAGTAATCAAGATATTAGAAGTAGTTCAAGAGGATGAACAAGAAACAGGGAAAGAAAAATGAAGAAATATATAGACTAGGGAAATACATACATACATATATATCAAGGCTCTTTTCCCCTTACAAGGGAGGTAGCCAAAAAGAAAAAGGCATAAAATCATTCCCACCCATTCCATCCCTAAATACACTCCACTCCCCTCCACCCTTCCTCTTATCTTAGCACCTCCTGGATGATGGGTCATTCCTGCACCTTGTCCACTACCCTGGGTCAGAGACAGTGTCTCAAGGTCAGACTAATTTAAATTAGATTCAGGTCACAAACAACAGCAGAGAATATCTTATAAAAACAGGGAAACTAGCAGACAGTGATCTATATAAACAGGTATGGATAAAAAGAGAGATGAATAAAGAGGACAGAAAGGAAGAGAAAATAAGAAGAATTATGATGAAAGTGGAGGACTGGAATAGGAAGAGCAGGAAGTTTGTGGTAAATTATATGCCTTCTAAAACGGCTTCGTGGGAAGAGAAAGAACATAAAAATATGTTAGAAGACACAAAGATAACACTAAATAAGATAATGGAAGATCGAGGAAGAATAGTTATAATGGGTGACTTTAATTGTAAAGAAATCTGCTAGTAAGAGACGACAGTGAAGGGTGGAGACGACATATGGGGAAATGTACTACTTGATATGATTATAGAACATACAATGACGCAATGGATACTAGAGAATACTAGTTATAGAAATGAGGAAGAACCATCGAGACTGGACCTAATAATTACATGAGAACCCGAAATAGTGGACAAATTTGAATATAAGACACCAGTAAGTAAAAGTGACCACATATTGGTTGAACTGGAACTAAATGAGGACAAATATATGTAAAAACCGAACAATATAGAAAGGGAAGATTGATGTATGGAAAAACAAATGTTGATAATATAAGAGAATTCTTAAAAAAAAAGCAGACTGAGAAAGGATACACAAGAAGGAAACAGCAGTAGAGGAGAAATGAAATATTTTGACAAAATTTTATAAGGAAGCAGTGGAAAAGTATGTTCCAAGACAAAAACAAGAAAAAGGATATGTAAAGTGTTGGTACAACAAAAGATGTAGGGAGTTAGAAGACAAAAGGGATAAAACTTGGATAAAATCGAAGAAAGACAAAAGACCTGAAAAGGGAATAATATATACTAGTTATAGAAGTCAATATGTACAAGTGTGCAGAGAAGAAAAGAGAAAATACGAAAAATATGTGATAGAATAATGTAAAGATCAACTAACACTATTTTACAGATTTGTAAACAACAACTGAAAAACAAACAAGAATTAGTGAAACTACGGCAAGGAGGAGTTGAGTACAAGGAGGAAATAGAAATGGCAGAAATTATGAACAAGCATTTTAATTCGGTGTTTACGAGGGAGAACATACAACTTAGAGATGTCGAGTGGGAAGAGAAAGTCCCCCCTCTATGAAAGAAATAGAAGTAACAAGGAATGAAACAATGAAACACTTGAGTAATCTCAATGTCAGAAAATCGCAAGGAGCAGATGAAATGGCAAACTGGATTTTGAGGGAATGCAAGAACGAACTAACAGACAAAATAGATAGTCTAATAAGCAGTTTATTGAAAGAAGGAAAAGCTCCAGAAGATTGGAAAAGAGCAAATATAATACCAATATATAAAGAGTGAAACAAGGAAGACCCTACTAGCTATAGACTGGTCTCTCTTACAAGTCCGATAGCTAAAATTTGTGAAAGAATTATCAAAATTAGATGGGTGAGGTGTTTGGAAAAAACTACTAAACCCAAGGCAGTTTGGATTTAGACAAAGACGATCAAGCGTTACAAACTTAATGTGTTTCTTTTCAGGCTAATAGATGTAATACAAGAAAGAGATGGATGGGCTGATTGTGTATTTCTAGACCTGAAAAAAGTTTTTGATAAGATGCCACATAAGAAATTGCTAAAGAAATTAGAAACTGCAGGAGGAGTACAGAGTAGACTGCTGAAGTGAATGGAAGACTTCTTGCATGAAAGAAAAATGAGAGTGGTAATAAGAGACAAATATTCTAATTGGGATGAAGTGATTAGTGGAGTTCCACAAGGAACAGTTCTGGCCCCAATAATGTTTGCTATTTATATTGATGATATGGATGAAAGAATTGAAAGTTATATGAGCTTCTTTGCGGACGATGTAAAATTGTTGAAAAAAGTGAACTCTGTATAAGATTGTGAGTCGCTGCAGAGTGATCTCAATAAAGTATAGGAATGGAGCAGGAAGTGGGAGATGGAAGTCAATATTAAGAAGTGTAGTATAATGAAATTTGGAAGAAGTAAAAAAAGAATAGTGGGATCATATAAATTGAGAGAGAAATAAATAAAAAAAAATGGTAGAAAAAGAGAAGGACATGGGAGTCATTATTATATGTCTCTTGAGAAACCTATAAAGAAAATTGGAGGAACTTACAATTTAATAAGAACAATGAAAGTGGTATTTACATACCTGGACGAAGAAATGGTGAAGAAAATACTAGTCACTTTGATAAGACCAAGATTGAAATATGCAGCGACGACGTGGTCACCAAGTACAAAAATAAATGTATAACAAAACTTGAAATAATACAAAGAGGAATTACGAAATTGGCTCCAACACTCTTAAAACTACCATATAAAGAGAAACTAGCAAAACTTGAGCTATAGTCATTAGAGCAAAGAAGAGAGAGAGGAGACTTGATAACTATTTATAGAATCATGAAAGGCAGGGGAATTATTGATAGAGAGGATCTAATAAAATGGGATAACAGAGATACACGAAGACACGGAAAGAAAATCAAGAAAGACAGTTATAGAAGAGACCTGAAAAAGAACAGCTTTCCCTACAGGCTTAATAGACGTTTGGAACAAGTTAGATGAAAATGTGGTGTGTGCAAGAATGATACACGAATTTAAAAACAGTCTAGATAAAACGAGATATAAAGACGGGACACATACACACACACACATACACACGCACACACACACACACACACACACACACACACACACACACACACACACACACACACACACACACACACACACACACACACACACACACACACACACACACACACACACACACACACACACACACACACGCACTGTAGCGCGGTTGGTAGAGCGCTGGACTGGAAAGTACGGTGGTGCTCGCATTAGCTGGTTCGAATCTTGCCCAGGGCCGAAATTATTTCGGTATCGCTGCGCTTCGGGTCGTTACTCTGACTCTCGTGGGCGGGGAGTTGGGTGTGTGTGTGTGTGAAAGGTCATAGTATTACCCATAGATCGGTCATACGAGCTCTGAGCTCTCTTCCGGGAGGGAAATAGCTGTCGATCACGAGTCCAACACGTGATCCAAAGACCAAGGTGAATACACACACACACACACACATGCACACACACACACACGCACACACACACACACACACACACACACACACACACACACACACACACACACACACACACACACACACACACACACACACACACACACACACACACACACACACACACACACACACACACACACACACACACACACACACACACACACACACACACACACACACACACACACACAAATGGTTTGTCCTAATGATGCAGTGTGGTTTTCCACAGCCCCTCTTCCCCTTCATCGAAAGGAATAACATCCATCATCACAACAAAAGAATGGCCACAGAATCAATCAGTAGCTAATTTTTGAATACCACTAAGTGATATCATACTCCAAGATTCTGCCGCTCTCTTGTCATCAGCTTGTGTAACTGTGAGGGATCAATTGCCCATTGTCAGCTTCCCTTGTGTCAAGAGGCGGAAGGAAAATAGTAGAAGTTGACAGCCCATCAATATCTTCAACTCCAATTGACAGGCTGCCACTCCGTTCCATGACCGGGCACAAATCCTAGACAGCTGGAGCCAATGTCAGTCACTGGCAGACACAGAGAATCAATCCAGGAACTAAGAAAAACCTTGTTTAGAATTCTTTCAAACAAAGATTGCATGACAGCAATGGAAAGACATAACTAAACATGGAACTCTCTGAAAGAAACTTCTTGACTGCAGTGCATTCTCAGCTTGCAACAGCCACTCCTTCAGCCGCGATTCAACCTTCTCCTGCACAAGGTCTCCTTCTCGGTGACTTCTTCGTCCATTTCTATTCAAAACCCGTCAACGTCATTTTCGCTTTTTGTTCCTCCCCGACGGCCGTCCTCGAGCAGCGCCTCCACTTTGAGACTTCGATTGCCACCTTCACTTGATCGCTTACGCTTTCTCCTTTTTACAGTTCGATACTTTGCTATTAGTTTCCTTTTATTCTTGGATTTTTTATTGTTTCCAATCTCACTGGTTTGCTACTTTTCCTCCTCCTCATCCACCTCTTAATCCTGCTGCTCTTCTTTCGTATCTTCCTCCTGTTCAGTCATATTTCTTCCTTTAACTACTTGTCTTCCTCTTCCTACTATACATCCTTCTCCCCCTATTGTTCTTCCTCCTCCTTCTTCACTCCTGTTCCTCCTCCTCCTTTCTGTATTCCTTATGTTCCATCTGCTTATTTCCCTCCTCCTGCTGCTCTTCTTTCGTATCTTCCTTCTGTTCAGTCATATTTCTTCCTTTAACTACTTGTCTTCCTCCTCCTACTATACATTCTCCTTCCCCTCTTGTTCTTCCTCCTCCTTCTCCACTCCTGTTTCTCCTCCTCCTTTCTGTATTCCTTATGTTCCATCTGCTCATTCACCTCCTCCTGCTGCTCTTCTTTGTATCTTCCTTCTGTTCAGTCATATTTCTTCCTTTAACTACTTGTCTTCCTCTTCCTACTATACATCCTTCTCCCCCTCTTGTTCTTCCTCCTCCTTCTCCACTCCTGTTCCTCCTCCTCATTTCTGTATTCCTTATGTTCCATCTGTTCCTTTACCTCCTCCACCCGTTTTTCTCCTTGCTTCTTTTCCTCCCTCTCTTCCTTCTTTTTTCCTCGCCATCTTTCCTTCTTCCCCTTCTCCTCTTCATCCTCTTCCTTCTAATAATGATACTCCTCTTCTTCCACTTTTGTTTTCTTCTACTCCAAGTCGTGTTTCTCATGTCTCCATTCCTATGCTTTACCTTTATCCTTCTTATTTCTTTATCCTTCCCCATCTCTCCTTCTTTTCCACTTCTTCCTCTTTCCTTGTCTTCTACTTATCTCTTCCCCCCTGCCCCCTCTTTTTCCCTCTCTCTCTTTCCTCTTCCCTACCTTTTTCTCCTTTTTTCACCCTTATTCCATTCTCCTGTTTCTTCTTTCCTGTCCCTTCCCACCAGATTTCCTCTCTTTTCTTTTCTTTTTCATCACTCTTTACCATAACGATATTCCATGCCTTTCCATACAAGCCATGACTCGGCTTCAGCAATGCTCACTCACCCTAAGCGACTTCCATACCACGTGATATTTTTCCTTTAATTCTTGCAGTCGCCAGACTATTTCATTCTTCTCTGTGACACCTCTGAAGCAACTTATTTTGATGAAAGCATTCCGTACTGGGTGGTACATTTCATTTCACTCTTATTGCTACTTGGTTATTTCATTCAGTTTCATGACACCTGCTTTACAGCAAAGGGATTTGTAATTCTTTCTCCGCTTCTACATAAGCCCGTCTTTCATAACACAACGTAACATTTTTTTTTTTCAAAAGTTTTGTTTATTGTATTTTTTTTAGAGTTTATTAATCCATTTTTCCTGCTGATTTCAAATATGCAATTATTTTTTCTGTATCATCGACCGTTATAGAAATACATATAATTTCAATGTTACCATGTATATTTTGGAATTGTTATGTGGTCTGCTACTAAATGTTTATCTAATTTTCTCTTTCAGATCAATGACTGAACTATTTACCTGTTAAGATGGCTACTAGAGGATGTGAAAATTCTCCTGATACATTTTGCTATGTGTGTGGTTATTATATTGGGAAAAAACAAGTACTATATAAGATCGTGAGAGGTGCTAAAGTGTGGATAGCGTACAGACTCTATTTCGGAATGCCCATGGGTGACCAGGACAAGCCATGGGCACCTCATGTGATATGTGGAAGCTGCCGATCTACTCTAGAAGGATGGCTGAGAGGTACAGGAAGGGCAGCCTTTTGCCATTCCTAGAATATGGAGAGAGCCGAAGAACCATCACGACGACTGCTACTTTTGTATGATTGATGTGACGAAGTACAGGAAAGTGAAAGGAAGACAAGCTCTGCAGTATCCAGACATACCATCATCTAGAGCACCTGTCCCATATGATGATAGCATACCAGTACCACAACCACCAGAAAATGCATGTTTATTTTTATCATACTCTCTTTACTTTTAATTAACTTCAATATTAAGTACTTAATATACATTTACTTTCCTAAAGATATATGGAATACTAATGCTATTCGTCTTTCTTGAAGTTGCTATATTTAGTTATTTCTTTCTTTCCAGATGGAAGATGCAATGGAAATTTCATCTGAAGGGTCAGCAGGTAGCAGCAGCCATGAAATGGGAGACGAAGATTTCGCACCAAGAACGACTTCGGAGCCTCACTTTCCAAGTCAGAGTGAGCTAGATGACTTAATCAGAGGCTTAGGTCTTACATCAAGGATGAAAGAATAGAATCTACTAGGAGAAGACTGCAGGACATCTGTGTACCGGAAACGAAAACGGAAACTGGAAACTGGAAAGAGCGATGACGAAAGTTGAAAGAGAAGCTTGGTGTTCATTTCGTGATGTAGTTCGTGGATTCCTAGGAAATCACAAGGACCCTAATTATAAACAAATAGTGGCAAAGCTTATTGAGAACTTCAGGAAACTTGGTTGTCGTATGTCCTTGAAGATACATTTCTTGCATTCTCACCTAGATTTCTTCCCCGAAAACTTGGGGGCTGTCAGTGAGAAGCATGGCGAGAGATTTCATCAGGATATCGCAACTATGGAAAGAAGATATCAAGGACGATGGAATACTGCTATGATGGGAGATTACATATGGTCACTAGTCAGAAAAGACGAAAGCATGCTTTCTAGACAATCTCGATCGTCAAAGCACTTCTAATCATGAGAAGAGTCATCAAAACACTTGCAGTGCAAAGTTGTGTTGTTTATTTCGTTCTTACTAATATTGTAGCTCTTAAATACACTTCATATTATGAAAAAATGCTAGATGTTGTATAATTATTCTTAGAATGCTAAAGTAGATTGAATCAATTAACTACTGTAGAGAAAGGTTGCGTATATAACAATAAAATATAAAATCAAGAATAAATAAAGAAATATCGATGTTCTAATCATGAGAAGAGTCATCAAAACACTTGCAGTGCAAAGTTGTGTTGTTTATTTTGTTCTTACTAATATTGTAGCTCTTAAATACACTTCATATTATGAAAAAAATACTAGATGTTGTATAATTATCCTTAGAATGCTAAAGTAGATTGAATCAATTAACTACTGTAGAGAAAGGTTGCGTATATAACAATAAAATATAAAATCAAGAATAAATAAAGAAATATCGATGTTACGTCAAAACTAATGGGATATTTGGATTCAGTGACACGAAATACATATATAAACATGAAAAAATACAAATAAACAAAACATGTGTTACATTGTGTAATGTTATCTGTAACAAGGTAATTTTTTTCATTACGAGAATGACAAAGCACTTAAATCCTCCTCACAGCTCTTCCGGTTTAATTTACGTCTACGGTAATACGTTTTGCATATATCCAAGGTTAGAATTGTTAGGCTTACGAGGTCATACAGTCTTAACCATCATCTTGTCACACAATTTACTAGATAAACCATTCTCAGGTAATTATAGTTCACACCCTTAATTTGTGTCTCACCAGGCAGGCAATTTCATTCGGTAGAGGGAAGCCCCTGCCCAAGAAAAGGTGTTTAAAACCATTAATTATTAACATTATCACTGATGAAGACGATCGGTGCCTTCATTCAGGCTACGGCCTGGCAATCTTGTTCAGCAAAGATAAACACATTACGTAGCAAAAGGGTCATGGTATGCTCTTTACTTGCATTTGGTAGATTACATATTGTTTTCCATTGATACTACCTCCCTAAGTAATATTTATTCATTCGCTACAATGTATATATATATATATATATATATATATATGTGTGTGTGTGTGTGTGTGTGTGTGTGTGTGTGTGTGTGTGTGTGTGTGTGTGTGTGTGTGTGTGTGTGTGTGTGTGTGTGTGTGTGTATTATCATCCACAATGCACTAATTCTAAGCTATCAACATCAGACGAATCGTAGAGGCACACGCAGAAATTGAAACATGGTACGCCCGCATGGGTTCGAGTCCTCCGGCGTACCACGATTCAATTTCTGCATGCGCGTACACAGTTCGTCCGATGTTGATGGCATAGAAATAAAGTGTATTGTGGTTGATCAAATGTATCTCTGATCACTGGGACACATTCAGTGTTGTACAGATATATATATATATATATATATATATATATATATATATGCATATATATACATGTATATATATGTATACATATATATATATACATATATACATATATATACTGTATATATATATATATATATGTATATATATATATATATATATGTATATATTGTTACCATAGTCACCCCCTGGTGCTAATTACGTTCTCTATTTTTCCAAATGCTGGTGCCCAGGGTGCCCAGTGTTTTGTTTATATACAGACGCGAATTCATGGTCTGATATTAAAGTGTTTTGGATAAAATGTATCTAGAGATACGTTTATACTTTTGAGATCTACGGTGCTCTAGTTACGTAAGAATTTATAGAAATACGTATTGTAATTGCTTTTGATGTATGATCCATGTACGGTGTGTATTTTACGATATTGAAATGTATTGTTAGGATGACGCCAAGAGTATTGGAACCATGGTGCCAACTCAAACGCGAAAACAAGGGAGGCATTGTTCTCTCTCTCTCTTTCTGTGTATAAAGCAAGGCGGACGTGCAAGTCCTTTCGTGGGTATAAAATGGTAGGGAAAATAAGAATCGGGAGAATTAAGGAGGATAAATAATGGTGAAATACACAGAGGGAGAGGAGCAATGATTTCTGGTGAGTTATGACTGCATATCTTGGTAGGATGTATGTTATTTGAGATGATTAGCAAGGATCCAATTTTCATGTGTTTGTAGGAGCAGAACTTGTTGAAGTGGTTAGACAGAGATGATATAATTTGTGTGTGGTTGTAGAATTGTGATGACAATAGAAATTGGTATGTAATTGCATGGAATGCAATGTGATGACTATGTTGATGTAGAGGCAGTAGCTCAACTGAGTAGCAGTGGAAACATTGAATAATTACCTCATATGATAAGAATGTACTGGATTCTGAGATGCAATGATAAATGCATTAATTTAGCTTTGTACCGATAGGCTTACTCAATATAGGTATAGAGAAAACTACCTACTATCTTTCTATAACCTCCATTTTATTATGATGACTAATGTGGGATGATGATTTTCCTAACTGAGAGGGAATAAGATATATTTACAGAAAGAAGTGTAAAGAAGGAAATGAAATAGATATCCGTTTATTGTCACTCCACCTTTAAGGGATGAGGCAAGATCTGTTGTTGTCCTCCTTAGGTCCTTTATTTACTAACTGATTGCTTTAAGGTTAGAGGTGGTAACGTGACAATATATATATAAAACTTTCCCACGCGCACATACTTCCAATGCTCTATCATTACGGAGGTGGGTTGAATGCAATATTTCGTGTAGGTGTATGTAATTCGAGCATACAAATATAAGAAAGTCGTACTCAACTTATATCTCTCTTGGTAGCGTACTGGTTTAAGTCATTGTAACTTTGTTACGGGCTAGCTGGGTTCGAATCCTCGGTTTGTTCACGTTTCAATTTCCAACTGATGTCTTCATGGAGCGATTCTTCAGTCTTGACTGCGATGCCATGGAATTAAAAGTGATTTGTGGTTGAAAAAATATATTAAATGATCACTGGGAACCATTCAGTGTATATGTATAAAATTCTCCCACGTGCACATACTAGCTAAATCCACTATCATAGCGGAGGTGGGTCGAACGTGATATTTCGTGTAGGTGTATGTAATTCGAGCATACAAATATAAGAAAGTCGTACTCAACTTATATCTCTCTTGATAGCGTATTGGTTTAAGTCACTGTAACTTTGTTACGGGTTAGCTGGTTTCAAATCCTCGGCTCGTCCACGTTTCAATTTCCAACGGATGCCTCCATTGAGCGATTCTTCAGTCTCGACTGCGATGGCATGGAATTAAAAGTGATTTGTGGTTGAAAAAAGATATCAATTGATCACTGGGAACCATTCAGTGTATATGTATAAAACTCTCCCACGTGCATATACTAGCTAAATGCACTATTATAGCGGAGGTGGGTTGAACGCGATATTTCGTGTAGGTGTATGTAATTCGAGCATACAAATATAAGAAAGTCGTACTCAACTTATATCTCTCTTGATAGCGTATTGGTTTAAGTCACTGCAACTTTGTTACGGGTTAGCTGGGTTCGAATCCTCGGCTCATCTACGTTTCAATTTCCAACGGATGCCTCCATCGAGCGATTCTTCATTCTCGACTGCGATGGCATGGAATTAAAAGTGATTTGTGGTTGAAAAAAATATATATATTAATTGATCACCGGGAACCATTCAGTGTATATGTATATGTATATGTATATGTATATGTATATGAATATGTATATGTATATGTATATGTATATGTATATATATACATATATGTATATATATATATATATATATGTATGTATATACACACACATATATATATATATAAATATATATATATATATATATTGTATAAATGTATATATATATATACATATATATATATGTATATATATATATACATATATATACATATATATGTGTATATACATATATGCATATATATTTTTCTCACCTTTCTCACCCTACGCCTGGTAGGAATAATCCTGTCAGCAACAGCTCTTCACTAGACTTCTCCGTGCGTCTCTATCCTCATATGTCTCTTTTTCTTTTACTTCTGGTAAGTTTGTGTCTCTTCTTTCTAATGCTTCTTCAACACCTTTAATCCATCTGTTCCTGGGTCTCCCTACAGGTCTTTTACCTGTGGGTACCCATTCCAGCATTTGTCTTGGGTACCTCCAATCTTCCATCCTCATAACGTGTCCAAAACACCTCATCTTCCACTCTGCTATTAAATCCAACACTGACATCACTCCTATTTCCTGTCTTATCCGCTCATTCCTTAATCTATCGCGTCTTGTCACTCCTCTTATTATCCTAAAGGCTTTCATTTCGGCTGCTTGAATGCGACATTTTAATTTGGTGTTTAGGGACCAAGCTTCACTGCCGTATGTTAACACCTGTCTTAACACTGAGATATAAATTGTCTTCTTGCATTGAAGTGGAATGCTTTTTTCTTTTAATAGTGGGTACAAAATATTTAGGGTGTTGTTATATTTTGTAATCCTGCTGTTTATTTCAGTCTCCTGCTGGTTATTATCACTGAATTCCACTTCCAAATACTTAAAATGTTCGACCTGTTTTAATTGTTGTCCATCAACTTCGATTCTTCCTTCAACTCGCGTTCTGTCGACACACATTACTTCCGTTTTGTAACATTCATCTGCATCCTGTATTGTTTCAGCACATTCCATATGTCCATTTCAGTTTGTAGATCTTCCCAACTGTTTGCAGCTATTGCTATATCATCAGCATACGCAAGCACCAGTGGGTTGATATTTCTCTCTCCTTTAATACCCTTAATTATCCTATCCATGTACATTATAAACAATAATAGAGATAGCACTTCACCTTGTCTAACTCCACACTTGACCCTAAACCACATACCGTCTCTTTTCTCAGTCTTTACTCTACTTTTACTATTTTCATATAAACTCTTGATAGCTTTTATTAGACTCTCTGGTACCTCGTATTCATCGTGCTCCATAGCTTGCCATAACTGATCCCTTGGTACTCTATCGAAAGTCTTTTGAAGGTCAATAAACCCAAGGCATTTATGTCTGTCCCACTCCCAACATTTTTCCATTAAGATTTTTAGAATAAAGATATTGTCGATTGTTCCTCGTCCTGGTCTAAAACCACTCTGAGATTCTTTTATTTTATGTTCAACTATGCTTCTTAATCGTTTTTTCAAAATTCTTTCATAGATCTTTCCTATGTGTGATAGTAGAGAGATGCCTCTATAGTTTCCACAATCTGTTTTGTCACATTTTTTGTGTATTGGACATATCACCGCTTTTGTCCGATCATCTGGGACTTGTTTATTTCTCCATGCTATATTTATCACTTCTAACATCCACTCTAGTCCAGTGTTTCCCATTTTCTTTATAATTTCTGTTGAAATTTCATCCTCTCCTGGTGCTTTCCCATTTTTCATCCTTTCCACGGCTACTCTCAATTCTGCTTTTGTTATTTTCCATTCATTTCTTCCTGTGTCTTCCACTTCGCTTTCCACTTCCCTTTCCCTCATATATTCTGGGTTGTACTCTCTTTCATCTTCATCTTGTCCTGTGAAGTTCAACAGATCCTCAAAATACTCTGTCCATCTTTGACTAATTTCTTGTGATTCTTTTAATATATTATCACCCTTGTCTCTTATAGAATGGGTTGGTACCGTATTTCCTTTCCTATACGACTTTGCAAGACTAAATATTAGTTTCCTTGTTCATATCTCTTTCAAGATCTTCTCCAATCTTCAACCAGCTGTTTTCCTTTGCTTTTCTTTTTATAGTCTCTGCTTCATTTCTCCTGAAGACATATTCTTGCCTATCCTAAGGCCTTCTTGTCTTCATCCAAATTCTAAAGTCTTTATTTTTCCGTCTTACCGCCTCTTTTAATTCTTCATTCCACCAAGGGGTATTCTTTTTCTTTCTTCTTCCTGTTGTTTTAGTTTGTAAAACATCTTCACATGCTTTCTTTATGCTATTCCTAAACTTATTCCATTCAACTTTTATATCCCATGTATCAGGATCTATGTAATTCTCTTCCACTTTTTGGGCAAGTTGTAATGCAACTTCTGGGTAGCTTAACTTTTCAGTTGCAAAACGTTTTCGTATTGGTCCTTTGACACTTTTAGATTGTATGAAGTTTATTTTTCCTATTAGCATTCTGTGATCGGAGTCACATAAAAGTGAAGGTATCGACTTGACATCATTGAAGATAGTTTTATTATTGATTATTATCATATCAATCATTGATCTATAGGTATATTCCTGTCTCTCATAACTCCAGCCATACCATGTCCACTTGTGCTCGTCTTTGTGTTTAAAATATGTGTTCATTATAGCGAGATTGTTCAAAACACAGAAATCAAGTAGTCTTTCCCCTTCTCTGTTTCTATCTCCAATCCCAAAAGCGCCCACAACATTGTTATATCCGTCTCTGTCCACCCCGACGTGGCCATTTAAGTCACCCATGATAACGGTGTCTCCGTTTGTTAAGTCCATCTCATCTTGTAATGCCTGGTAGAACTCCTCTTTCTCCAGAGCTGTCCTTCCTTGTTGGGGTGCGTATACTTGTATTATTTTCAGAACTCCTTTGTCCATTTTCAAGGAGACGCTTACAATGCGTTCATTGATTTGATTTGTGCCTTTTATTCTATCTACGATGTTTGGTGAGATGAGGATTGCCACACCATGTTTATTTACATTACCTCCACTATAAATTAATTGAAAATCATGATGGAGCACTCTTCTTCCAGATCCACTCTAACAGGTTTCACAAAGTCCAAGTATTGTTATTTTCCTTTCCTCCATTAAAGTTACTAATTCTTCTTCTTTCCCGCATAGTGTAGAAACGTTGATTGTTGCGATTTTGAGAGTATTCCGTGTCCTTTGTCCATTTTCTTTCTGGGTCGTCAACTTGTGTATCCGTCTGTTCCGAGGCTGCCTATGCGTTTCTCGAGCAAAAAATGTTTTACACTGCCGGTTTGCTAGACCTGTCACAGCAACCCTCCTCTTTTGTCCGGGCTTGGGACCGGCATAGTACTGGTTAATACCATTCCTATATATATGTATGTATGTATATCATTGAATTGTCCCTACCCAAAAGCATAGCGGTAGTTTTCAATAAACAAGCTAGGAAGATTGATGGTAATGAGTTTATCAATAATTTATTTGTGATTATACCTCAGTTGCCTAACTTTTATGATCTCCCTAAACTTCATAAAGAGGGGACGCTACTTGACCAATGATATCTAATAGGAATTCCTGCACTAACAGATTGTCTAAATGGCTCACACAATGAGTGGGATATGATCTGGTATAGATATGTTGATGACATTTCTACCTTTTGGGATGATAGTTGGGCACCATTCAATTATTTTTACATCAAACTTAATACTTTGTCACTCAGTATTAAACTTAAAGTCAAATGGGAAGAAGATAACAAAATCCCCTTTCTAGACATATTAGTGGTCAAATATCCGGGACATTTGTCCTTCACGGTCTACAGAAAATCTACACATACTGGTAGCTACTCACATTTTTTCAGTTACCATAGAGAAAGGGTTTAACTAAGTGTTGTTTCGGGCCTCTATTTAAGAGCATTAAGAATTTGTAGCGCCCAATTTTTACATCAAGAATTAGAAAAAACTAAACTCATAATTGAGCAAGATAGATTACCTAAAATGGTTGTTGACAAAAGCTCTTAGCAAGGCAAAAACCACTTATCATAATTGCTCTTCCCAAACAAAGATACAACATAAGTGGGATGATAACTGTATCAAAATTCCATATAATCAGTCACTGGACGAAATATCTAAAATGTTACCACAAGATACAATCAAATTAGTCTTCAATTACTCGAATAAAAGTTTTCATAAAGTAGTGAACAAGCACCATAGACTTAAAGTAGATAGTAACCCTGGAGTTTACAAAATACCATATAAAGACTGTAATGAGGTTTATTGAGGCAAAACTGGTAGGGACTTCAATACCAGAGTAAAAGAAAACCAAAAATCTGTAAGATACAAAACAATTCAGCAGTTTTCCTCCATAAATCCACAAATGATTACCGCATAGATCGGAATAACATAGAAACTATTTATAAATCCAATTGTAGTTTTAGGAGAAAGATCATTGAATCATTACTCATCAAATACCTGTCAAAATTCAATACTTCCAAAGAACAATGATCACCAGATTCCATCATAACTTATGCTATTAATTTTTTTTTTACCAACTATCTCGAATCCAACCCCCCTCGGACATGTGACTTGAGCCACCTTCCCATTTTCCAATTATGTACCATACTTATTGTATATATTCATGTCATCTTACGTCTGTACTTATCTGCTGATGTAGCGAGGTAAGGTGCTACATCAAAATTCACTCCTTTCGAATTTTTCTGGTTTATTAATAAAGTTTTTAACACAGTTCTTTACACAATTGATCACTAGGGCACGTCACACACCGACTAGCTGTTGGACCCGTGCACTGCGGTTTTGTCTTCTGGAAATGCCAAGTCTGCTGAATTTTGAGGTGCTCTCAGTCACCTTGTCAAGATTTTTAGTCGGAGTGTTTGGCCCTTTACAAGTTTGTTCTTGGTTCATAATTACTACCTATATCCCATTCTACAATACATAATATATCCAGGGGGGAAGGGTTGATTACTATTGTGTTGCCGTGTGTTATTCCGAATTGGCGATTGACTGCATCTATTGGTGTGTGTTCGTGTGTCTGTGTGTGAGTCCGCTTCCGTGCGCTTGCTAAATTGCTGATTCGGCTGTCGCCGCTCTGTCGATCGGAGCGGATGTGCGGTGCCACGATGTCTGGGTTATTGTGACATTGCCTGCATGGTGTATGGGAATGTGGTGATGTGGTTAATGTGGTGTATACATATCGCCCTCCCCCTGGGGTTAGGTGGCATCCGGCATCTAATGGTACATGGTTAACAAAAATAATATTGATATATATATATAGTTATATAGTCAGAGACACAAAATCTTTGGGTGGTTATAAGTGGAGAAGGGGGTGTGTGATGTTGAATTGATTATGAGGGTTCCAAGAGGACATGTTGAACAAGAAATAATGGGTGTGTGATGTTGTGTCTCTGAATGGGGAATAAGGTTGTGTTTCACTAGTATTTATATATATTTTCAACTTTTATCTATGAGTTTGTATGACACTTATATATTATTTCTGAGAAACTCTTATCTGTGAGTTTGTATGGCACAGATATTGGTGAGACACAAAATAAAACTTATCCTAGGTTTACAGCAATTTGGGAAAACCTTTTTTAAGCACTTATTTCATGCAAAAGTACTTTGTTAGTATTATTATTATAAAAATGATGATTAAGGTTGAGAGGGCAGTGGAGGCATAGGATAAGATTTTATAGTGTAGATCTAAAGAGTCTATATCAAGGGTAGTTGATTTGTTTAGGAGACGTACCATGTCTATCGCACTTAGGAGGATGGTATCGGGGATCTTAGGGAGGGGTGGGAGTATTAGTTGGGTTATGGGGCCTAGATTGTGGGTGGTGTTTAGAGTGCCTTGGTAGTGGAGTTGGTTAGGTAGGAGCATTGAGTCCATCATATAGATGTGACAGGTGTCTGGTAGGGTGATAGAGCCGTTGATCTTATGATGGGAGGGTAGTTTGTGTAGGCATATTACGGATACTATTGTGGGGTGGGGGAGAAATATGAAGTGTTTATTTCCTACGTGGATGTGGTGTATTTGAGTGTTGTCCTAAAAGCGAAAGTCGCATGTCTCGGTAAGGTTGACTTTGGGTGTTGTGAGTTCTGAGAGGCAAGGTTGGGATTTGGTTAGTTGGAAATGGAATGGGTAAGCTGCGCAGATATAGAAGTTTGGACGTGCTGTCTTGCAGGTTGCCATGGTTTCTGGGGAGGTAAGGGTTATCCATTGTCCATCAGTTAATTTTAGGATGGTGGAGGTTGGCAGGTTGAGGGTCATGGTGCGGTTTTGGTAATGGTAGGGAAAGGGGTAAATTTTCCCAAAGGGAGAATCTCTTGATCGGGTCCATAGGTATGTGGATAAGGATAGATTCTTGAAAGATAGTTGATGCTAAGATGGGGTAGTAGTAGTAGTAGTGGTTGCATCCTGTGGATGGAGTTTTTGTTTTAGTGATTAAGGATATGTATATCTGACTCTCGCTAAGGTTATAGTGGTCGGAAGGAAGTAGAGAAGGTTTGATAGATATGCGGAAAGAAGTTCTTATAGTAATGTAGGCCATTTTAACCTCCACTTAGGAATGCATGACGTCTTGCATCTTCAGGGGCGAGAGCTAAAGTGTATGTATTAGTTGCGTCGACGTAGTGTCATGTGATGGGAATTGCGCTTGGTTGGGTTATTTGTTAGTCTGGTGGGTGGGTTCTGGTTGGGAGGTGGGGTTGCGTTTAGGTTAAGTTTGACTTTTCTTAATTTCTCTCCGTGTATGGTTACGGTTGTGTGATCGGAAGGGTCCGTTAATAGGATAACATTGTTGGGGAGTGAGGTTGTGACTGTGAAGGGGCCTAGGAACTTGGGTTTGAGTTTGTTAGTTCTATTAGAGTCTCTGACCATGACTGTGTCTCCAAGTGTTATGTTGAGTGGAGATGATTGTTTGTGTTGTTTGGTTTTGGTTTTTTCTTGGGCTGCTTTGAGGTTTTCTCTGACCTCTTTGTATATACTTTGCATGCCTCTTTTTAGGCATTGTGTAAGGTTTTCTAGGTTGTATAAGGGGGGTGGGGGTTGGTTAAATATTTGGTAGGGTAGCCGCATTCTTTGGCCAAATATGATCTCATGGGGGGACATCTTTGTTGCGGAGTTGACTGTGCTGTTGATACTGGCTTGTACCTGGGGTAGCCAATCTTCCCAACTATCCAAAAGATCGTTGGCCAAAGGTCTGAGGATTTTAAGCATTTTTCTGTTAGTGCATTCTACTAGTCCATTCCCGTGTGGATGGTAGGCAGTGGCGAAGGTTTGATTTATTTTGTATAAATGTGCTATTTCGCGCATTACTTCGTTCTTGAATTCAGAACCGTTATCAGACAGCATTTGTCTTGGTATATTATACCTGCAGAATATGTTGTTAACCAATGCTTTGGCCACAGTCTCTGCTGTTTTGTCTTGTAGTGGAACTAGGATTGTGTATTTTGACAGATAGTCGACTGCCGTGAGTACATAATTGGAACCTTGATGGCTCGTTGGCATTTTAAGTAGGTCAATGCCAAGTGTTTCCCATGGTTCAGCAGGGAGTGGGATGTCTTTGATATTGAGTTGTTTGGGGTCAGGTCCTCTGAATTGGTTGCAAGTGACACATGAGTCTATATGTGTGGTTATGTCTTTTTTCATATATGTCCAAAAATATGAATGCCTAGCAGTAGTCAGTGTCTTATCCCTGCCTGAGTGGCCTCCCATTGCGCTGTCGTGCAATATGTGTAGGACCTTGGGGACTATGGGCTCTGGGGATGACAGTAACTTCTCTGTCGTTAGTGGTTCTCCTTATGATTCCGTCGACCAGTTTGAGTTCCTCTATAGGGACAGGTGGTCGGGACTGTAAGGGTGTTCTTGAAAGTAGATGTTGTTTTACTTTAGACCATGTCAGGTCTTTGTCTGTTTCTTCTCTAAGGTCTTGCATAGGAATACAGGTTGTTTTTGTTAAGGTTGATATGTGAATTTGTCTGCTTAGTGAGTCTGCTACTACGTTAGCTTTTCCATCTAAGTATGTGATTTTAGGGTCAAAGTATAGTAAGGTGGTTTTCCACCTAGCAATTCTGCCATGTAGGTCTTTAGAGTTAAAGAGGTAGACTAGGGGTTGGTGGTCTGTAAAGATATTTATCTTGTATCCTAGTATGAGATATTTGAAATGTTTTAAACCCCATATCAATGCAAGTCCTTCTTTGTGGGTTGTTGAATAATTACTTTCAGGCTTATTTAGTACTCTACTTGCGTATGCAATGGGGTGCTCTTTCCCGTTTTCATCCTTTTGTTGTAGAACTGCGCCTATTCCTTTAGAGGAGGCGTCGGTGTAAAGAAGGAATTCTTTCTTCATGTCAGGAAAGGCTAGGACAGGAGCTGTGGTAAGAGCATATTTAAGGGTGTCGAAGCTTGTCTGTTCCGCTTCAGACCATTTGAATGTCTCGCCTTTTCTTGTGAATTTGGTGAGAGGGGATGCTATGTGTGCAAAATTTTGTATGAAGTGTCTATAGTATGAGGCTAGTCCTACGAAACTTCTTGTTTCATCTGCGTTTCTGGGGGTTGGGAAATTTGCTATGGCATTTATTTTGTCTGTGGTGGTATGGATGCCTTGGGCGTCTACCTTATGGCCTAGGAAGGTGAGTTCCGTCTGTAGGAATTTGCACTTTCCTAGTTGGATTTTCAATCCCGTGCTTTTTAGTCTTTTTAGGATAATCTCTAGTATATGGAGGTGGTCAGTTTGTGTGGGGCTATAGATGATGAGGTCGTCTAAGTAGACGAATAATGAGATTCCTATCATATCGCTGAAAATGCGATTCATTAATCTCTGTTGGGTTGAGGGGGCATTCCTAAGGCCAAAGGGCATGCACTCGAAGTGGAAATGTCCCTTATCTGTGGAGAATGCAGTTACGGGTTTTGATTCATCTGTCAGTTCCACTTGCCAGAAGGCTGACTTAAGGTCAATTGTGGAAAATACAGAATTCCCGTTTCCTATAGATTGCAAGACATCTTGCATGGCAGGTAGTGGGTGTGGGTCAGATTGAGTTAGGTGATTGATTTTCCTAAAATCTACAACAGGGCGTAGAGTTCCGTCTTTCTTAGGGACTAGGAAGAGGGGACTGTTCCAAGGGGAATCTGAGTGAGAAATTACACCTTGGTGTAACATATCATGCACACTGTTGTTTACTTGTGTTTTCCTACTGTGGGGTATGCGGTAAGCGGGGGTGTATGAGGGGGTGGTATTGGGGGGGATTTGGATGTGGTGTTTAGTTATATCACATTTGCCTAGAGGTTCGCCTTCTAAGGCGATAGCCGATCTATTCCTTTGGAGGAGGTTTAGTAGCTTGTTACGTATCTCTTCGTTGGCTGATGTTGTTATTTGGTTGGGGTGGATAGGGGTGAGGTTTTGTGTTTGTCCTACAGTGTTGATGTGTCGTGGAAGTGGTTCTTGGATTGGGGAATTATGGAGGTGGACTGAACAAATGTTTGTGTTCTTTCTGATTTTGCGGTGTTGGTCGGAGAGATTTGTTAACATAGCTAGGGTGTGTTTATTTTCTGACACTAAATCCCATGAAGGTTCGAGGGATATGTTGTTAACTCTTGACGTGTCTGGGTCAATTATGACATCCTGATGTTCGATTGCTCCAGGTATATATAGTGGGACTGTTATTGAATGTCTAGGGGGTATGATGACTGTGTTAGACATCAGTGCCTTTGAGGTGACATAAGGTGGTGGACGGAATGAGTAGCTCTTAGTTGGAGTGGGGTTATTTAAGCCAGATAGACATGAAAGAGGTTGTGTGTCTGGATCGGGTGTTTCAGGAATTTTGGAGTTGTCATTTTCATCTCGGAAGGAGATATTGTTGGTATCTAAGTTGACGATGGACTTCCAGTCTCGTAGGGACTTTAAACCTATTATTCCTTGGTGGTCGAGACTCCATGCATCTGCTAAGTGGAAGGATGTGAGGCCTACCTTAGATTTGTTAATTTCTATATCTAAGTCTATCATATCATGAAGTGATATGGTACTTCCTTCTATCAGTAGGCCTTCTGTGTTGGAGTACTGGATTTCGGGTGGGTCATTAAGTGATTCGTAGAGAGCTCTGGGGATGAGGTTCAGGTTTGTGCCTGTATCAACCATCATGTCAACACTGATTTGATCTAGTGTTACCTTTAGAGTGATATAGTTGTGGGGTGGGTTGGAGGTTCCTATGGTGGTCTGGTGCGTGAGGCTGGTACACGTTCCCCCAATCGGTGTTGAGTTGTGTGTGTTGAGTTTGACGTTCTGTGGGAGTACGGTGTTTGTTGTGATGCCGTAACTGGTCTGTTTGTTCTCTGATGAGGATGTGGTTGTGATCTTTGTTGAGAGCATTCCTCGTTGGAGTGAGTTGTGGTTTTGTGTAGGTTGCAGTATTTACCTGGCCGTGTTGGTCTTGATATGTTGAGGGGTGTGGGGGGGAGGGTGCGTGGGTGATTGGTTTTGTTGTTGGGCTCTACATTGGGAATCTATGTGGGAGGTAGTTCCATGAACTGAGCAAAGGGTAGTGGGGTGTTGTGTCTGTAGTTGTTGGTATTGCTGTGTTCTACATTGGGCATCTGTGTGTGTCGTTGTTCCATGAACTGAGCAAGGGGTAGTGCCGTTTTGTGCTTGTATTTGTTGTTTTTGTATGCAATCTCTGGTGTTGTGAGTTGTTGAAAGATAGTAGGAATACCAGGTTGATGGTTGTGCTGTATTGGAGCTAGGGGCCTGGTGTGACTGAAGGCTATTTAGTCTAGCATAATGGTGTTGGTCGGAGAGGGAAATGTTGCAAGCGTTGGTGATATTTAAGATATAATTATAAGCTAATGGGTTTCTGGTGTTTAAATCCCTTCTAGCTGCTTCTTTTTGACACTTTGGTGGGAGTTGGGAAAGATAAAGGCCTATCTCTAGTAGTGTGTATAGGTTTTCTAATGTCATTGCTTTTTTTCCTGAGATGTTTGTGAAGGTCCAAGGGCTTTGGTTTTCTAGATTTTCTCTAATTTCTTTTATTGCATTGGCAACATTGTCTTTGATGTTAGTCTGTTTTTGAGTTCTAGTGTTGTTTAGAAATGTGAGGAGAAAGTTAATGTTGTTTGTTTGTTTGTTCTGAAAGACATTAAACAGATGGGATTTGTATTCATTGTATGTGATTCCATCAGCAATAAGGTTATCAAGCATTCGAGCCGTGGATCTATGCTCATCTGAGGCTTGTATATTCTGGCGGCATAGATTTATCTTCTCTAAGTTAGAGTAGTTAGGATTTTTAGAAAAAAAAAAAGGTCACATGCCGTTAGGAAGTCAGTGATGGAGAGTCCGCTAGTTTGAGAGAAGGTGGGGATTTCGGTTAGAGGGGAGATAGTTTGGTAGTTATTGACTATTGTAGGTTGGTGTTGGGATGTATGTGGGTTGGTTGGCAGTTGGGTTGGGTGGGGATGTTGTGATGGATTTGGGGCGGGGTTTGGTGTTGGGTAGGGGTCTGGTGTGAAGGATGTTTGACTTGACGTTTGGTTTGGAGAAGGGCAGGCTAAGTTCTCGTATGTATGGGTGGTGGGGTTTGGGGGGGGTTCTTGGGGGTCTACATGAGGGGCAACTTGGAGTTGTGGTGAGGTGTGGGGGAGGGGGTTGAGGGGTAAGAGTGGTTGGTTTATGTCAAGCAGTTCTTCGTGGAATGGGACATATTCTAAGTGTGGGTTGTCAACGTTATTCTCGGGAATAATTGTAGAATCTACTTTAGGTGTGGAATAATCGATGTCACTGGGGGGTTTCTTTTCTTTCGAGGGAGAAAGGAATGTGTCAATTAAATTCTTGACCTTAGATCTCGTTCCTGAAGCCATGTTAGTGTCTAACTAGGGATGCATGCATTACCTAAAAGATAGTGTGTTATAGTTAGATAAGAGGAGAGATGTAAGTCATCAATGGGTAATATATAGAATATTATAATAAAAATGTGTATAATGCAAACAAGAATCACTTAACTGATAAAATGCATATTAAAATGATACAATGTATGTAACACAGGGTAATAATAATGTCATAAAATTATAAATATGCATAAAAGGGTAATATGAAAGTTCTTGCAGGTACAATATATATAAGAAGGTAATAGTGAAATCTAAAAAAATTAATGCATGCACAAATATATGTTGAGTTAGAAGTTGGCAAAATACATATATGGGGTAATTATAATTTGCATTTGTAAAGTATGGTAATGTTGAATACAGTTACGTAAGTTTTATATTAATTTATAGCAATTGCTGCAAGTACTTAACGTATGAACAATATAGTATTATTAAATTTATATATATATAAGGCACTGGTTATGTTGTGAGTAATTTCATATAGTTTATATTATATAGCACTGTTACCTTGGACACTCGAAAATTGTAGGTGTAGACAGCTGTGTAGTTACCATTAGGTGGGGCTGTCGCTGTCTGTAGATCGGTTTGTCTTGACGTACGATGATTTGGAAGATTTCTCTTTGTTGGTAGGTTATTTTGATGATATGTGTGTTGATTGGTGGGCAATTACCTCCAGATGAGGCTGCTTGTGGTTGGGTACATCTAGACTTATGAAGTCTAGGTGTATGGTGCTCGCATGGAATGGGAGAGAAAAGCGAGTATCAGGGGGATTTCAGGGGTAGACGAGAATTATTAATATAATAAAATGGTATGAAGGGTGGATAGGAATTACAATATTTACCTTGATAAGGTTTTAGGTAGGTTGGAGTCGGTTGCGACGATTGCCCGGAATTGTGTACTGTGTTATGGTGCTTGAATGGTGATAGAATCACGGAGTTTGAATGGTGATAGAATCTCGTGTTCGTAGACTGCGGTTTGTTCCGTCCGAATGGTAGGAGTGGTTGTGGTAAGTTGATTGTAGCTGAATAGAATGGACAGGTTTCAAGGTACTGGTCTCTTCTATAGGTGACACTAGTCTATAGTTGACACTAGTCTCTTCGGAGGAGATGGGTTTCGCTGCCACCAAATGTAGCGAGGTAAGGTGCTACATCAAAATTCACTCCTTTCGAATTTTTCTGGTTTATTAATAAAGTTTTTAACACAGTTCTGTACACAATTGATCACTAGGGCACGTCACACACCGACTAGCTGTTGGACCCGTGCACTGCGGTTTTGTCTTCCGGAAATGCTGAGTCTGCTGAATTTTGAGGTGCTCTCAGTCACCTTGTCAAGATTTTTAGTCGGAGTGTTTGGCCCTTTACAAGTTTGTTCTTGGTTCATAATTACTACCTATATCCCATTCTACAATACATAATATATCCAGGGGGGAAGGGTTGATTACTATTGTGTTGCCGTGTGTTATTCCGAATTGGCGATTGACTGCATCTATTGGTGTGTGTTCGTGTGTCTGTGTGTGAGTCCGCTTCCGTGCGTTTGCTATATTGCTGATTCGGCTGTCGCCGCTCTGTCGATCGGAGCGGATGTGCGGTGCCACGATGTCTGGGTTATTGTGACATTGCCTGCATGGTGTATGGGAATGTGGTGATGTGGTTAATGTGGTGTATACACTGAAGAGGACCACAGTTCATGTCAAAATATAAAGATAGTGTGTTTCTTTTCCTTTATTTCTCCCACTGTGGTTTAAATTTATATATATATATATATATATATATACATATGTGTGTGTGTGTGTGTGTGTGTGTGTGTGTGTGTGTGTGTATATATATATATATATATATATATATCGTCGTCGTCGTCGTCGTCGGTGCATCGTAGTCTGATGATATCACGCTTCCTCCTATTCATAGTGTCTGAGATGGTTGTCTGAGATGGTTGTTGTCCAATTTTGGTGTAGAGTTTACTATGGTATGACGCTTCTTTCTATTTATGGTGTCTGAGAAGGCTGTGTAGTCCAATTCTAGTGTTGATCTTTCTGGGGCATGACGGGCACTGGATGGATGGGGGAGGACGAGGGGCGGCGAGACGAAGTCTTCTGAGTTGCCGTTTTTCCTCGTCTCTCTCCTTTTGCATGGTCTCGAACCTCTCCGTTCCAGCCCGAATTGTGTTGCGCCAGATTGAGCGGTCACTGGAGACCTCTTCCCAGGTCTCTGGCTCAATTGTGGTAGACCTCAGGGTGGCCTTCAGCTGGTCTTTGTACCTTAGGACGGGACGGCCACGGGGGCGTCCTCCTGTGGCCAACTCGCTAAAGAGGATTTGCCGGGGCAGACGGGGCAATCTTGTTTCTGGCATTCTAGCAATGTGGCCGGACCAGCGAAGTCGATGCCTCATGATGGTAGACTCCATGCTTTGGCTGTTTGCACGGGAAAGAACTTCATTGTTGGTGATGTGGTCCTTCCACTTAATGCACAACATGGATCGGAGCTTCTGTTGATGGAAGCATTCAAGTTTCTTCAGATCTCTGCGTTAAAGTGTCCATGTTTCGCAGCCATATAGCAGAGTGGAGACAATGACGGCTTTATAAACCCTTAGTTTCGTTCTTCGGGTAAAATCTTTGTTGTCGAAAACCCGTCGTCACAGTTTCCCAAAAGCGATATGGGCAGCTGCAATTCGATGTTCTACGTCCTTTTCCGAGTTGCACCTGGAGGTAAGTTAGCTGCCAAGATACGAGAATTGGTCGACTTTCTCCAGCGATGTACCAGAAATAGTGATGTCAAATTCTGGCAGGGCTGTTCTTGGAGCCGGTTGTGCAAGAACTTTGGTCTTCTGTATGTTCACATTCATCCCTAAACGTTGATAAGCTGCAGTGAAGTAGTTGACTGACTGTTGTAGATCATTAGCTGAGTGGCAGAAGGTAGCATTGTCATCTGCATACTGCAGTTCCGTGACTGTTTTGATGGTTGTTAGTTGTTTGGAGCGGAATTTGGCCAGGTTGAACAGCCCACTATCAAGTCGATACCTAATGTCAACGCCTGGGTTGTCAGATGGAATCTCGTACATCATTGCAGCAAGATAGAGGGCAAAGAGTGTTGGAGCCAGGACACAACCTTGTTTCAGCCCACATGTGATCTCAAATTCTTCGGACAAGTTTCCTTGATAGAGCACACGTCCAGAGGTGTTTTTATGTAGGGCTCGGACCAGAGAGATGTAGTTATCCGGACAACCGAAACGTTTGAGAACCCTCCACATGGCAGCTCTTGGTACGCGGTCAAAGGCTTTTTCCAAGTCATAGAAATCTATGAAGAAGGGTTTTTGTTGTTCCCGACTTTTCTCCTGCAGCTGTCTTGCGCAAAAGATCATATCAGTTCTTCCACGGGATGTACGAAAGCCGCATTGTGATTCTGGGAGAATCCGCTCTGCCATTTCCTGGAGAAGGCTTAGGAGGATCCTTGCAAATATCTTCCCTGCAATGGAGAGCAGTGAAATCCCTCGATAATTGCCGCAGAGCTTTCGATCTCCTTTTTTAAAGAGAGTGATAATGACCGCATCTTTGAGATCTTTTGGAACTTGCTGGACTGTCCATATCTTGAGGATGAGATCGTACAACCTGGTCTTAAGTGACATCCCTCCGTACTGCAGGAGCTCGAAAGGGATATTATCTGGGCCTGGTGATTTCCGGGCCTTCATTTGATTCATGGCTTTCTCCAATTCCAGTAATATTGGAGACTCACTCATCCAGAGCTGGACTGGATGTTGTTGGACATTTTTCAGGAAGTCATCTGCAGCTGTCGATGGCCGATTCAGCAGTTGGTAGAAGTGATCTCTCCAACGATCTAGGATATCTGTCGGATCGGTCAAGATGGTTGATGAGTCTGCAGAAAGCAGGGAGCCTACTGAGGAACGTACTGGGCCATAAAGTTCTTTTGTTCCTGCATAGAAATTCCTAAGGTCCCTGTTATCGGCATACTGTTGAAGCTCGACAGCCTTCTGTATCCACCATTGGTTCTGAATTTCTCGCAATTTTGTCTGGCATAGTTTTTTTAGGTCATGATAGCATGCTTTCTTGCGTTGGCATCGGGTGTCCTGCTCATGGGCCAATCGGGCCATGCGTTTAGCATCTATTAGGCGACTGATCTCATTGTCGTTTTCGTCAAACCAGTCCTGGTTCTTCCTCTTTTTGTAACCAATGGTGTCCTTGGCAGCATTACTGAGGGTATTGCTAATGAAGGTCCATTCTTCTTCCAAATTGTTGCTGGTAGGAATGGTGGCGAGGTCTTGACAAAATCTTTCCTCATAGACGGTGCTGTAGGCTGGATCTATAAGCTTTGAGATGTCATATATTCTTCTAGATGGTTCTTGGGAACGGACTCTCAGTTTCCTTCGAACGGCAAGCGTCAGGCGCGAGACCACTAGACGATGGTCTGTCCAACAGTCATCAGCGCCTAGGACAGCCTTGGTGACACGTACGTATTTTCTATCACTTTGTCGGACAATAACATAGTCCAACATGTGCCAGTGTTTTGACCTTGGATGTTGCCACGTAGTCTTATATCGATTTGGCAAGCGGTACATCGTGTTAGTAATGGAAAGGTTATGTTCTGCGCAGAGGCCCAGCAGGAGAAATCCATTTGCATTGCAGTTTCCGATGCCCTCTTTTCCAATAATATTCTCCCACAGTTGGTGATCCTTGCCAACTCTCGCATTGAAATCTCCAAGCAGCAAGAGGTGGTCGCTTGGTGGTACTTTTCTGATGGTGTTATTCAATTGTTGATAAAAATGGTTCTTCAGGTCTTCGTCAGCATCCAGAGTTGGTGCGTAGGACTAAATGAGAGACATGAAGTTGTTGTCTGGTAAAAGGACGCGGAGAGTCATGAGCCGCTCGCTGATAGCTGTCAATGTCATTTGATGGTCACGAAAAATGCTGGTTTTGATGGCAAACCCGACGCCATGTTCTCTTCTCTCTGCTTCATCTTTCCCTTTCCAGACGAAGGTATACCCAGAGCCATCTTCCTCGAGCTTACCCTCACCAGAGAAGCGGGTTTCGCTCAGTGCAGCCATGTCGATGTTAAATCTCGCCAGTTCTTTAGAGACCAGTGCTGTTTGATGTTCCGGTCGTTTATTTATCCTGAGATCCAGCAGTGTCCGGACGTTTCAAGTCCCGACAGATAAAGGGATTTTCTTTGTGTTTACTTTCTTGACATTTTGACCGCAATAACGGGTGACCCGCCAGGCGCGGTTCCCTGGCCAGGCATGGTTGGTGACTTCCGATGTTTAGTCCACCTTTTCTAGGACCTTCCCCGTTTGGGGTGGGCAGCGGGGCTCCTAAAAAGGCCTGCCCAAACGCAGATGCAGGGCCGAAATCCCGAGTAGTCACCAAGTTCTTGAGAAGGCGACCATCACACACCTACCGCCAACGTGTAGGTCCGGACTAAGAGCTTCCAGTTTGACCAAAACCTGCTCCCGTCATCCTTATCCCATCGCCGTTGGACTTTTGAGGGAAATTGGTAAGTGATAGGAGATAGGAGGAAACAGCCGGTGGCGTGAAAGCGTTTAGGGTGGGTCGCAGCTTGCCAAACCGTGGCCCACACACTGTGGCCTCTGTCCCATCCTCCACAGCACACAAGGAAGTGCGACAGGTGGTATCTGGGACAAGGGTTGCAACGGACTGCCGCACACCCTCGTATATCAAGCAGTGGGCGCCTTCTTAGCCAGTCCGTCTGGCATTTGCCCTCTTCCGCCGGACACACCCGTTGAGACCACTGGAGTCTTCATTCGCATGTGCCGCCGTTGGGGACTTCCTGGTCGCGCATGAGTTTGCTCCCGTAGACCTATCCCAACCAAGGGTAACCCATAGGTCGGATGGGCTTTCTTTCACTGAGGGGAAGGATCTCCCTACAGCTACCCTCACCTGGTTTTGCCTGCTGGTCGAGCAGTTTACCGGGGTGTGGCCGCTGGTCATCATATGCCAGCTTCTTGGAGCCACAGGTGAGAGCTGGGTGCCAGTGTGGGAACCAATATCATCTGGTACACTCCGAGATTAGAGTGCGACCAGCCAGAAGGTAAAGGTACTATCCCATTGAAACACCCCATACACCCCATATATATATATATATATATATATATATATATATATATATATATATATATATATATATATATATATATATATATATATATATATATAATTAGCCATCCTGCGTCCACTGCCGAACAAACACCTTATGCATAGCATTCCATGATTTACACAACCGCGCCAACCTCTGCTACGTCACTCCTGCAAAATTCTAAATCTCGTCTCTTCATCTCCTTTCTGGTCTCCCTCTTCCACGCTTCCTATCTCGCCCCCCTGTGAAAGAGATAGAAGTAACAAGAAAAGAAATAATGAATCACTTGTATAATCTCCATATCAGAGAACAAGCATGAACCAGATGAAATGGCAAACTTGATTTTGAGAGAATGCAGGAATGAACTAACAGACAACATACATAGTCTAATAAGAAGTTCACTGAAAGAAGAAGTTCCAGAAGATTGGAACAGAGCAAATATAGTACCAATATATCAAGAGGGAAACAAGGAAGACCCTGCTAACTATAGACTGGTCTCTCTTACAAGTACGAAAGCTAAAATATGTCAAAGAATTATCAAAATTAGATGGGAAAGGCATTTGGGAAACACAACATACTAAATCCAAAGCAATTTGGATTTAGACAAAAACAATCATGTGTCACAAGCTTAATGTGTGTCTATCTAAGGCTAATAGATGTAATACAAGAAAGAGATGAATGGGTTGATTGTGCATTTTTAGATCTGAAAAAAGCTTTTGATAAGGTGCCACATAAGAAATTGCTAAAGAAATTAGAAACTGCAGGAAGAATACAGGGCAAACTGCTGAAGTGGATGGAAGACTTCTTGCATGAAAGAAAAATTGGGATGAAGTTATTAGTGGAGTTCCACAAGAAACAGTTCTGGACCCAATAATGTTTGCTACATATATTAATGATATAGATAAAGGAATTGAAAGTTGTATGAGCATCTTTGCGGACGATGCAATATTGTTGAAAAAAGTGAACACTGTAGAAGATTGTGAATCGCTGCAGAGTGATCTCAATAAAGTATGGGAATGGAGTAGAAAGTGGGAGATGGAATTCAATACTAAGAAGTGTAGTATAATGGAATTTGGATGAAGCAAAAAAAAAAAAAGAATAGTGGGATCATATAAATTGGGAGAGGAAGAAATTTAAAAAGTAGAAAATGAGAAGGACCTGGAAGTCATAGTTATGAATAATATGTCCAAGAAACATATAAAAAAAAATTGGAGAAACTTATAATTCAATAAGAACAATGAAAGTGGCATTTACATACCTGGACGAAGAAATGGTGCAGAAAATACTAGTCACTTTAATAGGACCAAGATTGGAATATGCAGCGACGACGTGGTCACCAAGTAAAAAAAAAATGTATAACAAAACTTCAAAGAATACAAAGAGCAATTACTAAATTGGTACCAACACTCTCAGAACTATTATATGAGGAGAGACGAGAAAAACTTGAGCTACAGACATTAGAGCAAAGAAAAGAGAGAGGAGACTTGATAACTATTTAAAGATTCATGAAAGGCATAGAAACTATTGATAGAGAGGATCTAATAAAATGGGATAGTAGAGATACAAGAGGACACGGAAAGATCATCAAGAAAGACAGTTATGGAAGAGACCTGAAATAGAACAGCTTTCCCCACAGGGTAATAGACGTTTGGAACAAGTTAGATGAAAATGTGGTGTGTGCAAGAACGATACACGAATTTAAAAACAGTCTAGATAAAATGAGATATGAAGACGGAACACACGAGCATAGCTCCCCTTCCCGTAAAATACAACTAGGTAAACACACACACACACACACACACACACACACACACACACACACACACACACACACACACACACACACACACACACACACACACACACACACACACACACACACACACACACGTCGGTCGAAGTGACAGCGAAGTTCGGACTCCTCAGTTATACAAGAATTTCAAGGATCACAACGACAAGGAAGTACCTGTGTTGTATTTATAGAGAAGGGGAAAGCTCGTGGTGTAGTAGGAAGGTGATGAAAAAGGAGAAGGGGATGGATTACTGAGGGAAATGGAAGGAAATGAGGAAGGGGAGGACTTGGTCCAGGAGGCCAGGCGACTTGTAAACAAACGAAGGACGGATGATGATTTTGGGGAAGAAGGGATTAGCAAAAATGTAAAGATTAGAAATACAGATAAGAGCAGCACAATGGAAGGTGAAGATAATAATTTCCATAGATTTAATGAGGGGAAGGGGGATACCAACCTCCCCTGATTAGCAAGCCTATAGGAAAAACTTGAGAAAATGACCGAACGTTGGGAGAGTAGGTTCGGTCAACTAACAAAGATTGCTCACAGAGTTGAAAGACTGGAAGAACTAGAGAAGGTGAACAAAAATCTAACTAAAGAAACAGAAGAATTAAAAAAACAGTTAAATAAAGTAGAGCATGAGGAATTAAAGAGGAATAATAAAGACAATAAAGAGGCCATAGCAAAAGAAGCACAGGGTTGGAAAAAAAATTCAAGAGAACAGCAAAATTGCATTTAATGACATAATAAAACAGCAGATGAAAGACCAAAATGAAGACTCAGTTATTAAAGTGATGAGACAGAAGAAGAATATAGTAAGAAACTAAGCAGATAAAAATAAATGTATAATTATATTAGGAATGGAAGAGAAGTATAATCTAAATAGAACCACAAGAATCAAAGAGGAAAAAGAAAAAGTAAGCAGTATACTACAATTAGTTCAGGAAGATGAAACTGATATCGTGAAACAAATTGAAGAAATGTATAGACTCGGGAAATATAGTACAGATAAGACCAGACCAATTAAGATTAAATTCAGGTCACAAACAACAGCAGAGAATATCTTAGCAAAAACAGGGAAACTAGCTAACAGTGAACAATATAAAAATGTATGGATAAAAAGAGAAATGAATAAAGAGGAAAGAGAGGAGGAAAAATGAAAAGATAAGAAGCTAAGAAAAAAAAAGAGAACAGAACAGAGTCAGAAAAAGACAAATTCTATTGGAGAGGAGTGAATATGTAAGTGAAGAAATGGAACATACTAGAGAAAAACAAAAGTGAAACAGAAAATGCAATGGAAGTAACAGAAAACTAAGAGTGTCTTACACAAATATAGGTGGATTAATAACAGGATTGAACAAACTGAATGATTACCTGAAGGAAAAAGAGCCGGACATAATGGGAATTGGAGAGACAAAATGAAAAGGTCCACTACCACCCAACGGTTTAGGACATGATGCATATAGTTATTGGATTAGAAACAGAGAAACAAAACAAGGGGGTGGAGTTATGTTCCTGACTAAGAAGGATATAAACGTGAGGTGTGTCACATATGGAAAGAATACAGTTGAGATGATTATGATCGAAGTGGAAGACAGAGGTAAGAAGAGCAGACAGATTGTGATAAATTATGTGCCTCCAAAAACAGCCTCGTGGGAAGAGAGTGAACATAAAAGTATGTTAGAGGACACAAGGATAACACTAAATAACATAATGGAAGATGGAGGAAGAATAGTTATGATGGGCGACTTTAATTGCAAAGAAGTCTGCTGGGAAGAGATGACAGTAAAGGGTGGAGACGGCTCATTGGGAAATGTTCTACTCGAGATGAATATTGACCATACAATGACACAATGGATTCAAGAGAACACTAGGTATAGAGATGAAGAAGAACCATCGAGACTAAACCTAATAATCACATCTGAACCTAAAATAGTGGAAAAGATTGAATATAAAACACCAATAAGTAAAAGTGACCACATATTGATTGAACTAGAACTAAATGAGGAAAAATACATGAAAAGAAATGAACGATATAGAAAAGGAAGAATAATGTACGAAAAACAAATTTTGATCAAGTAAGAGAATTCTTTCAAAAAGAAAACTGGGAAAGAATATACAAATAAGAAACAACAGTGGATGAGAAATGGAATATTCTGACAAAAAATTATAAAAAAAGGAGTGGAAAAGTATGTCCCAAGACAAAAACAAGAAAAAGAATATGTAAAGTGCTGGTACAACAAAAGTTGTAGGGAGTTAAAAGACAAAAGAGTTAAAGCTTGGACCAAATGGAGGAAAGACAAAAGACCTGAAAAATGGAAAATATATCCTTGTTATAGAAATGAATATGTACAAGTGTGCAGAGAGGAGAAGAGAAAATATGAAAAAGATGTCATAGAAAAATGTAAAGATCAACCAAAACTATTTTACAGATTTGTAAACAACAAACTGAAAAACAAACAAGAATTAGAGAAATTAAGACAATGAGGAGTTGAATACACAGAGGAAATAGAAATGGCAGAAATTATGAACAAGCATTTTAAATCAGTGTTTACAAGGGAGAACATACAACCTGGAGAGATCGAACGGGAAGAGAAAGTCCCTCCTATGAAAGAAATAGTAGTAACAAAGAATGAAATAATGAAACACTTAAGTAATCTTGATGTCAGAAAATCGCATGAACCAGATGAAATAGCAAACTGGATTTTGAAAAAATGCAGGAATGAACTGGCAGACAAAATACATAGTATGATAAACATTTCCTTGAAAGAAGGAAAAGTTCCAAAGAGTTGGAAAAAAGCAAATATAGTACCTATATATAAAGGAGGAAATGAAGAAGACCCTACCAACTATAGACCAGTCTCTCTAACAATTACAATAGCAAAAAATTTTGAAAGAATGATCAAAAGTAGATGGGTAAAGTACTTAAAAATCAACGTGCTAAATCCAAGGCAATTTGGATTCAGACAAGGACGATCATGCGTCACCAATTTTCTATTTTTCTATTCAAGGCTAATAGATATAATACAAGAAAGAGATGGATGGGCTGATTGTGCATTTCTGGACCTAAAAAAAGCTTTTGACAAAGTACCACATAAGAAGTTGCTTAAGAAATTAGAAACTGAAGGAGGAATACAGGGCAAACTGCTTAAATGGATGGAAGACTTTTTGCAAGAAAGAAAAATGAGAGTAGTGATAAGAGGCAAACACTCTAATTGGAATGAAGTAATAAGTGGTGTTCCACAAGGAACAGTTCTGGCCTCAATAATGTTTGCTATATACATTAATGATATGGATGAAGAAATTTAAAGTTATATGAGCCTCTCTGCAGATGATGCAAAACTGTTCAAAAAAGTGAACACGGAAGATAATTGTGAGTCACTGCAGAGTGATCCCAATAAAGTATGGGAATGGAGTAGGAAGTAGGAGATGGAGTTCAATACTAAAAATTTTAGTATAATGGAATTTGGAAAAAGCAAAAAAAAAAAAAAAAAAAGAATAATAGGATCATATAAATTGGGAGAAGAAGGAATAAAAAAGTAGAAAACGAAAAGGACCTGGAAGTCATTGTTATGAATAACATGTCACCTGAGAAACATATAAACAAGATTTTTAGAGAAACTTATAATTTAATATGAACAATCAAAGTGGCATTTACATACCTGGACGAAGAAATGGTGAAGATAATACTAATCACTTTGATAACACCAATATTGGAATATGCAGCAACGATGTAGTCACCAAGTACAAAAAAAATGTATAACAAAACTTGAAAGAATACAAAGAGCAATTACAAAATTGGCACCAACACTCTCAAAACTATCATATGAAGAGTGACTAGCAAAACTTGAGCTACAGACACTAGAGCAAAGAAGAGAGAGGGGAGATTTGATAACTATTTACAGAATCATGAAAGGCATAGAAATTATTGATAGAGAGGATCTAATAAAATGGGATGATAGAAATACAAGAGGACACGGAAAGAAAATCAAGAAAGACAGCTATAGAAGAGATCTGAAAAAGAACAGCTTTCCTCACAGAGTAATAGACATTTGGAACAAGTTAGATGAGAAAGTGGTGTGTACAAAAACAATACATGAATTCAAAAATAGTTTAGATCAAATGAGATATGAAGACGGAACTCCACGAGCATAGCTCCCCTTCCCGTAAAATACAATTAGGTAAATACACAGGATTAATTTCAACTGGAACATTGCCTAAGTGTAGGAAACAGATGACGTTTATTCGCGTTCGGGGCTATAACCTGAATTACTCTAGATCAGTGGTTCCCAAATTAGGGGACGCGTCCCCCTAGGGAGGCGTGAGGAGGTTACAAGGGGGGTGTGAAGCTATCTGCTCAAAAATATTTGTTTAATTAGAGTAATAAAATCATTCAAAGAACAAATGTCTGCCATTTCATACATGCAAAGTATAATTATAGCAGTCACCCCAACCCGCTTTCTATTTAGCTAGTTCTCCTTACACGTTTTGGGCACGTCACTGATACCAACCACACTGACGCCACTGAGGGACTCGTCACAAACTCCCAATACTTCAATCCTAGAATTTCTAATCTTGTGAGGAAGGAGCAGCAGCATCAATCTCATCAAATTAGTTCATAAATTGTGCATTAGTGTCATGAGTCTTTCCAAATATTATTTGCCATGTTTTCAAATGATCTATTCTTAAAATTGCAAGTCAATTTTGCCAATGTGCTAATGCTCAAACTTTTTTTTCGCTCCCTTTGAACCAAATGTTTCGTTTTTAGATACTTAGAAAAATGTCTCTGGAATGTACTATTATTTGCTTGAGTGGCTTTCATTATTAGAATTTAATACAAACGGAAATCTGTTTTCCTGAACAATGTTAAGAAATAAATGCAAGAATCATTTCACATGAACAAAAGAGGGAGTGGGGGCATGCGGGTCTACTGGAAGCAAAAAGAGGGCGTCAGGTAAGATAGTTTGGGAACCACTTCTCTAGATGATCATATAACCGGGGCAAATGATAGACAATGATAGCTTTATACAGTTTTGGATCCTTTGTATTAGCGATAATAGCCGAGGTAAGAGATGGTCACTGGTAGCTTTCAACAGTTTTGGAGCCTTTGCATTCGTGAGAATGGCGAGCTCTAATGTAACGAACGCCACATATTCGGCAGAACGCTAAAATTTCTCTCGCTATAGCAATTTATCTTTATTTACTAATTTCTTTATTCGTTTATCTATCTATTTATATTTGTTTGTGTGTTTATCTATTTATTTTTTCTTCATTTACATTCTGAATAAGTCCATTTGATTTTTATACACACACATCAGTCCCTTCTACACATTAATATCAAATTCTGCTAATTTCTTCACTTCAACCTTTTTCGTATTTCACTCTATTTTCTTTCCTTATCCCCTCTGTCTTCGGTCTGTATACACATTTTTTTTATTTATGTTTTTGTATGACCTTCTCTCATGTACTATTTATATCTTTTATTTCTTTTTCTCTGTGATGTCAACGCTTCCCTTTATCCTGAGCTATTTTTTTTTCTTAGTTTTCTATGATGATGGATTCCGTTTCTCCCATTTGCATAATTCTCTCACCTCTATCTTAGCTTTGTTTTACAATCGCGCTGCTGTTGATAATCTGATTTACTTAGCGTCACTTCAGCCTCTTCTTCCCTCTTTGATTTAATCTTTTTTACGCTTTTAGTTCAATAACGACGTTACTCCCTTTTATTTCTCTGACGATGGTGGTGGCTTGCTTTGTTAAAAAAAAAAAAAAATTCTAAGATTTACTTGTTGGTAACATCAGGCGCTTACCCAAAAAGTATTTAATCCCTTTAATACGAATTATGTAACATTTCCCACGACTCTATGTTACAAATACCAACCTGTAGTGTCTCTCACTAGTGTCTTCGTTTCACTCCTCGACGGATATGTGTCACTGACATTCCAAGGACTTTCCAAGTATCGAAGGAGGATATCGATTCATTTGGATGGCGATATCTGACACCCCTTCTGCTTTTATCAGCCGCTTCTTTGATCACGAGTCTTTCATCAAGTGACACGTCAGCACCAGCACCTCACAAGTCTTTCAATCTTCTTTGTTCCTCTGAGGACACAACCGTCCGAGATAATTCCATCACTCGTGATGCCAAGCGAACACTGATATCATCAACCACCTGAGTTGTTCTTGCATGCGTAGGCAGAGGCGCGCTTGATGTCTTGTTAGTACAAATCAAATTCTCATGCGCAAGGTTTTATAGACACCAACACATGGTTGTAAAAGTATGACATTTATTGTCAGAGTTAACTTGGCATCAGTTTTTATTATCGTATTATTGTCCAGGGGCCATTTTGAAAAGGAAAATAAGTTGTTGTTTTTTCTTTACTCCAGGGATCCAATGTTGAGTGAAGTTATAACAAATTATTCCCCGACTCCATTTTTGAGCAATACTCTATCACACAGTACCTCCACGTGTGGCTATGACACAAACCTTTAAATTTTCAATTCTGAAGCTATTATTCGCATATATTTTTATATAGCAATAGTAGACATCTACTTTACAGTGATTGACACAATCCATTGATCAACTGTTGCCTTCAGTTTTTCTGGTCATAATCCAATGCCCCACGGGAGCAGACAACGGTACTCAGGTAAGCCTTTAATTTATCCAAGAAGAAAAGTTTAACAAGATTTAAAATCATGAAAGACTAAAAGACCGACTTTGAGATTGAAATTCGTAGAACACAAAAGTTATGAAATGCAAACTAATCAAAGTTACTACGGAAACTGCAGATTAAGTGTAAGATGAATGAAATGAAAGGAGTTGAACGAAATTAATTCATAAAGAAAACGTGAAGTATAGAGAAAAGAAGGGTACGCTCAAATTGTATTAACAACAGCCTCGAAAAACAGTATTCATAAAAAGGACCAAATAAAGATTTGCTTCCTTAGACATTTCTATTTACTTGGTTATTTACTTATTCATTTGTATATTTATTCGTTTACAGACATATTTCCTATTGTTATTATCATTACCACTTTTATAAATATTTTGTTCTATTTCATCCTATTTTTTCATTTCTATATTTGTATTTTCTTCTTATCCTATTTTCATACTTATTCATTAATTTAACTTACTTGCTTATTTATGTATTTATCTATTTATACATTTATCTATTTATCCATTTGTTTTATTTATCTTGTTCTTGTAAAATAGTAAGAGTTACCTTATCAGATGCAGTGGTGGAATGACAAAAAAATATTTCTACTAACTGATCATTATCATACACACAGCATTTTTCACCAAAATGTTCCCCTTCACGTGAAAAGAGAAATATACTCTCGAGAGTTTCAAAGCCCTTTCTAAACATATGCATACTAACGATGTTAATCCGAGATTGTTGAGCGATAGGAGTTGTATGGTTTGCATAAGGCTATAGCTTAGTTGGGTGAAGACTACAGCTTAAGGCGAAGAGCGGGGAAAGCGAGTGAAGATTACTACGGGGCAGAAGATCCATAGGGAATACCCATATTCTGTGGCGAACAAGAATGATGATAGATGGACAGTGTGACGGGTAGAAGAGCAGAAGCGTCGATGGGTAGGTAAGCAGCAGGGTAGCAAGGGGACAAATAGGCTTGAAGGTAAAACTGAAAAAGTCACAGAGTAGATGCTTAGTAGAAGAATCAACTTTTCAATAGAAATGTAACAAATGGAGCTGCATTAAAGTAACTTCCGAAGCTGAGGGGATTTCAACGGACGGTAGACGGGGATGGGGGATGGGGGTGGAGGGGTCTGTTCCTTACAACATTACGTCCTCCCATTTGAACAGAATTGTCTAATCATAGTCACAACAATATTAAAAGATTCTCGTAGCGTTACCTTCAACAGAATATACTGGTACGTCATCATAAAAAAGAGCTTAATATTTTTTATTATAACACTGTTGCCAACTATTACCTTTCCAGAGCAATTCTCTAATTTCAGGTTTAGTCAATTTTAAAAAAGCATGCTATAATTCAAACAATATTTATATTTTTTCACAGATGAAGTGATTGAAATAGGAAAAAACCCTCACAATTACTCAACACTGGTATACTGACAGTCTTAGTAGATTTAATAAAGTCATTCTATTTTTATTTTATCTTATATTTCAAAGATACTTTTTTCTTATTATCAGAAAAAGTCATTCAGGTGAAAGAACGTCGTTGTATTGAAAGATTGACATAAACAAGAAGCTCATTAAAAGACGTTGTATCCATAACTTGCTTATAATGAGCACTAATCAAAGACATGGCTACAATTTCACTACAAATGTGCTCAGAATCAGAAATCACACTCTTTGAAGAATTACAACTCGCGCCACGGACTGGCTGTGTCAATCTAATTAAAAAGCTGACTGGTACATCCACAGATTCTACAAAATGGAAATAAACTATATATAATCATTATTGATAAATAAATAATTGACCTAAGGACATATAATGAGCATACATATAATATGACGACACAACATGGAGGGTTTAAATAAACTAGTGTTGAGGCTCCATTTTCATAACGGAATTGTTAATGCGTCATTTTTATTATGAGGCCTCGATCCTCCTCGTTTTGGCCAAGCAGAAAAACCGGAAATAGTGTTCTCGAAGAATCCTCAGATTTGTCTCAGAATAAAGGATTTCCATCTTTCAAATTCCTTTCGAACTAATCTAAAGTTTTCTTATCTCTCGTTTTGGTAGTGAGGATAGATGATACGATGCTTAGGAAGGAAATTGAAGATAATTTGTAAGTACTCCTCTATTATAGCAATTTACGGATAAGATATTCCAAAGATATAATTCATACAATTTTGACAGGAATCTTAAAACCTATAATATTAATGATAAAAACAACAATAATAAAAACAATAAAATTAACAATATCAAACCTACAATAAAAAAGATAATGATAATGAATAGTCTCAGGAGATTTCTCAACGGCATTAACATACACTCAAACACACTGCACACCTCTCGCCTCATGAAGACTCGGCGCCATTGCCGTTGCGTGAAGCAGTAATGACCATCCCGACGCCAACGAGTATCAGTCATTAACGCTTGTTAGCCCAATTAGTTGCCGATATATTCATTACTTACGGTTGTTGCCAAGAACTCTGCCAGCCTTACCTCCCTCACTTGATCTACGTTTCCTCCTCTTCTCCTCTCCCCATCTGATCCATTTCCATCTACACTCAATTATGCCTCCCCCCTTGTTCACTCTCTCCATCCCCTCCATTTAAAATATTTTCCTCTCCAAAATTCTTTTAAATGTGAATGTGTCTACAAGCCTATACTTAAATCCATATCGTCTGTACAAATTTGTCAAATGTGTATTATGTAGCTGTGTAAGCCTGACTTAATTCTTGTATACTATTCTGAAGACAACTCCCTGAAGTCGAAACGTCAATTAAATATGGAAGACTATGAAAGGTCTGTATTTGCCTACCCCCCTGAAATGAGATCTACTGTGAGAAAAATTAAAAATCTCAGTAAGAAAATTAATCAGTGTCAAAATGCTGTCGTGTTTGAAACAGTGTGTATTAGAATCTGCGCCGGAAATATACAATTATATATATAATATATATATATATATATATATATATGTAATATATATATATATATAGATATATATATATATATATATATTTATATACATATTCAATAAGAACCTACTGTGTTAGATAAGAAGAAATAAAATAAATGATATCCATATATTTCGATCACGGACTGTGATCCTCTTCAGTGGAATACAGAGTATTCCACTGAAGAGGATCACAGTCCGTGATCGAAATATATGGATATTATCAATATAATTTCTTCTTATCCAACACAGTGGGTTCTTGTTGAATTTTACGAATGTGTTACTTTGTAGATATATGTATGTATATATATGTATATATATATATGTATGTATATATATAAATATATATATATATATTTATGTTGGTACATTATGACAAGTTGATGAAGGTGGAAAAAGAAGTCACGGGTCTAGTTCCGTGACCGGTTTCGCTCTATGCTTCTTCAGAGGAAGCATAGAGCGAAACCGGTCAGGAATAAACTCAGTAACTCGGAACTAGACCCGTGACTTCTTTTTCCACCTTCATCATATATATACATATATATATATACATATATATATATATACATATATACAAAGAACAGGGTTGAAGGGTTTGGAGTAGACTCCGGTGTAAAAACCTTGACTACTGTCTTCAATATTTATGTTCAGGAAAGGGAGTTATCCGTTGACGCTGTATATTAGTGTATACATATATATATATATATATATATATATATATATATATATATATATATATATATATATAATACAGTATACATATACATACGAGATATGCATACACACACACACACACACACATATATATATATATATATATATATATATATATATATATATATATATATATATATATACATATATATATTAGAGTAACGCACCAAAATATTTTCTTTAAGGCCTATTGAATTGTATGCAACAGCAAATTGAGCTCTGATGAGTTTCCGATGAGGAGTTTCAAGTCTTCTGAAGATCTCTCTAGGATAGACAGGTAAAGAAAAAACTAAGTTGCCGATAGAAGCCATCTAATAGGTAGAACAGGATACTAGACGTTTCGCTAATCACAGTTAGCATTTTCAATTGTAGCAAGAACAAAGAAATGTGTGATTATAAATACAGGAAGTAAACACTAGGAAAGATCACAAATAGGTTGACCGTTACTCTGGTCTAAAACTGGGAAAGGACATATTGAATACTGGGGAAGGATTGTGAGAAAGGGAACTGTGACCACTGGGAAAGGACAATTTAATGACCGTTACTGTGGCCTGGGTGTCCGTCGCGGCCGGAGTGACTGTTCGTGAGAGGGCTGATTTGTGTCGTAGCTGGATTGTCTGGTTTCACGGATTCTGAACGGTTTGAGGCTGGGAAGGATGGTGGGGGCTTCCTGCTGGGTGTTCAATGTAGGCTGGCTGTATTTGATGTGGAGGGCTTCAAGGAGGGCAAGACGGCGCTTGTCACTTTCTCGGCCTAAATTTGTGGTATTGTCTACTAAGATGGATCTGGTGATTGGAATGTTATGGGTCTCCTGGAGGTGCCGCTTAGGGCCTCCATTGTTAAGGTGGTATGTCAACCGTCTGAAAAGGCGAGTGGTAGTGAGTCCGATGTAGGAATCTTGGGGCGTACAGTCACCAAAAGGACACTTGAACTGGTACACCAGACTCACACACTCGATGTCGGAAGGGCATTGGGAGCTGTTATTTTTCATGATAAGGTCTTTAGTTCTCTTGTTCTTATAATAAATTGAAAGTTTATGTGGTCCATCTCGTTGGTATATATATATATATATATATATATATATACATATACATACATACGGTATATATATACATATATATATATATATATATATATATATATATATATATATATATATGTCTCTCTGTGTGTGTGTGTGTGTGTGTGTGTGTGTGTGTGTGTGTGTGTGTGTGTGTGTGTGTGTGTGCTGTGTGGCTGGGTCAGCGGCGGCAGGGGTGGTCCACGTCGATTGCGGCAGGGCAAGTTCAGGACGGCTGCGGCTGGTGCGGCAGGGTTGGTCCACGTCGGCAGCGGTGACGGCTGGGACTGCGGCAGCAAGGGTGGTCCACGTCGGCAGCAGCGACGGCTGGGGCTGCGGCTGCGGCATCAGGAGTGGTCCACGTCAGCAGGCGACAGGGGTGGTCCACGTCGGCTGTGGCATCAGGGGTGCTCCACGTCGACTGCGGCAGCGGCGACGGGGAGGTCCACGTCGGCAGATGGCAGCTGGGGCTGCGGCTAGGGCGGCAGGGGTGGTCCACGGCGACGGGGGCAGGGCAGGGCAGGGACGGGTCACGTCGGCAGGCGGCTGCCGGGCGGTCCACGTCGGCGGACGGCGGCAGGAGTGGTCCACGTCGGCAGTGGCGACGGGGTGGTCCACGTCGACTGCGGCAGCGGCGGCGCTGGGAGTCCACTCCGGCAGAGGCGGCAGGCGGAGGCTGGGGCCGGCTCTGATGCTGCGGCGCCGGGGGTGGTCCACGATGGCTGCGGCGGTGGCGCTGGGAGTCCACTCGGGCCGAGGCGGCAGGCGGAGGCTGGGGCCGGCAGCTAGTGCTGCGGCGCCGGGGGTGGTCCACGATGGCTGCGGTGATGGCAGCGGCGCTGGGAGTCCACTCCGGCGGAGCCTGGGGCCGGCGGCACTGCAGGGTGGTCCACGGCGACTGTGGCGGCGGCGGCCACGGCGGCTGGGGCTGGGGCTTGGGCTGGTGGCGCCGGTAGCTCACTCCCAGAAGGCGGCAGCTGCTCAGTGTAACAGCAGATGAAGGAACACAATAAGGACACAGTTATTAAAGTGATGAGAAAGAAGAAGAATATATTGAGAGACTTAGCAGATAAAAAGAAACGTATAATTGTGTTAGGAATGGAAGAGAAAAATAGTCCAAATAAGACTACATGAGTAGGAGACGAGAAAGAAAGAGTAAACAGGGTACTAAGAGTATTTCAAAAAGGTGAATAGGGAAAGGAATTTAAGAAATATATAGACTTGGGAAATACAATGTAGACAAGACCAGACCAATTAAGGTTAAATTCAGGTCACAAACGACAGCAGAGAATGTCTTATCAAAAACAGGAAAGCTAGAAAAAAGTGATCAGTACAAACAGGTATGGATAAAAAGAGAAATGAATAAAGAGGAAAGAGAGGATGAGAAAACAAAAAGAATAGAAGCTAGGGAAATAAACGAAAACAGAACAGAGTCAGACAAAGAGAAATTCTATTGGAAAGTAGTGGATATGAAAGTGAGGAAATGGTTCATAGGAAAGAAAAACAAAAGGGAAACAAAAAACAGGATAGAGGTACCAGAAAATTGAAAGTGTCCTACACAAATAGAGATGGATTAATAATAGGCTTGAATGAACTGAATGATTACCTGATGGAAAAAGAAACCTGACACAATGGGAATTGTAGAGACAAAATTGAAAGTTCCATTACCATCCGGCAGCGTAGGACATGGAAGGGAGAGAAGTAAAACAAGGTGGTGGAGTTATGTTCCTGACAAAGAAGAGTATAAATATGAGGAATGTTATATATGAAAAGAATATAGTGGAAATGATCATGATGAAAATATAGGACAAGGACAAGAAGAGCAGGAAGTTTGTGACAAATGATGTGCCTCCTAAAACGGCTCCATGAGAAGAGAGAGGACACAAGAATATGTTAGAAGACACAAAGATAACACTAAGTAAGATATTGGAAGATCGAGGAAAAATAGTTTTAATGGGTGACTTATTGTAAAGAAATCTACTCGGAAGAAATGACAGTGAAGGGTGGAGATGACCTATGGGGAAATGTACTACTTGATATGAATATAGAACATACAATGACACAATAGATACAAGAGAATACTACTGTGGGGAAATGTACTACTTGATATGATTATAGAACATACAATGACACAATAGATACAAGAGAATGCTACTGTAGGTACAGAAATGAGGAAGAACCATCGAGACTGGACCTAATAATCACATCAGAACCTGAAATAGTAGACAAGATTGAATAAAAGACACCAATAAGTAAAAGCGACCACATATTAGTAGAAATGGAACTAAATGAAGAAAAATAAACGAGAAAAACGAATAATATAGAAAGGGAAGAATGAGGTGTGGAAAAACAAATTCTGATAACATGACTTTCTTTTTTCCAAAAAGCAGACTGGGAAAAGATATACAAAGAGGAAACAACAGTAGAAGAGAAATTGAATATTTTGACAAAAAATTATAAGAAAGGAGTGGAAAAATATGTTCCAAGACAAAAACAAGAAAAAGGATGTGAAAAATTTTAGTACAACAAAACATGTAGAGGGTTAAAAGATAAAAGGGATAAAGCTTGGATAAAATGGAAGAAAAACAAGAAACCAGAAAATGGAAAATATGTACTGATTATAGAAATTAATATGTATAAGTGCGCAAAGAAGAAAAGAGAAAGCACGAAAAGGAGGTCATAGAAAAATGTAAAGATGAATCAAAACTATTATATAGATTTGTAAGCAACAAACTGAAAAACTAACAAGAATTAGTGAAACTACGACATGGAGGAATAGAATACAAAAAGGAAATAGAAATGGCAGAATTTATGAACAAGCACTTTAAATCAGTGTTTACGAGGGAGAATATACAACTGAGAGATATCGAGTGGGAGGGGAAAGTCCCCCCTATGAAAGAAATAGAAGTAACAAGGAATGAAATAATGAATCACTTGAGTAATCTCGATGTCAGAAAATCGCATGGACCAGTTGAAATGGCAAACTGGATTTTGAGAAAATACAGGGACGAACGAACAGACAAAATACATAGTCTAATAAGCAGTTCGTTAAAGGAATGGTTCCAGAAGATTGGGAAAGAGCAAATATCGTACCAATATATATATGGGGGGTCTTTTGTCTTTTTTCCATTTTATCCAAGCTTTATCCCTTTAGTCTTTTAACTCCCTATATCTTTTGCTGTACAAACACTTTACATATTCTTTTTCTTGTTTTTGTCTTGGAACATACATTTCCACTCTTTCTTTATAATTTTTGTCAAAATATTCTGTTTCTCTTCTACTGTTGTTTCCTCCTTCTGTATTCTTTCCCAGTCTGCTTTTTGAAAGAATTCTCTTCTTTTAACAAAAAAAAATTTAATACATCAATCTTTCGTTTCTATATTGTTCTTTTTCACGTATTTTCCTCATTTAGTCCAAGTTCAACCAATATGTGGTCACTTTTACTTATTGATGTCTTATATTCAATCTTATCCACTGTTTCGGGTTCTGATGTGATTATTAGGTCTAGTCTTGATGGCTCCTCCTCATTTCTATACCTAGTATTCTATTGCATCTATTGCGTCATTGTATGTTCTATAATCATATCAAGTAGTACACTTCCCCAAAGGTCGTGTCCACCCTTCACTGTCATCTCTTCCCAGCAGATATCTTTACAATTGAAGTCACCCATTATAACTATTCTTCCTCCATCTTCCATTATCTTATTCGGTGTTATGCTTGTGTCTTCTAACATATTTTTGTGTTACTTCCCTTCCCACGAAGCCGTTTTAGGAGGCATTAGTTACTACAAAGTTTCTGCTTTTCCCATCCCTGTCCTCCATTTCCGTCACAATCATCTCTACTACATTCTTTCCATATGTGACATTCCTCACATTTATATCCTCTATAGTCAGGAACATCACTCCACCCCCTTGTTTTACCTCTCTGTTTCTAATCCAATATGCACCATGTCCTACACTGTTGGGTGGTAGTGGACCTTTTAATTTTGTCTCTACAATTCCCATTATGTCCGGTTCTTTTTTCTTCAGGTAATCATTCAGTTTGTTCAAGCCTGTTATTAAGCCATCTATATTTGTGTAAGACACTTTTAATTTTCTGCTACTTCCATTGTGTTTTATGTTTCCCTTCTGTTTTTCTCTGCTATGAACCATTTCCTAAATTGCATATTCACTACTCTAAAATAGAATTTCTCTTTTTCTGACTATGTTCTTTTCTCTTTTTTTTCCTTAGTTTCCAGTATTTTTGTTTTCTCATCCTCTCTTTCCTCTTTATTCATTTCTTTTTTTTTATCCATACATGTTAAATTGATAACTTTTTGCTTTTTCCTTGTTTTTGCTAATATATTTTCTGCTGTCGTTTGTGACCTGAATTTAACCTTAATTGGTCTGGTCTTATCTGTATTGTATTTCCCTAATCTATATATTTCTTATATTCCTTTCCCTGTTTCTGGTTCATCTTCTTGAACTACTTCTAATATCTTATTTACTTTTTTCTTTTCCTTCTTTATTCCTGTAGTCCTATTTGGATTATACTCCTCTTCCATCCCTTATATAGTTATACAATTCTTTTTATCCACTAAGTCTCTTACTATATTCTCCTTCTCCCTCTTCATTTATATAACTGTGTCCTTAATTTGCTCTTTTATCTGCTGTTCCACTACACCTCTAAATTCCGTTTTTTTCTCTCTCTCTTATACTTTTTTCCAACCACTTACCTCTTTTGCTATGGACTCTTTATTCTCTTTATTATTCCTCTTTAATTCCTCATTCTCATCTTTTACTTCCTTTACCTGTCTTTTTAATTCTTCTATTTCTTTAGTTAGGTTTTGGTTCTCCTTCTTTAATTCTTCCAGTTTATCAACTCCATATTATGGAGCTTAATCCAGGAGATGCTTTGTTGTGACTTGGCCAAACACCTTTGAACTATATACTTGGAATGTTAAGGTAAGCAATAGTCTGCCGAAAACAACTTCAATTGCAGAATATGTCAGTCGTCATTTTAAAGTTACTGGCTTTGCTTTTCGGAAGGGAGAGATGGAGGGAATACAGTGAAGGGATACAGGGAAGTGAGAAGGAAGGGGGAGAGAGGGGAGAGAGGGAAGACAGGGAGGGGAGACAAGGAGTGGAGGCAGTGGGGAAACTGGAACGGTAGACAGTGAGGGGAGACAAGAATGGGAGAGGGGGAGGGGAGAGGGGAAGAGGAGACTAGGAGGAGATAGAGGAAACTGAGAGAAGAACGAGAACTATTATAAGAAGGAAAACAACCAAGATAAAAAGAAACAGGAGTCGCAGCAGCAGCAGCAGCAGCAGCAGGAACAGAAGCAGTAACAGGCGGGGGAGAAGAACGAGAGCAACTAGGAGATAGAGGACAAGGACGACTAAGAGGGCAGCGAGGACGACAAGGAAGGCAAAAGCGACCTGGGTAAAGACGAGGATGAGAAAAAGGAGGGAAGAACTGTTGTTGGAGGTGGAGGTGGAGTCGGATATAGAGGCAAGAGTTGAGGCAGATGACATATGGCATATAAATCGAGACCTTATATCATATTATTATGCGATAATGCAGACAGGCAGTTTGAGCATTACGTAATAATTTTCCTGGTCCAAGTGCATTTGGAAACTGTTCTTTGCTTGTTAATGGTTCTATCGTTATTAGGCACCTCATTATCTTCATAACGATAAGCTGCATGTAGGCTATCAGGTATTAAGACTGCATTTCAAGCTCATTATCTTCATAAATACTGCTCATGTGTGCTGTAAAGTCAAATGGCTTTGTCAATAGCAGGAGGATTTTTTTTTTTTAGGGGGGGGAACTAGAATAGAGAATAACGTAAACCCTACTATAAGATATTGTAAAGATATGGTATGAAGTATGGCGTAAATGTTATTAGTACGTTATAGGTATGGATATGGTATTCATATGGTATATATAAGGTATAGATATTGTATAACTATGTTATGGGTATACTGTAAGTATTGGTATGGTATTAAGTATGGCATAGGTATAGCACCCCCTTGGTCACAATGGGTCAAATTCAATTTTATGCAAAATCTTCTTTATCGTGGTGCAATGTTCTCTTTTTCCGATGTTACATATACATAACTATATTTTTACTACCATCGTAGTCTAGTACATATCATCTTCACCAATGTCTGTAGTACTAGCACATT
>NC_134780.1:64937967-64942967 GCF_046742065.1 Oratosquilla oratoria | reverse complement strand
GTATTCGTCACCACCTGTCATCCCCATCCATAAAGTTGTCTAATCGGTTTTTAAAACAACTGATAGTTTCAGCGCTTACTACATGGCTACTAAGTTTATTCCATTCGTCGACCGCCCTATTAGTAAACCAATTCTTGCCTATTTCCTTTTTGAATTTAAATTTGTCCAGTTTATAACCATTACTGCGAGTCCTGCCCTGTTGTTTGCATCACCCTTGTTAAAGCCTTTGATACACTTGACCCCCTCTATTAGATCGCCCCGCACTCTGCGTTTTTCCAGAGAGTGTAAGTTAAGATGCCTAAGCCTCTCTTCGTAAGGCAAACTTCTGAGTCCATGTATCATTTTGGTCATTCTTCTTTGTACTGATTCTAGTGAATTGATGTACATTCTGTAGGACGGGGACCAAAACTGTACCGCATAGTCAAGGATGGGTCTAGCTATCGCCAGATAGAGTTTGATAATTACCTCTGCACTTCTATTCGCTACCGTTCCTAGCAATGAAACCTCATGCTCTGTTAGCTTTATTCCTAGTTTTAAGGTCCGGACTCACTAGAGCTCCCAAGTCTCTCTCCCACTCAGTTTTTTCTAAAAGCGTGTTATCTAAGCTGTATTTATTTTCGGGGTTGTGTAGCCCTACATTTAATACGTTACACTTAGAGATATTGAAGTTCATTTGCCATTTCACCGACCATGTGATAAATTTGTTAAAATCATCCTGCAGAATCTCTGCGTCGTCTCCTGACCTAATTAGGCGTCCTATCTTAATATCGTCCACAAACTTACTAACATCACTATTTATCCCGTCGTCTAAGTCGTTTATGTACATAATGAACAACAAGGGACCCAAATCCGAGCCCTGGTGGACCCCACTAGTAACATTGCCCCACCTAGATTTTATTTAATTTATGGTGACCCGCTGTTTTTTGTTACAAATCCAAGCTCTAATTCATTCTAACACTTTTCCTCCTATGCCATGGGCTTTGATTTTATTTAGTAGTCTCTGGTGTGGCACCTTGTCGAACGCTTTGCTAAAGTCAAAGTAAAAAATATCGTAATTTTCATTGTTATCTGACGCCTTATATACTATAGTGTAAAAATGGTAGAAGATTAGTCACACATGACTTACCCTTGGAGAAACCATGCTGTGAATCACGAATTAAATTATGTCTTTCGATGTGTTCTCTGAGTCTATTTACTATTACTGATTCAAGCATTTTTCCTATTACTGATGTCAAACTGATTGGCCTGTACTTGCATATAGACGATCTATCTCCCTTCTTAAAAACTGGAACCACGTTTGCTTGCCTCCAAGCAGTGTCTACCGATTTATTAAATATTTCAGTTAATTGGTTTCAGATTTCAAATTTACACTTCTTAAGCATTCTCGGAAAATTTTCGTCTGGACCCGGGGATTTTGTAGCTTTAAGTCTTTCAATCTGCTTGACTACTTCTACTTTACTATTGCTGATATTAGATTGACTGCTTTCTTCATCCAATCTGAAAATCGGACCGCAGTCAGGCACTTTATCTAACCTCTCATTAGTAAATACTGATGGAAAATAATTATTAAACTCCTCACTTATTTTTCCTCCGATTCCATAATGGCAGTTTCATCGTTTTTAATTGGTTCTATTCTTTCTTTCTTTCTTTTTCTCTATAGAGATAAAAGAAACCCTTTAGGTTGGATCTTGCTTGACTAGCAACCTTAAATTCATAATTACGTTCCGCTGTACGTGTATTCTTTTTAACCAGCTTTGCCATTTCGTTATATTTTGATCTAAGGTGTGTTTCCCCGTTTTTTATTTTTACGTAAACTCCTATTTCCATTCCGATCTCATGTTTCAATCTGTCCATTATCCATTTGGGAGTATTACTATTTTTCCGTATTGACTTCAGGATGATAAATGTATTTTGGGCATTAATAATTAAATCAGTTAGATTGCTATACATTTCATCCAAATCGCTGACCTGTCTGTTGAGCCCTCGTCCTCAAATGACCTGACCCAAGGAATACATATTACCCTCCATGACCCGACCCCTGGTCAATACCTGACCCCAGATCACGCACTGAGACTCGACAATGTCCGAAACGTCCGCATGGCATTTCATATTCAATTTCAAATAGGTTTTTATATTGTCAAAATTTGCTCTCCTGAAGTCTGGTACTTGGAAGTTATTCGTACTTTTTAATTCTTCCCAAATAATATCAAATCTATTTCTTGATGATCGCTTGAGCTTAGACTACCTCCCATTTTTACGTTATTCATTAGGTGCTCATTATTAGTTAAATCTAAGTCCAGAGTGTTTACTCCCCTCGTAGGATCAGTAATCACTTGTTTTAGGAAATTATCCTGTGCCACATCTAGGTCTGGGGTATTGGCTGCTTGTTATTGTGGTTAAGTAGCATGCAGTTGATACTTTAGGGTCTATATGGGGCGCCCCTACGGACCAGAGTCACACATCATTTTGTCTATGATAGAGGAAAACTCTGTTCATTGAGAAATGATGACACTTTTATACTACGACTGTCCCTCCGTTATGCTGTCCCCCAACCCCTTGTTGCTGTCCTGTACCATTTCTCTGAGTATTCTTTTTCTGTGGTGGGGGAATTCCCTGTGGTGGGGGAAAAGAATACTGCCACCAAGTATTCCCACTTGGATCGTAAGAGGCGAGAAGAAAGGGACGGGGAGTGGGACTAGGCATCCTTCTCCTTATAGCCCCACAGGGGGCATTCCTAAACAAAAAAGAGAAGGCATAAGAGGGTCTGGTAGTTTTCCGACCAGCACCCTAAGGTTTGGGTCTTTTAATGTGCATGGATGTGGTACAGATGAGAGTAAAAGGGAAGAGATAGGTAGTATGTTTGTGAGAAGAAAGATGGATGTGTTGGCTTTGAGTGAAACTAAGTTGAAAGGGAAGGGTGAGTGTAAGTTTGGGAGTGTAAGTGGGAGGTTATCAGGAGTGAAGAGAGGGCGAGGGAGGGAAGGGGTGGCTATTCTAGTAAGTGAAGAGATAGGTAAACGGGTAGTGGAGTGGAAGGAGGTTTCCTCAAGGATAATGTGGATGAAGGTGAAACTGGGAAAGGAGATGTGGGTCTTTGTAAGTGCATATGGGCCTGGCAGTGAGAAGAGTGTAGAAGTAAGGGAGGCCTTTTGGATAGATTTAAATGAGTGCATAGAGGATTTAGGAAGAAATGTCAATGTAATAGTACTGGGAGACCTTAATGCTAGGGTAGGAAATGGTACAATCGATGGAGTGGTTGGGAAATGTGGAGTTCCAGGAAAAAATCGTAGTGGAGAGTTGATGGTGGAAATGTGTTTAGAAAGAGAGTTGATGATAGCAAATACAGTGTTTCGGAACAAGGTCAAGCATAAGTACACATGGGAGAGGGTGGTGGAGGGAAGGGTGGTAGATAGAGCGCTAATGGATTATGTAGTGGTAAATAGGATTATGATAGGAAGAGTTAAGGATGTACATGTGCTAAGGGGAGAGGGTGGGGGAATATCAGATCATTTTTTGGTGGAAGGTAAGTTGAGAGTGGAGGATGGATGGAGAAAGAGGAAAGGGACAATAGGTATGGAGGTTCTTAGAGTGAACTCTTTGAATGAAAAGGAAAAGGAGAAGGAGTACGGAAAGAAGCTGAAGGAGGAGTGGGAGGGAGTAAAGGATAGAGTAGAGCTGGGTGTGGAGGAGGAATGGGGATGGTTTAAGGAGGGAGTCATAAAGTGTGCAAGGATGGTGTGTGGAACAAGAAGGACAGGGGGAAATAGAAGAAAGGGTAGTGAATGGTGGGATGAGGAAACAAAGAAGGTTGTAGAAGAGAAGAAGCGAGCTTTCACACTTTGGTTACAAAATAGGACGAGGGAGTCATATGAGAGGTACAAAGAAAAGAAAAGAGAAGTAAAGCAAAAGGTAAAGGAGGCAAAGAGGATAGCAGATGTGAAATGGGGTAAGAGTATGACAGAAAATTTTGAAAGTAATAAAAAGATGTTTTGGAAAGAAATTAAGAGAGGAAGAGAAGGCGAATCAAGTACAGAAGAAAAGGTAAAAGGTGCAGATGGAGAGATGATAATGGAAGAGAAGGCAGTAAGGGGAAGATGGGCAGAATATTTTAGGGAGTTGCTAAATGTGAAGGAGGATAGGGGGGGAAAGATAGCTGCAGTGTGAAATGCGAAGAAAATGAGAGTGATGAGTGGGGAGAATGGAGGAGAAATAAGGAAGGATGAGGTGAAGGCAGTTGTTAAGATGATGAAAGCAGATAAGGCACCTGGTCTGGATGGATGCCATGCAGAATGTCTGAAAAATTGAGGTACAGTGATGGTGGACTGGCTGGTGAGGTTATTTAATGTTTGCTGGAGAGAGGGTAGAGTGCCGGAGGACTGGAGGAGTGCCTCTATATTTCCTCTTTACAAAGGAAAAGGGGACAAGTGTGAATGTAGTAGTTTCAGAGGGATTAGCTTGTTAAGTGTAGTTGGGAAGGCTTATGGGAGGATCTTGATTGAGAGGATTAGGAGAGGAACAGAAGGAGTAATTGGTGAGGAACAGTGTGGATTTAGGACAGGTAGAGGTTGTGTAGATCAGATCTTTGTGGTAAGACAGATATGTGAGAAAGCTATAGGAAAGGGGAAGGATGTTTTTTGGGCTTTTATGGATCTGGAAAATGCTTATGATAGCGTAGACAGAAAGGCACTGTGGGAGGTTATGCAGATATACGGGATAGGAGGAAAGCTTCTGGGAGCTGTCAAGAGTTTTTATGAGAGTAGTAGAGCTTGTGTCAGGATTGGAAATGGAGAGAGTGAGTGGTTCGTGGTAAAGGTGGGACTTCGTCAAGGATGCGTTATGTCGCCCTGGCTGTTCAACTTATACATGGATGGGGTGGTGCAAGAGGTAAATGCAAGGGTAGTGGGCAAGGGATTGGAGATGGTTAAAGAAAATGGAGAAAAGTGGGAGGTGAGCCAGCTGTTGTTTGCGGACGACACTGCGCTTGTGGCAGGATCGGAGGA
>NC_134780.1:64925467-64930467 GCF_046742065.1 Oratosquilla oratoria | reverse complement strand
TTAATTGGCCTCACCCCGGAAAATTTTCTAATTTACTGGTTTATCCTTTTTGATTCAAGTATTCCTATCAACACCAACCTTTCACTAAGAGTTTGTAACTTGTATTATTTTTTATATGCCATTCACAATCTCAAATATTGCCCTAATAAGCAAAATTGATGTTCCTTTTCTTTTGCATCATTACTAATTTTCAAATTACGATCACATCAGCACACATTTGTTTTATCACAGTGTTTCAGTGTTTCTCCTTTCCCAAATACTTCTATCATTCAGTAAAGATTTCCATTACTCTTTCCTCAACTTTTGCAAAACCTTGTCTTTCCTTTTCTATAGTTTATCACTTACATCATGATCCATTTCTCAATCATAACAGTTATTACTTCATCTGATGTTTTTGCCTTCCGCATCTTTCTCTGCCTTGTAGGACACACTACCCACCCTTCTTCCATCCATCCACCTTCTCCTTCTGTCCCCTTTCTCTCTATATCTATCACTTTACCAATCAACCTATTTATTAATTTCTTTATACATCAATCTAGATACCTATCTATATCTATATTTCTAGATACGCATTTATATATTTCTATTCATTCACCTATCTATTCAGTTATATCTATCTTACTATATTCTAGATGTTCATCTTATTCTTTCCTAATCTACCTATGTCTATATTTTCATATTTCCCTATACTTCTCTGTCCCTCAATCTTCCTATCTCTATCTTTATCCCTCTTTCTTTCTATACTTCTATGTTTCTCTCCCTCCTCCCCCTCTCTTTCTATTCTCTCTCTCAATTTTGTTTTCAATTTCTCTCTCTCCCTCTCCCTCTCTCTTTCTCTTCCTATACACACACACACACACACACACACACACACACACACACACACACACACACACACACACACACACACACACACACACACACACACACACACACACACACACACACACACACACACACACACACACACACACACACACACACACACACACATATATATATATATATATATATATATATATATATGTGTATATATATATATATATATATATACTGTATATACATACATACATCTTATGAAGGATTCAATTGTTTTCCTCTTAAAACTACAACTTGATTTATAAATTATATTGGTTTTTTCCCAATCTATACGGTGATCTTTTAGTAAAGGAACACTGCAGAGTTTTGTTGTGTATTTGACAGTTGTCTTATGTTACTTGACCCTTGTTGCGAGGTTTCGATCAGTTTGTCCCCAGTACACTTGTTCATAATATTTACAAGATATATATATATATATATATATATATATATATATGTATATATATATATATATATATATATATATATATATATATATATATATATATATATACTTAAGTCCCTGCTTTGCTCCACAGAATCCCCTTCAAATACACTATACATGCATATTCACGTGTACTAGTGGTAAAGCAATCTTCTCTGCTGCCCACTTCTACTGAGCCCATGATCCTTCCCACGGTTCCCCTGGGGACGCACACTAATGGCTTACTGAGGCTGAGATGGAGATGTAGTTAGACTATATCGCGAGCTGAGCTACCATCTGCAACAGGAAGATACTAAGTTGTACACATGTACTGTTAAGATAAATGCAATCTTCCACGGATAGCCAGAATAAAGTTGTCAATTACTAGAATAGCAAAGAAAGTAAAATTTTGGTCTTGTTTGTAATAATGATCGTTGAGTTCTGTCACTACCGTTGTGCACTGTACGAATTTTGTTGCGGCAAACGCTGAACGATTTTATTTATCAGTTCGGTTTCCCTCGACAAGATCAGTCTTAATCGATCGGGAACTACATAGGGCTAGGGTCTTTCTTAAACGAATAAAATGTCATGTGTTTGTGGCACGCTGTTTAGCCTTTGTTTTGCTGAGATGAAGGTTTAACGATTTTCTTCTGAGGCAAGGAGATCGGGCACGGGTGATATCAGTATCGAGAGTTATACCAAGCACTGGTCGGGTCACTACAATGGTACCCAGGTCTTTGGGTAGCCGCACGCATATCTGACCAACTTCATCTCCCCCTAGCTGATGTTCAGGAGAAGGATGCCGATCCACCGATATCTTGCTATACATGTGAATAGGATATTGAGGTTTTGGAAAGCTTCACATACCTTGGTAACATAGTGCATATCACTGGTGGGTCGTGTTAGAATGTCTTTAGACAGTGGTCCCCAACCTGTAGCTCGCGGGCGCCATAGCGTCCCCTCGGGACCCTATTGTGGCGGCCGCAAGGGTCAACCAGAAAAGTGAAACATCCTTCATCTTAACATATATATATATATATATATATATATATGTATATATATATATAATATATATATATATGTATATATATAATATATATATATATATATACATATACATACACACACACACACACACACACACACACACACACACACACACACACACACACATGTATATATATATATATTATATATATTATATATGTATATATATATATATATATATATATATATATATATGTATATATATCCAAACAATAACAATTAAGGAAATATGTAATATTAATCCAGTAAAATTAATGCAGAGCCAGCATTCTCACAAAATTTTTGAAAGGTAAGAAAATCTCTCTCTCTCTCTCTCTCTCTCTCTCTCTCTCTCTCTCTCTCTCTCTCTCTCTCTCTCTCTCTCTCTCTCTCTCTCTCTCTCTCTCTGTCTCTCTCTCTCTCTGGGAAAGGTACCCTCCGCTGTGTTTCTAATGACAGATGTAGCCCTCAGCCTATAAAAGGTTGGAGACTACTACTTTAGAGGGACTGGTATGATCCATGGTATTATGGACTCGCTCAGAGTGTATGGTGTTGTCGATTTTTATGTTGGAGGATTATAATCCGAATCTACAAGTCCCTTGCGCTTCTGTTTTTAGCCACTGTTTTCAGCATAATTCGTGAACGTCAACTGCGACTATATGGGCTTGTGGCAAACTCACCTGATATTGATTCACCTCTCAGGGTTATCTTCCTTAAGAGAAAATCCTTAGTGAAAACAAATGAGAAGCCCACAAAAAGAACTCGTGTCTGGAGTAAGTTGAGAATGCCGAAAGCTGTAATGAAAAAGATGGCTGCATGGGGGGTTTCTCGAGTAAATCTTAGGGACTGGTGCCTACGTGTGAGTGATTCGTCGACCCCCTCCTATCAATATTGATAGATTATGATTATAAATGATAATTTCTATGTTAGCTGCCCATTTTCAAAACCCGTCAATCTCCTCACCTCCATCAGGAAGTGCAGCCCTAATGGGCCGACACACCATTTCCGGACTGGATCCAAGATCTCTTTCTATTAACTTCATCTGCACTTATTATACTTTTTCACTCATGAGAAGCTGGCAACCGGAGACTGCTCTCCTTTTCCTATTACTTTTGATCGATAATATGGAAACAGTCCCACAGTGATACAACACAGACTCAAGTCCAATGTTTTTCCCCAGAGAGATCTATTGTAGGTTCCGAGGACCGTTGCCAGCCACTGCGAGGCTACGAGTTTTCCGTTTAGTGAAACTTGAATCAAATATTGATTGAGCAACAACTATGTTCTAGTTTCACCTTTAAAAAAATTAATCATAATGTTACACTTTCACTTCTCCCTTTGAAGAAATATATTGAATCTCATGCAACGAAAATCTGGACTATGTGAATGCTTGTGCAAAAATTTGCTTTCTACGTAAGAGGAATGATGTTGAATAAAAGCGATTTTTTTCTCAGAGGAAATTTAATCAAAGTTATTGGCTCGTGCTAAAAGAAATAGACTATTCTTTTTTCTTTCACAAATTACTTGCAACGATATTATAATCTTCGATCTTCTATTTATGATGGTGATGCTAAAACATTATTTAATGTATGGGACAGTGACTTGCAATTTAAGAGAAGCAGAGATGAAAAGTTTAGATATGTTTGAATGAAATGTCTGTGAAGTAAAGTAGGGGTTACTGGACTGGATAGAGTGAGAAACAAGGTGAGGAGTAGAGAGGGGGTGGACAGGGAGTTGGGGGATGTGGTTGATGAAAGAGTATTGGGATGGTCTGGACACGGGGAAAGAATGAGTGAAGAAAGGTTAGTAAAAGGGGTGTGGAAGATAAGTGGAGAGAGTGAACTTCAAGTGACGACCAAGGATGAGATGGGTGGATGTGGTGAAGGGGGCGTTGAGTAGGAGGGGAATATATGTTAACCAAGTGAGAAGGCAGGAGATAGGGATGAGTGGAAAATGTGTATGGATGATAATGTTATGCAAGGAAGGGAGGTATGCGGGAAGAGGGTAGGGAGTGTTTATGTGTGAATGATATTTTGACGCAACCCAAAGGGATTTCTCCCCGTCTTCTCTTTTTCTGCATGAGGGGACGGAGAAGGGGGCTGCCACCGATTAAGTGAAGTGGCCTTGCTGTGAATGTAATGTGTCTTGCTGTATTGCGTTTAAACCAGGGCAGTTGGTGGATGCAAGAATGGCCCATCATCCACGAGGATCTGAGAGAGGAGGGGTGGAAAGGGTGGTGGAAAAGAGTGAAATGGGTGGTAAGAAGTACGTACCTGACTTAGCTACCTCCTTTATGAGGGGGAAAAAGCTCTTAGTATATAGAATAGTTTTTCCAAATATATAAGATATTCCTGAAGGCCGTTGATGCTATATTTGAAATATTAATCAATCGTTGTTGCAGTTGCAAAAGGAAAAAGTAGTACAAACTTTCATACGACATTGTCTTCTTTATGTTTTTGCTTTCCTTTGAACGCGCGATTAAAATTTTATTGTACGTGTCCGAGATGCTCATCAAGATGTTACAACAGGTTTCCCTGATCTAGAATAATAGATTTTTCAAGGTTATGAATCTGCAAATATTACTCTATCTGCGTCAATCATCGAGTTTTTATCTCATTATCTATAGGTCTAGGGCACAACTGTAAGAGGCCGGTAGATAGAGATAGACATTTAGGTAGAAACGATATGAAAA
>NC_134780.1:64912967-64920467 GCF_046742065.1 Oratosquilla oratoria | reverse complement strand
AGGAATTGAATACAATATTTTGTCAATGATAATCGCAGATTCTCTCCATTGAAGTGTGTGTTCGTGTGTGTGTCTGTTCGTCCATGTGCCTGGCGTCCATGTGCCTGTGTTGGTATGTGCCTGTGCTTGTATGTGCCTATGCGTGTATGTGCCTGTGCGTGTATGTGCCTGTGCGTGTGTATGCTTGTGCGTGTGCGTGCCTGTGCGTATGCATGCTCGTGTGTGTGCGTGCCTGTGCGTATGCGTGCCTGTGCGTATGCGTGTCTGTGTGTATGCGTACCTATGCGTGTCCGTGCCTGTGCGTGTGTGTGCCTATTATTGTGCGTACCTGTTCGCGTGCGTGACTGTGTGTGTGCGTTCCTGTTCGTGTGCGTGTTGCGTGTACGCGTTTGCGTGTATGTGCATAAGAGTATGTGTGTGTGTATACGTGTTTTGAGCAACTCCGTTATTCTACAGCTCATTTCATATCCCATCCACGCAGAACAAGGTACTGAATGACCATTCGTCTTCAGCTGAATACACTCAAGAATTCACCCTCTTCCGTATGACCAAAACATATTCCAAACATTTCCATTGTGTGGGAGAAACAGCATCACTACGCAGAGGAACAGCATCATCAACTCTCGTGAGAGACTATTTGTATAGAGTTGTGTCCCCCTGGTGGCGAAGAGGAGAAACATAATACTCTCCGCCTGTGTCTGTCCCCTTAGAGCCGTCACTTCCAAGAGTCTGCCTCATGTCAAAACGCCGCTACACATAAGGGACCAATTTTCTCCATCACCAGAGTATTTGTCACTTATTCTTGTTACTACTATTTATCGGTTTCATCTTTTCTAATACAGCCATTTCTACGGCTCTGCTTCTACTTCTGCTACAACGATTTCAACTGTTATATACCTTATAGGGTGCTGACGTCATAAAGCTGCACTCTAATATTTCAGAGACTAGTGCCACTCCTACGGAGCAGTAACGCAGCATTTTTTTTTTTTTTTTTTTTTTTTTAATAGAGACTAATTGCCGCTCACAAAATAATGTTGTTCGCTTTAAATGTTGCATCCCTTTTTTTCTTTTTCTCTTGTTAAATCTCTCCTAAATTACATCTGTATTATTGGTGCAACTATTTCTACTATATTTAAGAATATTTCTAATTCTACTAACATTCTACTTCCACTGTAACCATGTTTACATCTGCATTTAGTGCAACCATCTTTACATCTGCTTCTACCACAACCATATCTAAATCCAACTGTAGAAAAACCATCTATAAAAGTATTTATACCGTAGCTGTTCCAATTCTACTACGAAATTCACAATTCTAATGCAGCTGCACCTTCCTCTACTTCTACTACAACCATTCCCACCTCCACTACAGCCATTTTTAAATGTACTACCTATACGATCATTTCATCCTCTATCAAATCCTATTCAATTTCTTCACCATTCCTACCTTTAGTTACTAAAGGTAGGAATGGTGAAGAAATTGAATAGGTCCTACTTAAGGTTATGGATGATCCTACTAAAGTTTAGTAGGATCATCCATAACCTTAAGTAGGACCAATCTTATTTGAAATAGGACGATGCCTACCTCTAGTAGGACCATTCCACCTCTAGTATGACCATTCCTACACTTACTAGGACCATTCCTACAACTATTAGGACCATTCCTACATCTAGTGGGACCATTCCTACATCTAGTAGGACCATTCCTACATCTATTAAGACCATTCCTATATCTATTAGGACCATTCCTAAATCTACTAGGACCATTCCTACATCTAACATCATTCTTACATCTAGTAGAACCATTTCTACCTCCAGTGGAACCATTCCTACTTCTAATAGGACCAATTCTACATCCAGTGGGACCGTTCATACACCTATTAGGACTATTCCTACATCTAATAGGACCATTCCTACATCTAGTAGAATCTTTCCTACGTCCAATAGAACCATTAGTACATCCAGTAACATCATTTCTACATCTAGTAGGACCATTCCTACATCCAGTAGGGCCTTTTTTACTTCTAGTAGGACCATTCCTACATCCAATAGGACCATTTTTACATCCAGCAGGAACATTCATACATCTAGTAGGAATATTCTTTCTTCTATTTGAATCATTCCTACTTTTGGTCGAACTATTCCTTCTTCTGAATAGGCAACTTTTAATCTAAGTTCAACCATTCTTACTTGTAGTTGGACCATTCCTTTTTGTAGTTGGACCATTCCTACTTTTAGTTAGACCATTCCCACTTGTAACTGGACCATTCCCACTTGTAGCTGGACCATTCTCACTTGTAGCTGGACTATTCCCACTTGTAGCTGGACCATTCCCACTTGTAACTGGACCATTCCCACTTGTAGCTGGACCATTCTCACTTGTAGCTGGACTATTCCCACTTGTAGCTGGACCATTCCCACTTGTACCTGGACCATTCTTACTTGTAGTTGAGCCATTCCTACTTATACTTGGACCATTCGTACTTGTACTGGGCCATTCCTACTTATAGCTGGACCATTCCTACTAGTAGTTGGACCATTCCTACTTATAGTTGGACCATTCTTACTTGTAGTTGGAGCAATCCTACTTGTGGTTGGACCATTCCTTCTTGTAGTTAGACCATTCCTACTTGCAGCTGAACGATTCCTACTTTATTTGGACTATATCTTTTTGTAGCTCAATCATTCCTACTTGTAGCTCAACCATTCCTACTTGTAGCTCAACCATACCTTCTTGTAGCTGGACCAATCCTACTAGTAGCTGGACCATTTCTACTAGTAGTTTGACAATTCCTGCTTCTTGGACAATCTATACTTGTTGGGCCATTCCTATTTGCTGGACCATTCCTACTTGTTGGACCATTCTTACTTGCTGTTGGACCATTCCTACTTGTTGTTGAACCATTCCTACATGTAGTTGTACTATTCTTCCTGGCATTTTGACCATTCCTACTTGTAGTTGGACCATTCCTACTTGTAGCTGGACCATTCCTACTTGTAGTTGGACCATTCTTACTTGTAGCCGTACCATTTCTATTTGTACTGGACAATTCCTACTTGTATCTGGATTATTCCTACTTGTACCTGTACCATTCCTTCTTATAGCTACACCATTCTTACTAGTAGTTGGACCATTCCTGTTTGTAATTGGACCATTCCTACCTGTTGGACCATTCTTACTTGGACCATTACTACTTGTTGAACCATTCCTACTTGTTAGATAATTCCTACTTGTATTTGGATAATTCCTACTTGTTGAACCATTCCCTTTTGTTGTTGGACCATTCCTACTTATAGCTGGACCATTCCCTAATTGTAGTTAGACCATTCCCTAAATGTAGTTGGACCATTCCTAATTGTAGTTGGACCATTCTTTCTAGTATTTGGGTAATTTTTACATGTAGTTGGACCATTCTTACTTGTAGCTAGATGATTTGTTCTTGCAATATGGTCATTATTGTTTGTAATCGAGTTCTCTTTTATTGTAGTTGGATTATTCCTACTTATAACTGGACCATTCTCTTCTGTGGCTGAACCATTATTTCTTGTAAATGGACCATTTCTACTTACAGTTGGATCATTCCTACTTCTAACTGGACCATTTATACTTCTGCAAACACTACTACTATCATTATTAATATTCTTTTCTATGTAATTATAAATTCTCTTTGGTTATTTACTTTTTTATATTTTCATCTCTTTCCCTTTTTTCTACCTTATTTCTCTTCCCTTCTCTTCTTTATTTCTTTTTCTTTCTCTTCTTTCCTTTGTGTTTCTTTTTCTTTTCTCACTTTACTTTCTCTTCTCTTATGGCTTCCTCTCTGTAACTTCTATTTCCTTCAAAACATCATAGATATCCTGTACTGTGAATGAAGCAATTCAAGGCCTCACATCCAAGTCATCTGCACCCTTGTCACGTCCTTGAGGATGAAAGCATGAACAACCATAATAAGACAGGGCATGTGACAACTATGACCTCGTCGTGGGCCTTTAAACGGAATACCAATGACTCTCATCCCAAGCAGCTTGTCCGTTTGCCCCCCGCTCGGAGCGAAGATCCAATTGGCGGTTTGTGCTCGGGGCCGGGAGGGGGAGAGTACTTGGAGACGTAATCATCGTTGAGATGAAAGGAATCATGATGCTCTCGGGACGCAAGTTCCTCTTCTCCGGCTCTCGACATTGAAGATATTTCCTTTAGTGGACGTAAAGATGTTTTCTCAGGGTCAAGTTTTGGAATTTGAATATCTTATACACCCAGTAGATATTAAATCATATTTACTAAAAAAAATTCTTGGGAGGGGGGGAAAGCTAACTCAATACTGGTGAACTTTAGTAATAGAGAAGTAAGTCTGGGAGAGGAGGTAACTGATTAAATTTGCAAACTAAATTGGTAGAATTTTATCAGGAACGATCTTAAGTAATCCCATATTTTCTAAATTCTAATATACTAAGTTCTGTAAACTTAATTCCAGAAGGACAAAAATGTGTACAGTTAGAAAATTAAGATTTCAAAACCCAAAGAATTAAACAAAGTTACTGTAGAATGGCTTCAAAACTTTTCCACTATTCTCCATATATTTTCTTAAGGCTGCTTTACTTCTTTCCACCCTCTCGTTTCTCCCTTTACTTCACATACATTCCCTTTCCTTTCCTCTCCTTTTTTCTCATTGTTACAATCTTTACCGGCATCGTGTCGCCTAAATATCACGATTGAAGGCTTAGGGATTAATTGACACCGAGGTCCTTCTTACGTGGTGATCTCTTAGGCCCAAGTGATCTAATTATAACTCCTGAAGATGTCGGGAATGTAGAAGTCATGTAATAGCTCTGCAGGGTAGTGCAGGCCCTTTGGGATCTCCAACCACAAGGAATTGAGTTAACTCGGCAGAAAGGGTTTCCCTATGCTCCGCCCGATAGGACACTAAGGCTGCTAAACCAGTATTAAAGTTAAACGAGTTTTGTGATCAAATTTAGTTATTCTGCTCTTCTTCGTAGGTGGTTATTCTAGTCTTGCTTCTCACTGGCTTATCTAATTAACTTTCTCTTTCAAATTGAATTCTGGTGCTTTTACCGAAGGTCGAAGCAAGCTTTTTTTTCTTTTTTTTCTATGCAATAGGACTGATGGCCTTGGACCAGACACTTTCAGGTAAGTATTATAATTACATCCATCTATATAGAAACCTGGATACAAGAGAACTAAATAAATGCTTTTGTATAGTCACCTCCTTTCCATATTTCTAACACAAATAGATTCCTTACAGCTCATGTAATTTAAGTTGCTTCATCCTACCTGAAACTACCATAAACTGTTGTGTGGCCATTATCATAAAAATGCATCAGGCCTAAGAATAACTTTTCTAATTATTTCTATTTTCTGGCATGATGGAAACTAGAATAAGTATTTCAGTCCTACAGACGAACACATCCCTAACTACTAATGACAAATTTTGGAATTGTGTAGAGAAAGGGGTTCCGAGCGGACAGTATGCAAATTTTCTTTCGGGTGTTCAATGTTAATTTGTAGTAATTGAGTGGTACTCTGCATACAAATTACATTCTCTTTAGTTCTCATTCAGATATATATATATATATATATATATATATATATATATATATAATATATATATAATATATATATATAATATTATATATATATATATATATATAATATATATATATATATATATATATATTCATTACTTATGTCCTTCATGTCGAAATCGATTTTCTGATATTACTTTATAGAGTATAAGTTTAGTTACTACAAATTCAAAATATTTTTGTGAGCCGTATAAACGTGACGATTACCCAGCTTCATTAGTGGTTCTCTGTTGGGGCAACATTGCATTCTTTTGCGCGGGCCATATAAAAAGACGGAATATTGGGGAGGGGCAATAATATCTTTATGAGCCACAGTTCTATTTCCAGAATATGGTCAGTTTTCTAAGCTTACACAGACAATATATTTTCACCCAACCTAGTATGGTGTTCTATTTTAGTGTCATCCTCAAACTTACTACCATCATTAACTCTATTGCTCAAGTAGTTTATATATATCTAACAAAATTAAGGAACCCCAAAACAGCCCTGAGGAACTCCACTAGTATCGTTACTCCATTTGTATTTTTACCCTCTACCACAAACCCATACTATAATCCATTAAAGCACTTTTCTTCGCATGCCATGAGTCTTAATTCTATTTAGTAGTCTCTGGTGGGGTACCTTGTATAACGCTTTGCTAGAGTCAAGTTATATAACATCGTAATTATTACTGTTAACTGTCGCACCATAGAGCTTAGTGTAAATGTATAAAATATTAGGTACACACGACCTACCATTGGTGAAACTATGCTGTAAGCCACAAATCAGATTCCCTAATAACATTTGCGATTAATAATTCCAGATCTTAACTACTATGTCAAACTAATTGATCAATCATTTTACTCATATTTAGGCTCTTAGAGCTCAATTTTTCCGCCACTGGGCCCGACATGAGGGAGACAGAAGAAAAGAAAGGGAGAGAGAAGGAGGGAGGTAGAGAGGGAGGGAGGTAGGAAGGGAGGGAGAGGGAGAGAGAGGGAGATAGGGAAGGACGGAGGGAGGCAAAGTGAGAGAGAGAGAGAGAGAGAGAGAGAGAGAGAGAGAGAGAGAGAGAGAGAGAGAGAGAGAGAGAGAGAGAGAGAGAGATAGAGAGAGAGAGAGAGAGAGAGAGAGAGAGAGAGAGAGAGAGAGAGAGAGAGAGAGAGAGAGAGAGAGAGAGAGAGAGAGAGAGAGAGAGAGAGAGAGAGAGAGAGAGAGAGAGAGAGAGAGAGAGAGAGAGAGAGAGAGAGAGAGAGAGAGAGAGAGAGAGAGAGAGAGAGAGAGAGAGAGAGAGAGAGAGAGAGAGAGAGAGAGAGAGAGAGAGAGAGAGAGAGAGAGAAGGGAGAGGGAAGGGGAGAGGAGAGAGAGTTTAAAGAGAGCACCTCATTCAGCTCACTGGAAATTCCACAATGCAACTTTCAGTAGTTTTAATAAAATTCAAATTAGCCTTTCCCTGTATCTGAATACACTCTTCATAAATTTATTGAGCCGTGACTCTTATCTTGATGAAATGAATGCCCTGATGGTAAATATTATATATATATATATATATATATATATATATATATATATATATATATATATACATATATATATACATATATAAATATATATATATATATATATGTATATTTATATATACGCATATATATACATATATATGTATGCATAAATATATATATATATGTATATATATATATATATATATGTATATATATATATATATACATATATATTAGGTTGTCGCATAAGTTCCTTCGGTTTTATATATTTCCCCTCTACAATTTCTAATTCTATTTTCTATTTTCTATTCAATTTCTCTACAATATTTACCTGGCATTTTCTGGAAAAGGCAAATAGAAATATCTACCGTTTATTGAAGAAAAAAAAAATCAACAATATAGTGTCCGCCCTGCTCAA
>NC_134780.1:64887967-64907967 GCF_046742065.1 Oratosquilla oratoria | reverse complement strand
TCCTCTGTCTGTGTCATATTTCTCTCTTTACTTTGTGGCCCTTGTTTCCGTGTTTCCTTCTTTCCGTCCTCTTTTCGTGTGTCCTTCTTTCCGTGTGTCCTTCTTTCCGTGTGTCCTTCTTTCCGTGTGTCCTTCTTTCCGTGTATTCTTCTTTTCGTGTGTCCTTCTTTCCATGTCCCTTCTTTCCGTGTTCCTTCTTTCCGTGTTCCTTCTTTTCGTGCCCCTTCTTTCCGTGTCCCTTGTCTCTGTGTCCGTTCTCTCTCTATCCGTTCTCTCTCTATCCGTTCTCTCTCTGTCCGTTCTCTCTCTTCTCCGTTCTCTCTCTGTCAGTTCTCTCTCTGTCCGTTATGTCTCCGTCTGTTATGTCTCTGTCCGTTCTCTCTCTGTCCGTTCTTTCTACCCGTTCTCTCTCTGTCCCTTCCCTCTCTGTGCGTTCCCTCTCTGTCGCTTTCTCTTTGTGCGTTCTCTCTTTGTCCGTTCTCTCTCTGTCCGTTCTCTCTCTGCCCGTTCTCTCTCTGTCCGTTCTCTCTCTGTCCGTTCTCTCTCCGTCCGTTCTCTCTCTGTCCGTTCTCTCTCTGTCCGTTCTGTCTGTGTCTTTTCTCTTTGTGTCTTTCCTCTCTCTGTGTGTCCTTTCTTTCTCTCTGTCCTTTCTCTGTGTGTCCTTTCTATTTCTATGTTATTTCTTTGTGTTTCCTTTCTATGTGTATCCTTTCTCTCTGTGTGTCCTTTCTCTCTGTGTGTTCTTTTCTCTCTGTGTGTCCTTTCACTCTGTGTCCCTTCTCTCTCTGCGTGTCCTTTCTCTCTGTATGTCCTTTCTGTGTGTGTGTGTCATTTCTTTCTATGCGTGTCATTTATTTATGTGTGTGTCCTTTCTTTGTGTGTCCTTTCTCTGTCTGTCCTTTCTGTGTGTCCTTTCTCTGTGTGCTCTTTCTCTTTCTGTATGTCCTTTCTGTGTGTGTGTGTCCTTTCTCTCTGTGTCCTTTCAGTGTATCCTTTCCCTCTCTGCGTCTTCTCTGTGTGTATGTCCTTTCTCTCCCTGTCTTTTCTCTCTCTCTATGTTCTTTCCCCCTTGTTCTTTCTCTCCCTCCGTGTCCTTTATCTCTCTTCGTGTCCTCCCTCTCCTTCCGTCTCCTTTCTCTCTTTCCGTGTCTTTTCTCTCCTTCCGTGTCCTTTCTCTCCCTCTGTGTCCTTTTTCTCTCCGTGTCCATTCTTTCTCCGTGTCCTTTCTCTCATCGTGTCCTTTCTCTCCCTCCGTGTCCTTTCTCTTTCTGTGTCCTTTCTCTCTGTGTCCTTTCTCTCTCCGTGTCCTTTTTTTCTCCGTGTCCTTTCTCTCTTTGTGTCCTTTCTCTCTTTGTGTCCTCTCTCCGTGTCTTTTCTCTGTCTGTGTACTTTCTCTCTCCGTGTCCTTTCTCTGTAGGCTTTCTCTCTCTGTGTTCTTTCTACTCTCTATGCCTGCTCCCTCTGTCTGCTCCCTCTGCCTGCTCCCTCTGTCTGCTCCCTCTGCCTGCTCCCTCTGTCTGCTTCCTCTGTCTTCTCCCTCTGTCTTCTCGCTCTGTCTCCTCCCCCTGTCTGCCCCTCTGTCTGCCCCCTCTGTCTGTTCCCTCTGTCTGTTCCCTCTGCTCTCTCTGTCTGTTCCCTCTGTTCCCTCTGCTCCTTCTGTCTGTTCCCTCTGTTCCCCTTGTCTGTTCCGTCTGCCTGTTCTCTCTGTTCTCTTTCCTCTCTGTATGTTCTCTGTCTGTTCTCTGTCCTGTCTGTTCTCTGTCTTTTCTCTGTTCTCTCTGTCCGTTCTCTTTGTCTGCTCCCTCTGTTCTCTCTGTCTGTTCTGTGTCTGTTCTGTCTATTCTCTTTTTTCACTCTATTCTTTCTGTTTGTCCTCTCTATTCTCTCTCTCTTTCTCTGTCCTCTCTCTCACTGTCCTCTCTCTTTCCCTGTCCTCTCTCTCTCTCCCTGTTCTCTCTCTCCCTGTCCCCTCTCTCTCTCCATGTCCTCTCCTTTACTCTGTGGCCCTTCTCTCTGTGTCCCTTCTCTCTATGCACCTTCTCTCTATGTCCCTTCTCTCTGTGCACCTTCTCTCTGTGTCCCTTCTCTCTGTGTCCCTTCTCTCTGTGCACCTTCTCTCTGTGTCCCTTCTCTATGTATCCCTTCTCTTTGTGTCCCTTCTCTCTGTGCCCCTTCCCTCCGTGTCCCTTTCTCTCTGTGTCCCTTTCTCTCTGTGTCCTTTCTGTGTCCTTTCTCTGTGTCCTTTCTTTCTGTCCTTTATTTGTGTCTTTTCTCTGTGTCCTTCAATACTGTGTCCTTTACTTTCTATGTCCTTTTTCTCTGTTCTTTCTCTGTGTGTTTTCTGTCTCCTTTCTCTATGCTCTCTTTCCATACCCTCTCTCTGTCCTCTCTGTTCTCTATCATTTTGGTTTCCCTCTTTCTGTTCTCCCTCTTTCTTTATCTTCTCCTTCTCTATTTATGCTCTTTTTCTTTCTGTTCCTTCCTTTTCTGTTGTCTCTGTTCTCTCTCTTTCTGTTCTCTCTCTGTTCACTCTTTATCTTTTTCTTTCTGTTTTCTCTCCGTTCTCTCTTTCCATTCTTTCATTATCTAGTTCTCTTCACTCTCTAGTTATTTTTCTTGCTGTCTCTTGCTTTCTGTCTCTCTTGTTCGTTATCTCTCTCTCTCTCTCCCTACCTCTCCCTCTCCCTTTCCCTCTCTCTCTTATCCATGTTTACCTTAATGTGATATATAACGGAGTTTCTTTAAAAATGGAAGATATGTAGAGAGAAGGCGAAAATGATCACGAGATATCATTCAGTTAACGGCAATAAAGAAGAAATCTGGATGATTCAGTACTTCTGATTCACCTTTATATCTCTTTCGTTACGAGGCGGACAACATAACCTTCTACATTTTTATTCCCGAACCCCACGTGTAGTTCGTTACTGGTCAAACCTGGCAACATATTCTTGCCCTGGTCGACACAAGACTGTTTTGATTCCTTTGAGTGGGAGATGGTATCTTTATTACCTTTGGGATTATGATATCCTCCATTGATTCTTCTGTGGCAACTGACAAAGAATGTTAAAGTCTTGGGATTGTCAATATACTAAATGGGTTGAATGCATCTAAATGAATCCCGTAGACACAATGATAACCTTTAGGCATTTGGTACTATCTAACGTTTGTCACTTTTATTCAAGTCTACAAAGATCAATACAGCCGAAGGAATGTAGAGTTAAATGAAGATAGGTCATCTTCATATATATATAAATCTTACATTAAGCGTTCCTTCCGCTACCGCGCTTTTCCTCAACCAGGCGAGCCCCTCCGGCTCCGCCCCAGATACTCCCTTCTTCCTCCTCAAACTTTTCTCAACATACCCGAGGCCTCATAAATCTTCTCTAATCCCCGGCTAAACCTGTGCCTCAGAGTTCGTCTCCAACCGCTTGCTATCTAAATCTGAGTCTTCCTTCCGTTTACGTAAAGGGGTTCTTAAGCCGCCTACCCCACGTTAAATATTTTATTGACAAAGCACACGCAAACACGCACAAACACACACAGACAAACACACACACACACACACACACACACACACACACACACACACACACACACACACACACACACACACACAAACACACACACATACACAAACACACACACAAACTCGTACATAAACACACATACACACCATCAATATCTTCAATTGACTACTATTATCACCAATATTTCAATACTGCTAATAAATTTTGATTGCATGAGACTTCTTTCAATATTGTCACCAATATTTCATTACTGCCAATAAATTCTGATTCTACTAGACTTATTTTATCTAAATGGGTTCAAACCCCTTTTTACCGAGTTGACACCATTTTGGTTAATGAAATGGCTCGGTAACAGTCAGAATAGATGAGTATTGTTTATCAACACACAAGTCCTGTTTATGATTACGTTAGGCGACTTTATGCAACCGAGGGATTGCATATTCACTACGAAAGGTTTAGATTCAACAGAGAACTCCTTCAGCCTCCTCCTATAAGGAAGTAACTTTGCGGGACACATGGTTTGACAAATTGCCTTGAAAACTTCGTCCTCCATATTTCTTACATTACAATAACTCAACCTCTGAATGATAATCATCCGGAACATATATCAATTCACTATGGAAAACAAATGAAGATGAAGAAGGTCTGTTGGAAGGAGTACAGTATATCAAGTTTGGATAAAAAATAAAGTTCATATATGGCTAAAGTTTTGACGCATTATAAATCAGTCTGACACAATAATGGCATGCTTGAGGCAATACCTCTCCAGTACCTGTATACAATACTTATAATATGTTCCTAATTTTAACATTTCAAAAGGACAATGGTCACCTGATTATATAACCACCTTGGTAGTTAAAAAAAACAAAAAAAAAAAAAAAAAACGGATGACTTGCCATAAAGCCCGCGCAGCAATATAGACGCTACCTGACATGACATGGCCATGTTCCCTCACTCCACCTCTCTCCTCTGTGTATAAGATATGTGTTTTTTCTTGTCTTTGTATTCCGCTTGAAGAGGATCACAGCAAGTGATCGAAATATACGGAAATCGTTAATTCCTTTCTTTTCTTAAATCCAATCAGCAGTGAATCTTTAGTATATATATATATATATATATATATATATATATACATATATATGCATATATATATACATATATATATATGTATATATACATATATATACATACATACATATATATATATATATATATATATACATACACACACATACACACACGCACAGACACACGCACAGACACACACACACATACACACACACACACACATACACACACACACACACACATACATACACACACACACACACACACACACACACACACACACACACACACACGTCAGTCGAAGAGAAAATGAAGTTTGGAACTCCAGGAAAACTTCAAGTCTCATTGATCTCAACAACGAGGGAGTACGTCTGTTGTATCAATAGGGAAGGGGAAAGCTCGTGGTGTAGTGGGAAGGTGAAGAAAAGGATGAAAGAGAGGGATTACTGAGGAAAATGGAAGGAAATGAGGAAGGGGATGAATGGGCCCCGAATGATAGAAGGGGTGTAAACAAAAGGGGTGCAGAACACACAGACGAAGGACAAGGAAGCAGAAGTGTCAAAAGTAGAAATATAGATAATAACAGCTCAATGGAAAGAGAAAATAACTACTTTTATGGATTTAATGAGGGAAGAGATGACAACCTCCCCCGACTAGTAAATCTAGAGGAGAAACTAAAAAAGAATTAGCGAAGTATGAGAGGTTAAGTTTAACCAATTAACACTAGTTACGTAAAGAGTTCATAAACTGGAAGAACTGAAGGAGAATCAAAACCTAACTAAAGAAATAGAAGAATTAAAAGACAGTTAAGAAAATCAAAGGCTGAGAATGAGGAATTAAAGAATGATAAGAAAGAGAATAGAGAGTCCATAGCAAAAGATGTAAGTGGTTGGAAAAAGTACAAGAGAACAATTAAATTGCATTTAGAGATATAATGAAACAGCCGGTGTAAGAACAAACTAAGGAAACAGTTATTAAAGTGACGAGAGAGAAGGAGAATATAGTAGGAGACTTAGCAGATAAAAAGTAATGTATAATTATGTTAGGGATGAAAGAGAAGTATAATCCAAATAGAACTACATGAATAAAGGAGGAAAAGGAAAAAGTAAATAAAATGAAAATCCATGTGAACAAGTTGCATAAATACGGCAAAGGAAACATGGACGCTTCACTTCCAGTCCATGTTCCCTTTGCCGTGTTTATGCAGTAAATAAGATACTAGAAGCAATTCAAGAACATGAACCAGAAAGAGGGAAACAAATAGGAGAAATATATAGGCTAGGGGAATGCAATACAGATAAAACCAGACCAATTAAGGTTAAATTCAGGTCACAAAAAACAGCAGAGAATATCTTAGCAAAAACAGGGAAACTAGCAGACAGTGATCAATATAAACAGGTTATGGATAAAAAGAGAAATGAATAAAGAGGAAAGAGAGGAGGAGAAAACAAAAAGACTAGAAGCTATGGGAAAAACGAGAATAGAACAGAGTCAGACAAAGAGAAATTCTATTGGAGAGTAGTGAATATGAAAATGAGGAAATGATTCACAGCAGAAAAACAAAACAAAAGGGAAACACAAAAAACGATGGAAGTAGCAGAAAATAAAAAGTGCTGACACAAATATAGATGGCTTAATAACAGGCTTGAACGAACTGAATGATTACCTAAAGGATAAAGAACCGGACATAATGGGAATTGTAGAGACAAAATTGAAAGTTCAACACCCCCCAACAGTATAGGCCATGGTGCATATGATTATTGGACTAGAAACAGATAGGTAAAACAAGAGAGTGGAATTATGTTCCTGACTAAGAAAGATATAAATGTGAGGAATATCACATATGGAAAGAATAGAGTAGAGATGATTATGATGAAAGTGAAGGACAAGGATGGGAAGAGCAGGAAGATTGTAGTAAATTATGTGCCTCCTTAAACGGCCTCGTGGGAAGAGAAAGAACACAAAAATATGTTAGAAGACACAAGGATAACACTAAATAAGATAATGGAAGATGGAGGAAGAACAGTTATAATGGGTGACTTTAATTGTAAAGAAATCTGTTGGGAAGAGATGGCAGTGAAGGGTGGAGAAGACCTATGAGGAAACGCACTACTTGATATGATTATAGAACATACAATGACGCAATGGATACAAGAGAGTACTAGGTATAGAAATGAGGAAAAACCATCGAGACTGGACCTAATAATCACACCAGAACCTGAAATAGTGGACAAGATTGAATATAAGACACCAATAAGTAAAAGTGACCACATATTGGTTGAACTGGAACTAAATGAAGAAAAATACACGAAAAAACGAACGATATTGAAAGGGAAGATTGATGAATAAAAAACAAAATTTGAGAATATAAGAGAATTCTTTCAAAAAGCATACTTGTAAAAAAATACAAAAGGAGGAAACAACAGTAGAAGAGAAATAGAATATCATGACAAAATTTATAAAGGAGTGGAAAAGTATGTCCCAAGACAAAAACAAGGAAAAGAATATGTAAAGTGCTGGTACAACAAAAGATGTAGGGAGTTAAAAGACAAAAGGGATAAAGCTTGGATAAAATCGAAGAAAGACAAAAGACCTGAAAAACGGAAAATATATACTTGTTATAGAAATGAATATGTACAAGTGTGCAGATAAGAAAAGAGAAAATACGAAAAAAGTGTCATAGAAAAATGTAAAGGTCAACCAAAACTATTTTACGGATTTGTAAACAACAAACTGAAAAATAAACAAGAATTAGAGAAACTACGACAAGGAGTAGTTGAATATACAGAGGAAATAGAAATGACAGAAATTATGAACAAGCATTTTAAATCGGTGTTCACGAGGGAGAACATACGACCCAGGGATATAGAATTGGAGTAGAAAGCCCCCTTACGAAAGAGATAGAAGTGACTAGGAATGAAGAAATTAATCATTTGAGTAATCTCGATGTTAGAAAATTGCATGGACCAGATGAAATGGCAGACTGGATTTTGAGAGAATGTAGGAATGAACTAACAGACAAAATACATAGTCTAATAAACAATTCATTGAAAAAAGAAAAAGTTCCAGAATATTAGAAAAGACCAAATATAGTACCAATATATAAAGGGGGAAACAAGGAAGACCCTACTAACTATAGAACTATCTATCTTATAAGTACGACAGATACATTTTGTGAAAGAAGGATCAAAATTAGATGGATAAGGCACTTGAAAAAAACAACAACGTACTAAATCCAAGACAATTTGGATTTAGACAAGGATGATCATGTGTCACAAACTTTGTGTTTCTACTCAAGGCTGATAGATGTAATACAAGAAAGAGAGGAATGGGCTGATTGTGCATTACTAGACCCGAAAAAAATTTGATAAGGTGCCGCTTAAGAAGTTGATAAAGAAATTAGAAACTGGAGGAGGAATACAGGGCAAACTGCTGAAGTGGATGGAAGACTTCTTGCATGAAAGAAAAATGAGAGTGGTAATAAGAAACAAACACTCTAATTGGGATGAAGTGATTAGTGGAGTTCCACAAGGAACAGTTCTGGCCCCAATAATGTTTGCTATATATATATTAATGATATGGATAAAGGAATTGAAAGTTGTATGAGCTTCATTGCGGATGATGCAAATTTGTTCAAAAAAAGTAAACACTGAAGAAGATTGTGAGTCGCTACAGAGGGATCTCAATAAAGTATGAGAATGGAATAGAAAGTGGGAGATGGAATTCAACAGTAAGAAGTGTAGTATAATGGAATTTGGAGGATGCAAAAAAAATAGTGGGATCATATAAATTGGGAGAAGAAAAAATTAAAAAAGTAGAAAATGAGAAGGACCTGGGAGTCATTATTATGAATAATAGGTCCCCTGAAAAACATTAATTTTTTTTCTTTAGAAACTTATAATCGAATAAGAACAATCAAAGTAACATTTACATACCCGGACGAAGAAATGGTGAAGAAAATACTAGTCACTTTGATAAGACCAAGATTGGAGTATTTAGCGACGACGTAGTCACCAAGTACAAAAAATATATATATAACAAAATTTGAAAGAATACAAAGAGCAATTACGAAAATGGCACCAACACTCTCAGAACTATCATATGAAGAGAGACTAGCAAAACTTGAGCTACAGACATTAGAGCAAAGAAGAGAGAGAAGAGACTTGATAACTATCTATTGAATCATAAAAGGCATAGAAACTATTGATAGAGAGGATAAAATAAAACGGGGATAGTAGAAATACAAGAGGACAAGGAAAGAAAATCAAGAAAGACAGTTATAGAAGAGACCTGAAAAAGAACAGTTTTCCCCACAGGGTAATAGATGTTTGGAACAAGTTAGATGAGAAAGTGATGTGTGCAAAAACAATACACGAATTTAAAAACAGTCTAGATAAAAGGAGATATGAAGACGGGACACCACGAGCATAGATCCCTTTCCCGTAAAATACAACTAGGTAAATACAAGAAGGTAGATACAACTAGGTAAGCACTATGATAGTACAATTGGAATTATACAAACGCGGGAAAGTATTTGTACAACACTGAATGGTCCCAGTGATATATATATATATATATATATATGTATGTTTATATATATATATATATATATGTATGTTTATATATATACATACATATATGTATGTATATATTTATACATATATATATATGTATACATATAAATACATATACGTATATAGGAACATAAGAATGAAGGAGACTGAAAGAGACCATAAGGCCTACACGAGGCAGCTCCGTATCCATCACCACCTGTTATCCCCATCCATAAAGTTGTCTAATCGTTTCGTAAAACAACTGATAGTTTTAGCGCTTACTACATGGTTACTAAGTTTATTCCGTTCGTCGACCATCCTATTAGTAAACCAATTATTGCCTATTTCCTTATTAAATCTAAATTTATCAAGATTATAACCATTACTGCGAGTCCTGCCCTATTTTTCTAATATTATGACCTTGTTTGCATCACGCTTGTTAAAGCCTTTGATCCACTTGAATACCTCTATTAGATCACCCAGCAACCTGCGTCTTTCCAGAGAGTGTAAGTTAAGGTGCCTAAGCCTCTCTTCGTAAGGCAAATTTCTGAGTCCGTGTACCATTTTGGTCATTCTTCTCTGTACCGATTCTAGTGAATTGATGTCCATTCTGTAGGATGGAGACCAAAACTGTACCGCATGGTCAAGGATGAGTCTAACTATCATTAGATAGAGTTTAATAATTACCTCTGCACTTCTATTCATTACCGTCCTAGTAATGAAACCTAATGCTCTTTTAACTTTATTCCTGGCGCTAATGCACTGTTTCCTGGTTTTAAGGTCCGGACTCACTAGAACTCCCAAGTCTCTCTCGCACTCAGTTTTCTCTAAAAGCGTGTTATCTAAGCTGTATCTATTTTCGGGGTTGTGTTGCCCTACGTTTAACACGCTACACTTAGAGATATTGAAGTCCATTTGCCATTTCACCGACCATGTGAACAATTTATTAAGATCATCCTGCAGAATCTCTGCTTGATCTCCTGACCTAACTAGGCGTCCCATTTTAGTGTCGTCGGCAAACTTTCTAACATCACTATTTATCCCGTCACCTAAGTCGTTTATGTACATAATGAACAACAAGGGACCCAAAACCGGACCCTGGGGAACCCCACTAGTAACATTGCCCCACCTAGATTTTACTATATTTATGGTGACCAAGCTCTAATCTATTCTAACACTTTTCCTCCTATGCCATGGGCTTTGATTTTATTTAGTAGTCTCTGGTGTGGCACCTTATCGAACGCTTTGCTAAAGTCAAGGTAAATAACATCGTAATTATCATTTTTATCTGACGCCTTATATGCTTTATTGTAAAAGGATAGAAGATTAGTCACACATGACTTACCCTTGGTGAAACCATGCTGTGAATCACGAATTAAATTGTGTCTTTTGATGTGTTCTCTTAGTCTATTTACTATTACTTATTCAAGCATTTTTCCTATAACCGATGTCAAACTGATTGGCCTGTAGTTGCATATAGACGATATATCTCCCTTCTTGAAAATAGTAATAATGTTTACTTGCCTCCAAGCAGTAGGCACAAAACCAGTGTCTACTGGTTTATTAAATATTTTGGTTAACTGGTCGCAGATTTCAAATTTACACTCATTTAGCATTCTCGGAAAAATTTCGTTTGGATCCGGGGATTTTGTAGCTTTAAGTCTTTCAATTTGCTTGACTACTTCTACTTTGCTAATGCTGATATTAGATAGACTATTTTCTTCATCCCCTCTAAAAATCGGATCGCAGTCAGGTACTTTATCTAACCTCTCATTAGTAAACACCGATAAAAAATAATTGTTAAACTCACTTATTTTTTCTTTCGATTCTATCATGACATCTTCATCGCTTTTAATTGGTCCTATTCTTTCTTTATTTTTTGTTCTATAGAAATGAAAGAAACCCTTTGGGCTGGATGTTGCTTGAGAAGCAACCTTAATTTCATAATTACGTTTCGCTGTACGTGTATTCTTTTTAACCAGCTTTGCCATTTCGTTAGATCTTGATCTAAGGTGTGTTTCCCCGTTTTTTATTTCTACGTAAAGTCCTCTTTTCATTCCGATCTCATGTTTCAATCTGTCCGTCATCCATTTGGGAGTATTACTATTTTTCCGTATTGACTTCATGAGGATAAATGTATTTTTGGCTTTAATAATTAAATCAGTTAGATTGCTATACATTTCATCCAAATCGCTGACGTGTCTGTTGAGCCCTCGCCCACAAATGACCTGATCCAAGGTATCCATATTACCCTCCGTGACCCGACCACTGGTCGTGACCTGACCCCCAGTCACACGCCGAGACTCGACAATGTCCAAAACGTCCGCAACGTCCGCATGAAATTTCATATTAAATTTCAAATAGGTTTTTGCATTGTCAAATTATGCTCTCCTGAACTCTGGTACTTGGACGTTATTCGTACTTTTCAATTCTTCCCAAATAATATTAAATCTTATTTCTTGATGATCGCCAGGGCTTAGCCTGTCTCCTACTTTTACGTTACTCATTAGGTGCTCATTATTAGTTAAAACTAAGTCCAGAGTATTTCCTTCCCTCGTAGGATCGGTAATCATTTCTTTTAGGAAATTATCCTACACCACATCTAGGAATTTCTTTATTTCCTGATCTCCTATCAAAGTTGCCGAGTCAATGTTTCTACAAATAAAATCTCCCATGATCACAACGTTTTTGTACTGGGACGCTCTGAATTTCATGAATCAGGGGATCAGTCTGCTCAATGCTGAGGTTAGGAGGTCTATACAAGACGCCAATAATAACTTTCTTATTCTTGCCTATAATCTCAACCTAAATAGATTCCGTACAGTCCTCTTCCTTAATCGAATTGTTGATAATACAGTTGATTGTATTTTTAATGAAAAGTGCTACACCTCCCCCACTCCTGCCAACCCTATCCATGTGAAAAAAACTTATATCCTTCTATTTCGATTTCTGGAAGGAGATGTTTATCAGCCATGTTGATCCAGGACTCAGTAATAGCTATAATATCGAAATTCTCTACGCATGCTTTACCTTGCAGCAAATCAATTTTGTTAATTAGGCTTCTGCTATTTGTATAGTAAACTTTCAGCTTATCTTCCCTCCACCTGCATTGGTGATTCTTTTCACAGTCCCTCTCTAAGTTGTTTCTATTGCCTAAACTATATTCCGATACTTCACCCCCTACTCCCACGTAATCTACCCCCCAAAAACCCTGTGGGATGCCTACTTCTCGCTCAAGAGATTCAGCAAGGAGCCGAAATCCTCTGGGTGACAAGTGCACCCCGTCCCTTGTATATGGATGATTCCTATCGTAAAAGCGGTCCCAGTTTTCGACAAATGGCCATCCATTGGCCTTACAATGTTTTGCCAGCCTGCAATTCATCACAGTAGCCCTGGAATGCCACATGCCTCCAACTCTACGCCTCAGAAGGATTCCACATACAACAGGAATACCTCCTCTATTTCTAATTTTGTCTAGCGTATCCCGGAACCGCACAAACAATTTCTCACTCCCTAACTTACCTATATCATTGCCCCCGGCCTTTGAGCAAACTACAGGGTCCTTACTTTCCCCTACTAAACACTCTTCAATCCTATCTCTAGCATCTATCCCCGCGCCGGGGAAACACACCTGCGTCCTATGTTTCCTATCTTTATCGTAGAAAGCCCTGTCTAAGTATCTCACTTGACTGTCTCCTACAACCAAAATCTTACCAGTGGGCAGGGATCCAGCTTCTGCCCTTCCCTTCTTCTCTTGAATTTAATTTGTTTCTTCTTCCTGCAGATTCGCTAGTACTTGAAACGAGTTCTTGCAATCGAGCGGGGCTGATGAGGACTTTTTTTTTCACTATTCCGCATCTTAATTTTCGCCGTTTTCCATCCAAGCTCATAGCTAGTTTTGTCTTCCGTATCTATACATATATATACATATGTATATATATACATATATGTATACATATATATACATACATACATATACCAAGGCTTTTTCCCCCTTACTAGGGAGGTAGCCAAAAAGGAAAAGGCATAAAATCATTCCCACCCATTCCATCCCTGAATACACTCCACACCCCTCCACCCTCCCTCCCATCTTAGCACCTACTAGATGACGGGTCATCCCTGCACCCTGTCCACTGCCCTGGGTCAGAAGCAGTGTCGCAAGACACAGCACATCCACAGCAAGGCCGCTTCATTAAATCGGCGACCCCCCCCCCCTCTCCGTCCCCCCATATAAAGGAGAGGACGGGGAGAAATCCCTTCGGGCTGCGTCAAAATTTTGCTCACACACACTACCTCACCCCCCTCATGCATCACAACATCTTCCATATACAACCATTCTCCATTCACCCCTGTCTTCTGTCCTCTCCCGTCCTTCCTCAACAGACATTCCCCTCTTCCCCAAAGCCCCCTTCACCCCATCCATCCATCTCATCCTAGGACGTCCCCTCATGTTCACTCCCTCCACATCTGCCTTCCATACCTCCTTTACTAGTCTTTTTTCACTCATTCTTTCCATGTGTCCAAACCATCCTAATACTCTTTCATCAACCCTATCTCCCAACTCCCTTTCCACCCCTGTTCTCCTCCTCACCTCCTCATTTCTCAATTTATCTAGCCTAGTAACCCCCATCATACTTCTCAGACACCTCGTCTCAAACACATTCAAGCTCCTTCTCTCTTCCTCTCTTATGTTCCATGTTTCTGCTCCATGCAGTGCTGTTGGCACAATTACTCCTTCATACAGTCTCCTCTTAGCATCCATTCCCAAATTTCTATTCCTCATTACACTTTTTAATCCATCAAGGCATTTACTCGCTTCTCTCAATCTACATTCTACCTCCACCTTCACTCCACCTTTTCCTGCCATATTTGCACCCAAGTATCTATAACTATCCACTTCCTCCAGTTGCTCTCCCTTAATGCTCACTTCCAGATTACTGCCACTTTCACCCCTTGTACATCTCATCACCTTACTTTTACCCACATTTATCTTTAGCTTTCTTCTATCACACACTCTCCCAAAATCTGTCACCAACTTCCTCAATCCCTCCTCCGATCCTGCCACAAGCGCAGTGTCGTCCGCAAACAACAGCTGGCTCACCTCCCACTTTTCTCCATTTTCTTTAACCATCTCCAATACCTTGCCCACTACCCTTGCATTTACCTCTCGCACTACCCCATCCATGTATAAGTTGAACAGTCAGGGTGACATAACGCATCCTTGACGAAGTCCCTCCTTTACCTCAAACCACTCACTCTCTCCATTTCTAATCCTGACACAAGCTCTACTACTCTCATAAAAACTCTTGACAGCTCCCAGAAGCTTTCCTCAAACCCGTATATCTGCATAACCTCCCACAGTGCCTTCCTGTCTACCCTGTCGTTAGCCTTTTCCAGATCCATAAAGGCCCAAAAAACATCCTTCCCCTTACCTGTAGCTTTCTCACATATCTGTCTTACCACAAAGATCTGATCTACACAACCTCTACCTGTCCTAAATCCACACTGTTCCTCACCAATTACTCCCTCTGTTCCTCTCCTAATCCTCTCAATCAAAATCCTCCCATAAGCCTTCCCAACTACACTTGACAAGCTAATCCCTCTGAAACTATTACATTCACACTTGTCCCCCTTTCCCTTGTAAAGTGGAACTATACAGGCACTCCTCTAGTCCTCCGGCAGTCTACCCTCTCTCCAGCAAACATTAAATAACCTCACCAACCAGTCCACCATCACTGTACCTCCTTTTTTAAGACATTCCGCATGGCATCCATCCAGATCAGGTGCCTTACCTGCTTTCATCATCTTAACTGCTGCCTTCACTTCATCCTTCCTTATTTCTCCTCCATTTTCCTCACTCATCACTTTCATTTTCTTAGCATTTCCCACTGCAGCTATCTTTCCCTCCCTATCCTCCTTCACATTTAGCAACTCCCTAAAATATTCTGCCCATCTTCCCCTTACTGCCTTCTCTTCCATTATCATTTCTCCATCTGCACCTTTTACCTTTTCTTCTCTACTTGATTCGCCTTCTCTTCCTCTCTTAATTTCTATCCAAAACATCTTTTTATTACTTTCAAAATTTTCTGTCATAATCTTACCCCATTTTACATCTGCTCTCCTCTTTGCCTCCTTTTCCTTTTTCTTTACTTCTCTTTTCTTTTCTTTGTACGTCTCATATGACTCACTCGTCCTATTTTGTAACCAATCTGTGTATGCTAGCTTCTTCTCTTCTACAACCTTCTTCATGTCCTCATCCCACCATTCACTACCCTTCCTTCTATTTCCTCCTGTCCTTCTTGGTCCACACACCATCTTTGCACACTTTGTGACTCCCTCCTTGAACCATCCCCATTCCTCCTCCACACCTACCTCTACTCTATCCTTCACTCCCTCCCACTCCTCCTTCAGCTTCTTCTTGTACTTCTTGTAAAAGCATACATATATATACATACATATATACATATGTATATATATATATATATATATACACACACATATATATATATATATATATATACATATATGTGTATACATATATATGTACATATATGTATATATACATATATGTATACACATATGTATATATGTATATATATTGTAACGTAATATTAGATATTACGTAATGTATGTATTTATGTTATAGAATTGTGTTCCTTTGTATTGCATAACTATGTTCATATTTCTTGTCTATGTATGTATTGTAACAATGTAAGTAGTATCACCCGTCCACTATATGTAATCTTGCCTACGTGCGGAAAAATGTGCGCACTCTTGTAGAACAAACAGACAAGCGAAGTAATCATGAATAGTTCGGAGAGCACAGATTTGACAGTTACTAAATAAGTAGATTGTTCAAGCGAGTCGAGGGTCTTAAAAATATCCAAGTTGACGTGTGTTAACTTACCTCCCCCCCTCCTCAACGCTCACCCGCACCCTTCACCGGAAGTATTCCGCTTCCGGTCCAATGGTATATAAGCTGTGGAAATCACTCACACCTTGTCATTTCTCGCATATTGCTCTCTTGATAAAACTAATAGTTTGGACTCATGAGACGATTCGTGTGAAGTGATCACACCTTTTGCCTCCATTACTTGTCTTATATACATTGCTTTGCGTTATACTTGTATTTGTATTTATTACTTATTTTGATACATATGTTCCTGACCTATTTGTACTTAGTATCATATTGTATACGTATCTTGTACTTCGTATTTGAACGATACTTTCCTTATTCTTGTATTCGTGTAATGGTCCCATTGACCCAACTGCCCATTCTCTTTTGTGTTTATTATTGCCTGTAAATATTTTCCATGTTATTAATAATTTCGTTTACTAGTTTTATCGCTAGTTTAATATTCCTTTCCTGGAATCTTCTTTGTTACTTTACTTCTAGTCTTACGAATTATCTAGGCGCTGACCAGGTAATTCAGTCCTACAGTGGCTTCTAGAAGTGAGCTGGTTCTTAAGCACTTAACCGTTATACGTAACTTCTCTTCACATAACCAGTCCGTCCGTAACAATATATACATACATATGTATACATGTATATATATACACATATATATATATATATATATATATATATATATATATATATACATATTTAGGGCGCAGATTCTCACTAATACAAACTGTGTTTAACACGACAGTATTTTGACACTGACTAATTTTCTTACTGAGGTTTTCGATTTTTCTCACAATAGATCTCATTTCAGGGTGATGGCCATTTAAAACCTTCCATAGTTTTCCATATTTAGTTGACGTTTCGACTTCAGGGAGTCATATTCAGAATAGTATACAAGAATTAATTCAGTGTTACACAGCTACATAATACACAACTGGCAATTTTGTTCAGACAATATGGATTTGAATATAGGCCTCTTGGGAACGCTGAAAGGATCTGCGTGGGCGGACACTTCGCTCAGGAGGTGGAGGGGAAGGAGGAGGGAGAGGGGGATAGTCAGGTGGGATTGTGCGTCTCGCAGGGACACCCTACTGGTCAAGAGGGGTTTTGTGAGGTGAAGGAGGGAGAGAGGAAGGAGGCAGCAACATCCACCTCCGAATGTGAGTAAGCACTGTCCAATTAGACTCAAGCCCTGGACAGTATGAAGAAAAAAATAAGGATATATACCTGCAACGTAAGAACTTCTTCAGAAGGCCACAGGCAAGAGAGTTTAATAGAAGTATTAGAGAACATCAAGTGGGACATCGTAGGACCGAGCGAAGTCCGAAGACCGGAAGAAAAGTTGATACAATTACAAGATGGTCAGCACCTGCATTACTATAGAGGTAAGGACAAAGAAAGATCTTGTGGAGTAGAATTCTTGATCAACCGAGAATTTGCTGGCAACGTAGTGAAATTCAGTAGTTTATCAGATCGGGAAGCTTAGATTATTAGACTGTGTAAAAGGTACACTCTAAAAATAATTCAGGTTTATGCACCAACTTCACATAATTTAGAAGATGAAATTGAATCCTTCTATGATGATTTAAGTCAAGTAATGGATCAAGAAAAAAATAAGTACATGTTGGTAATAGGCAACTTTAATGCTAAAGTGGGGAAGAAGATGGTAGATGAGTTGTGCATTGGAGAGTTTGGAGTAGGTGAAAGAAATGGCAGAGTCGAGATGTTAGTCAATTTTGCAGAGAACTACAACATGAGGATAATGAACACTTCCAAAAGTGTGTTGGTCGTAAATGGACCTGGAGAAGTCCAAATTGAACAAAGATCAAAGTAGACTTCATATTAGGAGACGAGAGCAAGAGCGTTAACAATGTCAACATAAGTAAGTTAAAGAGCTAAATTCAATTTCAGAGCCGAGAGAAATAAACTAGTTTTAAAAAAGAAATTAAGCCTTGCAAAGATAAGGATAATAAGAAGGAATTTCAGTTAGAAATTAGAAATAGATTCGAAGCTCTAAGAACTAGCGAGGACACCGTCGAAGATTTGATTTGAATTTAGTAAACATCATTAGGGAATCGGAAGGAAAAGTACGAAGTAGAAAAAGTATTAGAGAAAACAAATACTTCAAAGCTACAAATGACCTAATTAAAAGGAGGACCATGCAGATTAAAAACAGGAAAGACAAAATAGAAAGAGTAGAACTAACGAAGCAGAGATCAGAGAAAACAAAAACATAGATGAAATAGAGGAAACTATTCGGAAAGGTAAAAGTATTAAAGGAACCGAGCGCAGACATGCTTTAGGAAGACAGCAAATGATATGTTTGAAATATAATAATCGAGAAATTAAATGCTGGGACAGAATAGTAAAAAGAGTAGAAATTTTTTACCAAGAGCTTTACTTGTCCAAGACCGTAGTAAAATCAGTAGATTTATCTGTAGATATTAGTAATGTACCGGTGATTACAAAGGAAGAAGTAGAATTTGTTCTAAAAAATATGAAACGAAGAAAAGCACCTGGGGAAAATGGCATATCGGTAGATCTCTTGAAAGACGCAGGAAAAGAAGTTCATATTAAGTTAGCTCATTTGTACATCCAGTGTTTGCGTCAGGAAAGCGTTCCTGACTAAGTCAGATTTAAGAGGGAAATCAACCGAGAGAACCATCAGGTTTTAAGAGAGGATACTTGACTCTAGGCCATTTGCAGATGATGAATCAACTAATCGAGAAAACGATAGAATACAATATTCCTCTGTGTTTAACTTTTGTAGATTACGAGGAGGCCTTTGACTCGGTAGAACAAATAGCAATACTAAACTCTCTACGCAATCAGGGTACAAACGAACAGATCATAAGGGTGTTAAATAAGATATATATTGACATAAACCAATACGCTATCAAGAGAAAGTGTATTGGTTTACGTCAATGTAACTTTGTTACGGGTTAGTTGGGTTCGAATCTTCGGCTCGTCCACGTTTCATTTTCCAACGGATGCCTCCTTCGAGCGACTCTCAGTCTCGTTTGCGATGGTATGGAATTAAAAGTGATATGTGGTTAAAAAATATATTAATTGATCGCTGGGAACCATTCAGTGTATATATATATATATATATATATATATATATATATATATATATATATATATATGTATATATATATATATATATATATATATATATATATATATATATATATATATATATATATATATATATATATATATATATATATATATATAAGCCGCGGGCTTCGCCGGGGGCTTCGCTGCGCAAACAGCGGCCCAAGGCTGCAGCTTTCCGCGCTCTAATCCCTCGTTTTCCCCTTCGGCCTTGGCCTCGGGGCGCAACCTCAACACGAGATCCCCAGCACGAAGAAGAACGCGAAGAACGCGAGGAGGAAGAACGCGAAGAAGAACGCGAGGAAGAACACGAAGTAGAATGCGAAGAAGAACGCGAGGAAGAACGCGAGGAAGAATAACGCGAGAAAGAAGAACGCAAGGAAGAAGAACGCGAGGAAGAAGAACGCGAAGAAGAACGCGAAGAAGAACGCGAAGAAGAATGCGAAGAAGAACGCGAAGAAGAACGCGAAGAAAAACGCAAAGAAGAACGCGAGGAAAAAGAAGAAGAAGAAGAAGAAGAAGAAGAAGAAGAAGAAGAAGAAGAAGAAGAAGAAGAAGAAGAAGAAGAAGAAGAAGAAGAAGAAGAAGAAGAAGAGGAACGCGAAGAAAGAAGAAAAAGAAGAAGAAGAAGAAGAAGAAGAAGAAGAAGAAGAAGAAGAAGAAGAAGAAGAAGAAGAAGAAGAAGAAGAAGAAGAAGAAGAAGAGGAATACCACCTGACCCCGACTTACTCAAGCGCTTTTTCAAGAATATTTCTAGGACAAAGTGTCACCGTAATACCACCTGTCCCCGACTTCCACAGCGTCTTTTAGAAGAATATTTTTATTTAG
>NC_134780.1:64867967-64882967 GCF_046742065.1 Oratosquilla oratoria | reverse complement strand
GCTAACTAATCTCATGCCTTGTCTAGCCTTATGCTAGTACTTTTCCACTTTGCTGGACTTAGACTTTTAGTCGTAGAATTTTCTCGACTTTGTATTCTTTACGTAAACTATTACGTAGGACTTAGTTTCCCATTTAAATTGTCGATATTTCTCGACCTTACTACGTATTGTCTTTGTAAAGACTTTTCTATTGAATGTCGATATTTGATCGACTATTTTTACATATGTCCTGGCGAATTTAGCCATTTATGTCCTAAAAGACCCATTGTCTAGTATTTATCTATTTTTTTGGAAATTTCTTTTGATAGTGTAAACATTATTGTGAATCGGATCTTGTAATTTATGCTCGCTTGGCTTAAGTTTATGTTTTTGTCAAACGTGCCTGATATTAAGCAGGATTCTACTATATTTCTTTCTTGTAGGATTTTTACTTTGGCTAAAATTGTTGCCTTAGATCAATCAATATGATGGTTGTATAATGATTTATGTTGAAATAACGCATTATTTTCCTGGGCAGATCTCACACTATACTGTATTTATGTTGGGAAATCCTTGTTTCCAAGTTTTTCCCAGTTTGTCCAATATAAAATTTGTTACAATCTTGGCAAGGAATTTCATAGACCACACCGTTGTTGTTAGGAGGGCTGATCTTACTTAAATTTTTCTTAATGGTGTGGACATATTTAAAAATTACTTTGATATCCATTTTTTTAGTAGGTTGACAATACTAAGAAAATTTTCATGAAAAGGAAGAACAAATGTATTAAGACTGAGAGTCGCTCGAAGGAGGCATCCGTTGGAAATTGAAACGGAGACGAGCCGAGGATTCGAACCCAGCTAACCTGTAACAAAGTTACACTGACGTAAACCAATACACTTTCTCTTGATAGCGTATTGGTTTATGTCAATGTAACTTTGTTACGGGTTAGTTGGGTTCGAATCCTCGGCTCGTCCACCTTTCATTTTCCAACGGATGCCTCCTTCGAGCGACTCTCAGTCTCGTTTGCGATGGTATGGAATTAAAAGTGATATGTGGTTGATAAAGATATGTATATATATATATATATATATATATATATATATATATAAATATATATATATATATATATATATATATATATATATATATATATATACATATATATGGCTGAGCGGGTTAGGAGGTCGTTACTTGCGGCGAAGGTCTAGGAGATGGTGGTACGAATCTTGCCACCGGCGATGTTGAACCACAGGCATAGTTCATTAAATTCCACGCTAAAAGCCCTCTGTGAGGTGCACCGCCCTAGCCTTTCGGTAGGGGGGAGTTTGTGACGTTAAAACATATCAATTAATCATATAATATATATATATATATATATATATATATGTATATATATATATATATATATATATGTATATATATATGTAGACACACACACAAATATTTATATATATATATATATATATATATATATATATATGTGTGTGTGTGTGTGTGTGTGTGTGTGTGTGTGTGTGTGTGTGTGTGTGTGTGTGTGTGTGTGTGTGTGTGTGTGTGTGTGTGTGTGTGTGTGTCATTATGACATTTGGAAATAAACTCTCCTACTAGGATTCGAACCCTCGCCTGAGCGGCTTGCTTTTTATAAGACGAAGACCGTGCCGTCTTATAAAAAGTAAGCCGCTCAGGCCAGGGTTCCAATCCCAGTAGGAGAGTTTATTTCCATATATATATCTATATATATATATATATATATATATATATATATATATATATATATATATATATATATATATATATATATAAATATATAAATATATATATATAAATATCTAACTCACACACACACACACACACACACACACACACACACACACACACACACACACACACACACACACTCACACACACACACACACTCACACACACACACACACACACACACACACACACACACACACACACACACATATATATATATATATATATAAATATATGTATATATATACATATATGTCTATATATATATATATATATACATATATGTATATATATATATATGTATATGTATCTATATATCTATATATATATATATGTGTATATATATATATATCTACACACACACACACACACACACACACACACACACACACACACATATATATATATATATATATATATATATATATGTATATATACATATATATATATGTATATATATATGTATATATATATGTATATATATATATATATATATGTGTGTGTGTGTGTGTGTGTGTGTGTGTGTGTGTGTGTGTGTGTGTGTGTGTGTGTGTGTGTGTGTGTGTGTGTGTGTGTGTGTGTGTGTGTGTGTGTGTGTGTGTGTGTGTGTGCTTACCTAGTTGTATTTTACGGGATGGGGAGCTATACTCGTGGTGTCCCGTCTTCATAACTCATTTTATCTAAACTATTTTTAAATTCATGTATTGTTTTTGCACACACCACTTTGTCATCTAACTTGTTCCAAATCTCTATTACTCTGTGACGAAAGCTGTTCTTTTTCAGATCTCTTCTATAGCTGTCTTTCTTGATTTTCTTTCCGTATCCTCTTGTATTTCTATCATCCGATTTTATCAGATTCTCTCTATCATTAATTTCTATGCCTTTCATGATTCTGTAAATAGCTATTAAATATCCTCTCTCTCTTCTTTGCTCTAGTGTCTGTAGTTCAAGTTTTGCTAGTCTCTCTTCATATGATAGTTTTGAGAGTGTTGGTGCCAATTTTTTAATAGCTCTTTGTATTCTTTCAAGTTATTTTATACATTTTTTGTACTTGATGACCATATCGTTGCTGCATATTCCAATCTTGGTCATATCAGAGTGATTAGAATTTTCTTCACCATTTCTTCATCCAGGTATGTAAATGTCACTTTGATTGTTCTTATTAAATTATAAGTTTCTCAAAAAATCTTATTTATATGTTCCTCAGGTGACATTATTCATAACAATGACTCCCAGGTCCTTCTCATTTTCCACTTCTTTTTATTCCTTCTTCTCCCAATTTATATGATCCTGTTATTCTGTTTTTGCTTTTTCCAAATTCCATTATACTACACTTTTTAGTGTTGAACTCCATCTCCCACTTCCTACTCCATTCGCATACTTTATTTAGATCACTCTGTAGTGACTCACAATCTTCTTCCGTGTTCACTTTTTTTTAATAGTTTTGCATCATCTGCAAAGAAGCTTATATAACTTTCAATTTCTTCATCCATATCATTAATATATATAGCAAACATTATTGGGGCCAGAACTGTTCCTTGTGGAACACCGCTTATTACTTCATCCCATTTTGAGTGTTTGTCTCTTATCACTACTCTCATTTTTCTTCCTTGCAAAAAGTCTTCCATCCATTTAAACAGTTTGCCCTGTATTCCTCCTTCAGTTTCTAATTTCTTAAGCAACTTCTTATGTGGTACTTTGTCAAAAGCTTTTTTTAGGTCTAGAAATGCACAATCAGCCCATCCATCTCTTTCTTGTATTATATCTATTAGCTTTGAATAGAAACATATCAAATTGGTGACGCATGATCGTCCTTGTCTGAATCCAAATTGCCTTGGATTTAGCAAGTTTTTTTTTATAAATATTTTACCCATCTACTTTTGATAATTCTTTCACAAATTTTTGCGATCGTACTTGTTAGAGAGACTGGTCTATAATCGGTAGGGTCTTCTTTATTTCCCCTTTTATATATAGGTACTACATTTGCTTTTTTCCAATCTTCTGGAACTTTTCCTGCTTTCAAGGAACTGTTTATTATGCTGTGTATTTTGTCTGCCAGTTCATTCCTGCATTCTTTCAAAATCCAGTTTGCTAATTCATCTGGTCCATGCGATTTTCTGACATCAAGATTGCTCAAGTGTTTCATTATTTCATTCTTTGTTACTTCTATTTCTTTCATAGGAGGGACTTTCTCTTTCCATTCGATCTCTTCAGGTTGTATGTTCTCCCTTGTAAACACTGATTTAAAATGCTTGTTCATAATTTCCACCATTTCTATTTTCTCTGTGTATTCAACTCCTTGTCTTAATTTCTCCAAATCTTGTTTGTTTTTCTGTTTGTTGTTTACAAATCTGTAAAATAGTTTTATTTGATCTTTACATTTTTCTATGACATCTTTTTCATATTTTCTCTTCTCTCTGCACGCTTGTACATATTCATTTCTATAACAAGTATATATTTTCAATTTTTCAGGTCTTTTGTCTTTCTTCTATTTGGTCCAAGCTTTGTCTCTTTTGTCTTTTAACTCCCTACAATTTTTGTTGTACCAGCACTTTACATATTCTTTTTCTTGTTTTTGTCTTGGGACATACTTTTCCACTCCTTTTTTATCATTTTTTGTCAAAATATTCCATTTCTCATCCACTGTTGTTTCTTCTTTGTATATTCCTTCCCAGTTTTCTTTTTGAATGAATTCTCTTATTTTATCAAAGTCTGTTTTTTCACACATCATTCTTCCTTTTCTATATTGTCATTTCTTTTCATGTATTTTTCCTCATTTAGTTCCAGTTCACTCAATGTGTGGTCTTTTTTACTTATTGGTGTTTTATATTCAATCTTTTCCACTATTCTAGGTTTAGATGTGATTATTAAGTCTAGTCTCGATGGTCCTTCTTCATTTCTATACCTAGTGTTCTCCTGTATCCACTGTGTCATTGCATGTTCAATAATCATCTCAAGAAGAACATTTCCCCATGAGCCGTCTCCACTCTTTACTGTCATCTCTTCCCAGCAGACTTTACAAAGGATTACAAAGGCGGAGCATGCCGACAGGAGACCTTTTGATCCATATCTAGGTCGGATGCAAAAAAAAAACAAACAAAAAAAAACATATACATATACATATATATATACACACATATACACATACATACACATATACATATCATATTAATAATAAATTAAAACTATAATAATGTAAAAATAACAAATAAAATTAATAAATAAATGCATAGGTATAGTTGAATAACAAACAAACAGGTAGTAAATGATTATAAATTGACATATAACTAATAATAAATGAAAATCAGACAGACAAATTATAACAAAACAAATAATATAACATAAATTATAATCATTACAGCATCTTACTTAGGTATTTATCTAAATGATTTTTAAAGCTTTGAACTGAATTACATTGCACTACCTGTGCAGGAAGTTTATTCCATTCATTAACTACACGGTTGGCAAAGTTGTTTCTACCTACTTCCAAATTGAATCTATTTCCGGACAGCTTGAGACCATTGTTTCTTGTCTGATTCTCATTCAATGTGAAAATTTGGTCACTTTTGATGTTGTCAATTCCCTTTAAAATCTTAAAGACCTGTATCAAGTCACCTCTGAGTCTACGCTTTTTTAGGGAAAACAGATTCATGTGCTTAAGTCGATTTTCGTATGATTTGTTTTTGATATTTGGAATCAGTTTTGTGGCTCGCCGTTGTACTTTTTCCAGTCTGTTAATGTCTTTAATGAGATTCGGTGACCATACAGAAACAGCATATTCCAAATGTGGACGAACTAACGATTTATATAGCTTGTTAATGAGTGATGGACTTTTGAAATCAAAAGATCGCGCAATCAGTCCCAGAATCTTATTTGCTTTCTCAGAGGCTGAAATACACTGCTTGGATGATTTGAGGTCGTTACTGATAATTACGCCGAGATCTTTTTCACTATCTACTTTTGTTAACGAATTTCCAAATAACTTGTAATCGTACTTACTGTTATTTTTACCCATGTGCATTACCTTGCATTTACTTGTGTTAAATTTCATTAGCCACTTTTCAGACCATTGCTGTAATTGATCCAAATCTTCTTGAATATCTAATTGGTTTGAGTGATCATTTGCCACTCCGCACAGTTTTGTATCATCAGCAAATTTGGAAACAGTAGATTTTAGTCCATGGTCTATATCATTTATATATACTATGAATAGAAGTGGCCCAAGAACGGAACCCTGAGGAACTCCACTTGCAACATTTTTCCATCCAGAAGTTTTTCCATTTAAAACAACTCTCTGTTTTCGACCTTTCAACCAATTACTAGTCCAACCTAATAGGCTACCACTTATTCCATGCAAAGCTAGTTTAGTAAGTAGTCTTTCGTGTGGGACGGTATCAAAAGCTTTTGCAAAGTCTAGATATATTAAATCTATATTGTTTCTTTTGTCATAATTGGAGATAACTGTGTTGTAGAATTCGAGTAAGTTAGTCACGCAAGAACGTTTCCGTCTGAAACCATGCTGGCTATCATTTATCAAACGGTTACTTTCTAAATGATATTCGATAGCATCTCTGATGATAGTTTCCATTATTTTTTCTACGATCGAAGTCAAACTTATAGGCCTATAGTTATTTGGTTTCTTTTTGTCACCTTTTTTGAATATGGGAGTAACGTTAGCTAGCTTCCATTCTCTTGGGACATCTCCGGATATGATGGATTTCTTGAAAATAATTTCTAATGGAACAACAATCTCATTTTTCATTTCCTTTAAGATTCTTGGATGCCAATCGTCAGGCCCTGGTGTTTTATTAACTTTGAATTTGTCTATACACCTTTTAATTTTTTCTTTTGTTATATTTACCGTAGTGAGTAAGTTTACCCCAGACTTTTCACAGGTTTCAGTTTGGAATTCACTTTGAGGTGTTTCGTTTACGAATACCGAGCTAAAATAATTGTTTAAGATATTACACATTCCTTCATTTGAATATTCAAGTTGACCGTCAGCAGATAATAGTGGACCAATGTGATTCCTAACAACCTTTTTATCTCTAATGTAACTATAGAATTCTTTGGGATTCTCTTTGGATTTATCAGCGATGTTCATTTCGTATTGTCGTTTTCTTTTTCTTATTGTCTTTTTTAAATCTCTCTGTATTGATACATAACTTTCATAGTCATTAGATGCACCCGAGCACTTATATTTTTTTATAAGCCTGTCTCTTTTTAGCAATACTTTTTTCAGTTTCTTTGTCGAGCCACTTTGGGCGAGCCTGATTTGGTGGACGTCTGTCCTTAAAAGGAATGTAAGTTTGAATCATCTTAGTGAGCGTATTTTGAAATATTTCCCACATCTGATCTACAGGCCTTTCGTTTAATTTTGCCTCCCAATCTGTAAGCTGAAGCTCCTGACGTAGTTCTATGAACTGAGTTTTACTGAAATCGGGTATTTTAGAAGCACAAGTATCTATTCTAAAATTGTTTAGGAGTTTGAATCTGACTAAGTTGTGATCGCTATTTGCAACAGATTCACCGACTTCTACATCAGTTACCATGCTTTCGCGGCTAGTGATAAATAAATCGAGTAAGTTTCCATATCTTGTGGGCTCTTTTACATGCTGAATTAAGTAATTGTCACCAAGAAAATCAATCAAGCGACTACCTATATATATATAAATCCCGGTTGCAGAAACTAGACAGTTCTTGAAATAACAGTTTGTCGTCTGCTAATGATAATGTCTTTGGCCTATATATTACACCTATATTCATTTTTTGTCCATTTGTTTGGGTTAACTCTACCCACAAACTGTCATATGCATCCTGTTTCACTTTCTCTAAAACACAAGCATGAACATTGTTTTTAACGTACAGTAGAACACCCCCACCTTTCTTGTGGTTTCTATCCTGATGAAAGTGTTTAAATCCCGCAATATTAAATTCAGCTTCGAACTCTGTACCATTTAACCATGTCTCAGTTATTCCTATCATATCGAGATTTTCGCTTTTGACATACGCCTGTATTTCTTGAAATTTGTTCCTAATACTACGAGCATTAAAGTACATAGTTTTAAGAAACTCCTGATTATTTCTTTTTGACACATTTTGAGTTTCAATATCATGTCTTACATTATCATTTTGTTTTTTATTTATGCCTTGCTCTATATTATTATTATTTGGTCCTTCATTGACATTCAATGCCTCATTAACATTTCTCCTATCAAAATTAACATTTCCCCCATCACGGACATCTGGTCGATTACGGTCATCCGATCTATTTTGTACATTTTGTCCCCCTACGTCACCGTGATTCACGCCGGCCTCCCGTCGTTCAGTGACATTATGTCCGGCATCCCTTTCTAAAATTATATTTTGTCCTCCAGTGACATTATATCCTACCGTGATATTTTTTCCTCCACTATAATTACATCCCATCGTGATCTTTTGTCTTCCACTGTCATTACATCCTATCTTGATATTTTGTCTTTGCTATTAAAGTCGCCCATCATAACTATTCTTCCTCCATCTTCCATTATCTTATCTAATGTTATCCTTGTGTCCTCTAACATACTTTTATGTTCATTCTCGTCCCACGAAGCTGTTTTTAGAGGCACATAATTTATCACAAACTTTCTGCTCTTCTTATCTCTGTCTTCCACTTCGATCATAATCATCTCTACTGTATTCTTTCCATATGTGGCACACCTCACGTTTATATCCTTCTTAGTCAGGAACATAACTCCACCCCCTTGTTTTGTCTCTCTGTTTCTAATCCAATACTTATATGTATCATGTCCTATACTGTTGGGTGGTAGTGGACCTTTTAACTTCGTTTCTATAATTCCCATTATGTCCGGTTCTTTTTCCTTCAGGTAATCATTCAGCTCATTCAATCCTGTTATTAATCCATCTATATTTGTGTAAGACACTCTTAGTTTTCTGCTACTTCCATTGTATTCTCTGTTTCCCTTTTGTTTTTCTCTAGTATGTCGTATTTCCTTACTTTCATATTCACTACTCTCCAATAGAACTTCTCTTTTTCTGACTCTGTTCTCATCTCGTTTTTTTCCTTAGCTTCATGTCTTTTCATTTTTTCTCCTCTCTTTCCTCTTTATTCATTTCTCTTTTTATCCATACCTTTTTATATTGTTCACTTGCTGCTAGTTTCCCTGTTTTTGTTAAGATATTCTCTACCGTCGTTTGTGACCTGAATTTAATCTTAATTGGTCTGGTCTTATCTGTACTATACTTTCTGAGACTATACATCTTTTCAATTTGTTTCATGATTTCAGGTTCATCTTCCTGAACTAATTCTAGTATACTGCTTACTTTTTCTTTTTCCTCATTGATTCTTGAAGTTCTATCTAGGTTATGTTTCTCTTCCATTCCTAATATAATTATACATTTCTTTTTATCTGCTAAGTCTCTTACTATATTCTCCTTCTGTCTCATCACTTTGATAACTGAGTCTTCAGTTTGTTCTTTCATTTGCTGTTTAATTATGTCAGTAAATGCAACTTTACTGTTTTCCTGGATTTTTTTCCAACCCTGTGCTTCTTTTGCTATGGCCTCTTTGTTGTCTTTATTATTCCTCTTTAATTCTTCATTCTCCTCTTTTACTTCTTTTAACTGTCTTTTTAATTCTTCTATTTCATTAGTTATTTTTTTTCGCCTTCTCTAGTTCTTCCAATTTTTCAACTCTCTGCGCAATTTTGGCTACGTTACCGAACCTGTTTTCCCAATGTTCGGTCATCTTATCAAGTTTCTTCTCTAGTCTTGCCAATCGGGGGAGGTTGGTATCCCCCCCACACTCTTTAAATCTCTGGAAACTTCCACTGTGCTGCTCTTATCTATACTTCTAATCTTTACATTTTTGTTGATCCCGTCGTCACCAAAATCATTATTGTCGGTCCGCCTCTTGTTTACAAGACGCCTGGCCTCCTGGACCATGTCCCTCTCTTCCTCATTTCCCTCCATTTCCCTCAATAATCCCTTCCCTTCTCCTTCCCTATCACTCCCCCACTACACCACGAGCACTCCCCTTCCCTATAAATACAAAAAGGCACTTCCTGGACGTTGAGATCCACGTAGATTTTCCTTTTTCTTCGGTACACCAATTCTCGCCGTCCATTCGACGAAAGTGTGTGTGTATGTGTGTGTGTGTGTGTAAAGGCGAAACAGGGAAAAGAGGGAAAGGGAGAGGGGAGGGAGAGAGGGAGAGGGAGAAAAAAAGAGAAAAAGAGGGAGAGGGAGCGGGAGAGGGAGGGACAGGGAGAGAGAGAAACAAAAACAGGATGATCAGCATATAATGAGTGGTAGGGATGCATATAGATACAGACAAACAAGTAGACAGCCAGACAGGCATTTAAGCAGACAAGCAGGCAGACAGACAGGTAGGCAGGTAGACAGGGATACAGAAGAGTCAAGGAGACATAATGAAAGACACATGTAGACACAGGCACAGGCACTGACAGACACAGAGGAGGTAGACAGACATAGTGACAGGTACAGATTTAGGTACATAGAGATAAAACGTGAGAGAATAGAGAAAATGGAAGAGGAAGCGGGGAAAAATGCAGAAAAAAGTTTAAGAAAACTTGAAACCAAAATATATTGGTAAAAGAGGAGGAGGAGAAGAAGGAGGAGGAGGAGAAGGAGGAGATGGAGGAGGAGGAGAAGGAGGAGGAGGCGACGGAGACGGCAAACGCAAAGAACCGGAAACAAGCCTAAACTTTTCTTTACTCGAAACGATGGTCGGAAGTTTGGGTATGTCATAAAGTTGGATAGTAGGAAGTCGAGACACAATATATGTTTTGAAAGAAGTTCAAGTCCCAACACATGTGCATTAGTAAACTAAATTGAAAATTCAAGACTGCGACATTCGTTTTGACACAGACAAATCTGATGACGTCATATTTATGTATGCATATGGTTGTACTCAAATATCAATTACGACAATTATGTATATGTGTTATTTGTATGTACAGTATTTGTGCATATTGTATCAAAGTAAAGGATTAGGTATTTAGTAAGGTAAATACTACTTGCGCTTCGATCTGTACGAGATACACGACCTTATGAGTTTGTATATATATATATGTATATATATATATATATATATATATATATATATGTATATATATATATATATATACATATATATATATATGCAATAAAAAACACTAGGAGCGTGTGTTCACAAATGCGTAAAAAACCACTAGGAAAAAGTAAACTAACGAAGCAGAGCGCTTTCGTGTAATTACATCTTCAGTGCAGATACAATAACAAATAATATTCCTTCTTTGTATCTGCACTGAAGATGTAATTACACGAAAGTGCTCTGCTTCGTTAGTTTACTTTTTCCTAGTGGTTTTTTACGCATATATTATATATATATGCGTAAGTAACCACTAGGAAAAGTAAACTAACGAAGCAGAGCGCTTTCGTATAATTACATCTTCAGTGCAGATACAAAGAAGGAATTATATAATTCCTTCTTTGTGTCTGCACTGAAGATGTAATAGGGGTCACTAATTCTTCTGTGCTGTTTTCTAGTCTCCGTCTGCTTCTTTTCGACCTGTCGTTTGTTCACCAGTTGGCTTTTGGCCGACTTCCTTTCTCGAAAGCGGTTTCCCAATGCACCTCTTCGACTCCCCCTTCCCGTGACTTTTGTCCTCCTTTACAGTTGTAGTTTGCTTCCTTTTTTCTCTACGGTTCTTCTTTCTCTTTTTTATCTTCTTTGCTTTTTATTTGTCTGCTTGTAATGTAGTCATTTGTTATTGAGCCCTTGTTCCTCCTGTCCCCCACTTCCTACTTCGGCGGACATTTGGTTCACCTTCTTTCTTTCTTTCTTTTACGTCTTTGGATTATGTTCTGTTTTTACTTTTGGGTTTCGTTTTGATGTTTTTTGTCACACTTGCTTCATGTTCACTGCCATTACTCTTATTTTGTTTGGTTTTATTTGTTTGGTTGTAATTTAGCCGTTTGCCCTTGACATTTCTTTGCGGACATTTGGTCCTTGTTCTATGTTCTGAAGTATTCACGTTAATGTTACGTTTGAGGCTTTTTGCTATTCATGTTTTTTATTCACAGCCATGTAACTTATTTTATTTGTATTTTTGTAATGTTTCTTTTTCTTTTTAATTTAGTCGTTTGTTCCTGATTCTTCATAGCGGACATTTGGTCTACTTCTATTTACATCTCTGTCCTGTTGTTCTTACTGTGTGTCACCTATGGTTATTTTTGTATCGCTTGTTTTATGTTCACATGTATGTAACTTTTGTTTTAATGTTATTTTATTCTAACTGGTATTTAATTTCTATTGTAATGTATTTATCTTTATCATTGTAAGGTATGCTTTGTACAATTGACTGAGGGGGTGAACCTTCCCGGGTTTACCATTTCGGCGATTTATAAGTAGTTCACATTCTTGTAACCGTTATACTCCCTGAAGACGATTCCTGGACGGGAATCGAAACGTCGGGCAAATAAACCCTTCAATTGAACCTGGTGTTTACAGTTTTCCAATATATATATATACATATATATATATATATATATATATATATATATATATATATATATATATATACATATGTATGTATATGTATATATATTGGTCTCAACAACTTACATGAAAAAAGGCGAGCCAGTTCATAAAACGTAAGGTGGACACGGAACTTCATAACATTTCAGGAAGGAGGGATTTTTTTCAGAACGGATACCTTGTATAGGGGTCACAAAGCACATAGTAGCTCTACCCTCCCCACTTCATACTGTTTTAGAAAAAATCTAATGCGTAACATTGGTTTTTCTCGTGCACAGTTGTTAAAACACTCTTGTACATCTATCATATATGTTGTAGATCCCGATGTAAATTGCACTTGTTTTTTCGGCAATACTTTTCTTTGTAACGAAATAATATCTAATCCTTAATGATCAAATGCTTTCCTATTTTTTTCAGTATGGATGCATTACATAAGGGTCACAAAGCACATAGAAGATTTACCCTCCCCACTTCATACTGTTTAAAAAAAATAATGTAACACTGGTTTTTTCGTGCACAGTTGTTTGAACACTCTTGTAGATCTCGATGTAAATTGCACTTTTTACCGGCAATACTTTTCTTTGTTAAGAAATAATATCTAATCCTTAACGATTAATTACTTTCCTATTTCTAATTATAAAAGGTAAGGATCGTAGTCCAAGGGGAGCGTAGCTACACCGCGTAGCTGCGGCCGAAGCAGTCACCTTTGCCCTATGCGCTTGGATTGCTGGGGCAAGTAACAGTCATTGCTGAGGATTGGAGAGAAGTCCGGGATTCGAACCCACAACTTGGCGATTGCAAAATCAACATCCTTTCGATTACGCCGACTGCGGACAAGACTATATATATATGGTCATGTTATTTTCAAACCAATATTTTCATTCTCCTATTCCTTTTACTAGATTTTCTTCTGTGGAGTCCCCCTTATCTTCACTTTTTATCTATTCATTAATACATATGCTTATATTTATTTACTTATGTCTGTTTATCAATATCTCTATTCTTTTATTTATTCTACCATTTCCTACAATGACAAAGAAAGAGAAAGAAAGAAAAAGAAAGAAAGAAAGGGGGATTCTTCGGAAATAAAAGATTGAAGAACATAACAGTTCAAATTGAAATGTCTAGGTCAAAAACAGTTAGATAATCATAACGTTCCATCCTACCTGAGACACAATTCGTGTCTCCTCCTCCAGACGAGAAAATTTCGGCCGGTAAACTTATCACATAAATTAACGAGCCCCGGCCCCCTGTGCAAACAAGGAGAAAGCCACACATTCATTTATCTGATGGGTTTTACCAAGAAAAACGTCTCCGCATAATGTCGAGGTCATCTTGTCGACTTTAGAGGTCATCAACTCCTCTGCTCAGGGTCCAGAGTTCTGCTTTAATAATTTTGTCTTTTTAGAAAAAGAGCTCAAATATTTGCCATCACCTTCAAAAATTATAATGAGGTATTACCTTCCTATTCAGACTTTTTACTTGAATACTCCTAATTGGTTTTATCCATATAGATAAGGCTTTTGAAAGATTATCTTCATTTACCCTTGTGAGCTGTTTTATTTGTGTGCTTTCTTAGGCAGGCACTAGTCATTTTCATTCAACCGCGGCAGCCATTTTACTCCCTTTTGTCCACGAGATACTCCATTTCCACTTAGCACCTCATCTATATAAAATAATTTTGAACGATACTATTAAAAAATTTGCAAGTAGAATTGATCAATTTAAAACTCATTTTGTTGCTTTTATGCATTTGCGTCTACTTTGATCTCCACCAGATTAATACATTCAGCCAAAGGGTGCATCTAGTGTTACACCCATCTCGGCTAACTCTTCCACTGTATTATACAGCTTGAATGCTTAGGCCATGTTCACACTAGCTGTTTGAACCGCGACGGCTCAAATCAAATGTAAGTCAGTGAAGGCGTTCACACACAACCGCGCAAATATTTTCCTTGAATATGCGGTACTGCCGCGGTTTCCGCGCGGTTCACAACCACTATTGTGAACAGGGTCTTATCGTCTTTACTGCAAGAAGATTTTGTTCACTTTGTGGGTACCCACTCCCCAAATAACCAAAGTGTCAGCTTCACCTTTATTAACATTTTCATTGCATAGTATCCATTGCTCTTAACTTATGGAGTGTGATCTTAATTTGGGTGGTCTAACAATCTGATAGGGTCGTTAGGCTTTCAAGGAAATAATATTACCTTTTATATAAATGTATATTTATTGCCCTCACTCAACAAAAAAAAAGGGCAACTATCTTGATTCTGTAACGATTTCATAATCTAGAAGTATGATAGAGTGCTATTAAGATTCCCATGACAAATTAAACTATCTGTGGATATGGGTCACATTAAGGCATAGTTTTGGGTCGCTACTGAAAAAGTTTTGAATCACTGGCTTACTGGAGTGTAATAGCTACTAAGTAATTTAATTCAATTGAGAGAAACCCAGTCTAATCGAGGGAGGAACTTCTGTTACATATTCCAATAGTGCTCGTGATGCAACCGATTACTGCCCCTATCCCCCTTCTGGAATGGAGTAATGGAATGATTTGATTGCCTCTTCTCCACAAAAAAATAAATAAATAAATAAATAAAAAAATCTTCAGAGTCCGACTCGTCCAGTGGAAACCCCCCCCCCCCACCACCACCACCACCACCACCCCATCAGACATGAACAGTGTTAGACAACGCTGTTCGCAACTTTTTGGGCT
>NC_134780.1:64832967-64847967 GCF_046742065.1 Oratosquilla oratoria | reverse complement strand
TGAAAGTCTCTTACAGGCAAGCTGTAAATAGCTTAGGGAGGGTGAATTCTATCTCCCTGCAGCACATTCTTCTCGATCTTTATTCTCTGTATTGTTATGTAATCAAATTATAGCAATACATTTTGCACAAATCGTCTGCATCCTACCTGCGCAGTGATTTTAGTATTGTCATTTGTTCTACCGAGTCAAAGGCCTTCTCGTAATCTACAAAACCTAAACAAAGAGGTTTATTGTATTCTGTCATTTTCTTGAATTGATACATCGTCTACAAATGATCTGTAGTCGAGTATGTGTTTCTAAAACATGCCCGTTCTTTTGGTTGGTTTTCATCTAAAACTTTATTTAATCTATCTGTAAAGATCTTGGATACACCTTGTATATATTTGATAAGCTAATCGGTCGGTAGTTCGTAAGGTCTTCTTGGTCTCATTTCTTGTGAAACAAAATCAATAGAGTATTGTATCATAATTCTGGAACACTTTCCTGACGTTTTCATTAAGGAATACACTAAGGAGAATGGGGAGATCAATGCTAGGAATAACGTTGAAAGACAGGAAGAGAGCAAATTGGGTCAGGGAACAGATTGGAGTGAAAGATATTGTGCGAGGCGGTGAATGAGAGGAAGTGGAATTGGGCATGAAAATTAAAAAGAAACAATGCTGGGTGATGGAGCAAATGCTTTACTGAATGGACGCCACGAGATGTGAAGAGTGGACAAAGAAGAACAGACAGAAGATGGAGAGAAGAGTGAAGTTTGGGGGAATGGTGTTGCAGAGGTTGGCTCGGTCGTGTGAATCGTGAAATGTTACAAGAGAGGCCTTGTTCAGCTGTTGGACTGAATGATTAATATTTGCTTGATATAAATGTGTGCGTATATACTACACAGTGATTCAGTACATTACTAAACCCCTGTTGCAGAAATGGCTACGTTTTAAAGTTCGAAATTAAAATCAGTTGGCCCTCTCTACGAAACTGCTTGCTGCCAGGCAGGGCTTGAATTTCCTCAATTACCGATCTTCACCACAAGATGCGACGCTCTAAAAACTCGCCCAGGGTGTATCCCTAATTCATTTATTTTGTTATCTATTTATATATTATATATATATATTACATATATATATATATATATATACATATATATATATATATACATATATATATATATTTATATATATATATACATATATAGACACGCACACACACACACACACACACACACACACACACACACACATATATATATATATATATATATATATATAATACATATATATATATATATATATATATATATAATGCTCGCTGGCTGAGCGGGTTAGGGCGTCGTTACTTGCGGCGAAGGTCGAGGTGAGGGTGGTTCGAATCCTGCCACCAGCGAAGTTGAACCAAGGGCATAGTTCATTAAATTCCACGCTACAAAGCCCTCTGTGAGGGGCACCGTCCTAGCCTCCCGATAAGGGGGGAGTGTGTGACGTTGATATATATATATATATATATATATATATATATATATATATATATATATATATATATATATATATATATATATACATATGTATACATATACATGGAGTAGGTGAAAGAAATGACAGAGGCGAGATGTTTGTAAATTTTGCGGAGAACTAAAACATGAGGATAATGAGCACTTTCTTCCAAAAGCGTGTACAGTAGGTCGTGAATGGACCTGGAGAAGTCCAAATGGAACAATAAAGAACGAAGTAGACTTCATATTAGGAGATGAGAGCAAGAGCATTAGCAATATTATGGTGATAAATAAAGTCAACATAGGTAGTGACCATAGAATGGTAGGTTGCACAGCTAAATTCAATTTCAGAGCCGTGAGAAATAAACCAGTTTAAAAAAAAATCAGTCTAGCAAAGGTTAAGGATAATAATAAGAAATTTCTGTTAGAAATGAAAAATAGATTCGAAGCTCTAAGATCCAATCAGGACACCGTGGAAGATATGAATTTAGATTTAGTAAATATCATTAGAAAATCGGCAGAGAAAGTAGGAAATACAAAAAGGATTAAAGAAAACAATTACTCTAAAGCTAAAATGACCTAGTTAAAAGAAGGACCATGCAGATTAAAAGCAAGAAAGTCAAAATAGAAAGAGTAAAACTAAACAAGCTTATCAGAGAAAAGAAAGAGAAACACGGATGAAATACAGGAAACTATTCGGAAAAGTAAAAGTATTATAGGGACCGAGCGCAGACATGTTTAAGGAAGACAGCAAATAATATATTTGAAAGATAAAAATGGAGAAATCATTAATTGCAGAGACAGAATGGTAAAAAGAGTAAAAGAATTTTATCAAGATCTTTACTCGTCAAAGACCGTGGTTGGATTTATAAGATGTGTAGATATTAGTAGTGTACCAGAGATTACAAATAAAGAAGTAGAATTTGCTCTAAAAATATGAAACGAGGAAAAGCACCTGAGGAATATGGTATATCGATAGATCTCTTGAAAGATGCAGGGAATGAAGTTCATATTAAGTTACCTCAGTTGTACACCCAGTGCTTACGTCAAGAAAGCGCTCCTGATGCGTGGTGCAATGCTATAGTAATTTTGCTTCTTAAACAAGGAGACCAGAAAAACCTTAGTAACTATCGACCGATTAGCTTGCTATCAAATGTATATATAGTATTCTCCAAGATCCTTACAAATAAACTAAGTCAACTTTTAGATGGAAACTAACCGAGAAAACAGGCATGCTTTAGGAGCGGATACTCGACTCTAGATCATTTGCAGACGATGAACCAACTAATCGAGAAAACGACAGAACACAATATACCTCTGTGTTTAGCTTTTGTAGATTACGAGAAGGCCTTCGACTCGGTAGAACAAATAGCAATTCTAAACTCGCTACGCAATCAGGGTACAAAAGAACAGATCGAATAGATTTTAGAAAAGATTTATGCGAAAGGTATCTCTAGAATTCGACTTCATAAAGATTCAGAAAAGATCAAGATAAAAAAAAGGAGTACGGCAAGGTGATACCATTTCACCCAAATTATTTACAGCCTGCTTGGAAGATATTTTCAGAAGGTTGAGTTGGGAAGAGAAAGGCTTAAAGATTAATGGTAAATATTTGAACCACCTATGATTTGTGGATGACATTATGTTATTGCAGAAAGAGCAGAAGACTTGCAAGAGATGCTGAGTGATCTGAACAAAATAAAGTTCAAAGTAAAGAGATTATAATTGATGGTGAAAGTCTTGAAGAAATTGAGAAGTATAATCATTTAGGTCTGACGGTGAAAGTGACAGAAGATAATGATAATGAAATAAAAAGACGCATTACAATTGGTTGGAAAGTGTTTGGTAAGTATAATAAAATCCTGAGACGCTCTCTACATTTATGTTTGAAACGTAAAGTTTACAATCAATGTATTCTACCAACAATGATCTACGGGTGTGAGACTTGGAAACTGACGAAGGCAATGGAAACAAAGCTAAGGACTGCGCAGAGGAGAATGGAGAGATCAATGATGGGAAATACGGTGAGAGACCAAAAAAGAGCAAGTTAGGTGAGAGAGCAGATTAGAGTGAATGATATTGTGGAGGTGGTGAAAGAGAGGAAGTGGAATTGGGCAGGTAAGTTAGTGCGATCGACTGATGAGCGATGGAGCAAGTGTGTTACTGAATGGACACCGCGAGATAGGAAGCGTGGAAAAGGGAGACCAGACATAAGATGGAAAGACGAGATTGAGAAGTTTGCAGGGGTGGCGTGGCGGAGGTTGGCGTGGTCGTGTGAATCATCGAGTGCTATGAAGGAGGCCTTTGTTCAGCAGTGGACTCAGTATGGCTGACTTGATTGATTGATTGATTGATTGATTGATTGGTATATATATATATATATATATATATATATATATATATATATATATACATATATATATGTATATGTATATATACATATATATATACATATATATATATGTATATATATATACATATATATATATACATATATATGTATATATATATATATATATATATATATATACATATACATATACACATATTTTACGTAATTTAGGACATTTCTCACCTGAACAAAACATTTTTAATGAAGGCAACAGAGTTCAGCAATTCATGTCACCTAGTAATTCCAAAGCTGAAATGCTGAATAGATATGTTTTTCAATATGAAGAATGTAGATATTGGAACTGAAATGGTGTCAGTCTTTTGTGCCAACGTACGTCGGATTAATCATGTCACAATGTCATCATCTGACACAAGAAAAAGGTTTTTACATCAGCCACAAAAATACGCCAGTCCTCTCGATCAATGAAAGGTCTTACCTGGTGTGAAAGAAACGAGGCAATGAGCTTATCCATATTCTAGCCCCAAGTCAGCCTCTCGAAGGCATAGGTTTGATTTCCTTTATCAGATTAACAAAGGTCATGAAAGTTAATGTCACACACATACACATATACATCCCCATCGTACACGCACACCCACACCATCACACACACACGCATGTGTATAACCTAGCACACACACACACACACACACACACACACACACACACACACACACATACACACATTTGTCGAAGTGACAGCGAAGTTTGGAACTCCAGGAAAATTTCAAGTTTAGCCGATCTCAACAACAAGGAAGTACCTTTGTTGCATTAGTAGGGAAGGGGAAAGCTCGTGATGCAGTGAGAAGGTGAAGAAAAAGGAGAAAGGGAGGGATTACTGAGGAAAATGGAAGGAAATGAGGAATGGGACAAACCGGCCCCGGACATAAGAAGCGGTGTCAACAAAAGGGGTGCAGAACAAACAGACGAGGTAGAACAGGGGAGCACAGGTGTCAAAAGCAGAAATATAGATAATAGCAGCTCAATGGAAAGAGAAGATAACTGTTTTTATGAATTTAATGAGGGAGGAGATGACAGCCTCCCCGACAAGCAAATCTGGAGGAGAAAAAAAAAATAAATAAAAAAATAAAATAAATAAATAAAACGAAGCATGGGAGGTCAGGTTGAACCAATTAACACTAGGTACGCAAAGAGTTGATCAACTGGAAGAACTAAAGAAGGAAAATCAAAACCTAACTAAAGAAATAGAAGAATTAAAAAGACAGCTAAGAGAGGTAAGGGATGAAAATGAGGAATTAAAAAGGAATAATAAAGAGTCCATAGCAAAAGATGTAAGTGGTTGGAAAAAAAGAACAAGAAAACAATGAAATTTAATTTAGAGATATAGTGAAACAACAGATGAAAAAACAGTCTAAAGACACTGTTATTAAAATGATGAGAGAAAAGGAGAATATAGTAAGAGACTTAGTGGATAAAGATGTATGTATAATTATATTAGGGATGGAAGAAAAGCATAATCCAAATAGGACTACAGGAATAAAGGAGAAGGAAAAAGTAAATAATATATTAGAATTAGTTCAAGAAGATGAACCAGAAACAGGAAAAGAAGTAGAAGATGTTTATAGACTAAGGAAATACAAAACAGATAAGACTAGACCAATTAAGGTTAAATTCAGGTCACAAACGACAGCAGATAATATCATAGCCAAAACAGGGAAACTAGCAGACGGTTATCAATATAAACAGGTATGGATAAAAAGAGAAATGAATAAAGAGGATAGAAAGGACGAGAAAATAAAAAGACTGGAAGCTAAGGGAAAAAAACGAGAAAAGAACAGAGTCAGACAAAGAGAAATTTTATTGGAGAGTAGTGAATATGAAAGTGAGGAAATGGTTCATAGCAGAGAAAAACCTAAGGGAAACAGAAAACACGATGGAAGTAGCTGAAAACCAAAGGTGTCTTACACAAATATAGATGGCTTAATAACAGGCTTCAACGAACTGAATAATTACCCGAAAGAAATAGAATCGGACATAATGGGAATTGTAGAGACAAAATTGAAAGGCCACAATACCAGCCAACAGTGTAGGACAAGGTGCATATAATCATTGGACTAGAAACAGAGAGGTAAAACAAGGGGGTGGAATTATATTCCTGACTAAGAAGGATATACATGTGAGGAAAGTCACATATGCATTTTAGATCGGTGTTTACGAGGGAGAACATACAACCCAAGGTTATCGAGTGGGAGGAGAAAGTCCCCCCTATGAAAGAGATAGAAGTGACAAGGAATGAAATAATGAATCACTTGAGTATTATCGATGTCAGAAAATCGCAGGGATCAGATGAAATGGCAAACTGGATTTTGAGAGAATGCAGGAATGAACTAACAGACAAAATACATAGTCTAATAAGCAGTTCATTGAAAGATGGAAAAGTTCCAAAAGATTGGAAAAGAGCAAATATAGTACCAACATGTTAGGGTGGGGGGGACAAGGAAGACCCTACTAACTATGAACCAGTCTCTCTTACAAGTACGATAGCAAAATTTTGTGAAACAAGGATCAAAATTATATGGGAAAGGCATTTGGAAAAAAAAAAAAAGTACGTACTAAATCCAAGGCAATTGGGATTTAGACAAGGACGATCATGCGTCACAAACTTAATGTGTTTCTATTCAAGGCTAATAGATGTAATACAAGAAAGAGATGGATGGGCTGATTGTGCATTTCTAGACCTGAAAAAAACTTTTGATAAGGTGCCACATAAAAAATTGCTAAAGAAATTAGATACTGCAGGAGGAATACAGGGCAAACTGCTGAAGTGGATGGAAGACTTCTTGTATGTATAAAAAATGAGAGTGGTGATAAGAGACAAACACTCTAATTGGGATGAAATGATAAGTGGAGTTCCATAAGGAACAGTTCTGGCCCCAATAATGTTTTCTCTGTATATTAATGATATGGATAAAGGAATTGAAAGTTATATGAGTTTCTTTGCGGATGATGCAAAATTGATGAAAAAATGAACACTGTAGAAGATTGTGAGTCGCTACAGAGTGATCTCAAAGTATGGGAATTGAGTAGAAACTGGGAGATGGAATTCAATATTAAGAAGTGTAGTATAATGGAATTTGGAAGAAGCAGAAAAAAATAGTGGAATCATATAAATTGGTAGAAGAAGAAATTAAAAAAGTAGAAATTGAGAAGAACCTGGGAATCATTATCATGAATAATGTCCCCTGAGAATCATATAAAAAATTGGAGAAACTTATAATCAAATAAGAACAAAGTGGCATTTACATACATGGACGAAGAAATGGTGAAGAAAATACTAGTCACTTTGATAAGACCAAGATTGGAGTATGCAGCGACGACGTGGTCACCAAGTACAAAAAATGTACAACAAAACTTGAAAGAATACAAAGAGCAATTTAGAAATTGGCACTAACACTCTCAGAACTATCATATGAAGAGAGACTAGCAAAACTGGACCTACAGACATTAGAGCAAAGAAGAGAGAGAGGAGACTTGATAGCTATTTATGGAATCATGAAAGGCATAGAAACTATTGATAGAGAGGATTTAATAAAATGGGATAGTAGAATACAAGAGGACACGGAAAGAAAATCAAGAAAAACAGTTATAGAAGAGACATGAAAAAGAACAGCTTTTCCCATAGGGTAATAGACGTTTAGAACAAGTTAGATGAGAAAGTGGTGTGTGCAAAAACGATACACGAATTTAAAAACAGTCTAGATAAAACGAGATATGAAGACGGGACAACACGAGCATAGCTCCCCTTCCCGTAAAATACAAGTAGGTAAATACACACAAATCGTCGGACTGACGGCGAAGATTGGAACTTCGAAAAAAAAGCAAATTTCGTGGATTTCAGCGACGAGTGAGTACCTGTGTTGTATTGGTAGGGAAGTGGAAAGCTCGTGGTGTAGTGGGTAGGAAAAAAGGTGGAGGGGGAGGCATTATTGAAAAAAAAATGGAAGGGAATAAGGAAGGGGATGAACATGCCACAAACCCCAGAAGAGGTGTCAACAACAAACGATGTGCAGACAATACAGCTGACATCGAACAAGTAAGGGAATTGAAATTAGGAATATAGATAAGAGAAACTCAATAAAAATTGGAGAAAAATATTTCTATGGGTTTAATGAGGGAGGAGGAGACAACATCCCCCGATTAGCAAGTCTAGAAAAAAAATAACAAAAATGAATGAATCATGGGAGGTTAGGTTTAGCCAACTCGCAATAATTACACAAAAGGGTTGATAAATTGGAAGAACTAAAGAAGGAGAATCAAACCCTAACTAAAGAAGTAAAGGAATTAAAAAGATAGTTAAAAGAAGTTAAGGATGAAAATGAGGAATTAAATAGGAATAACAAAGAAAATAAAGAGTCCATATCAAAAGAGATAAGTGATTGGAAAAAAAATCCAAAAGGATAACAAAATTGAATTTAGAGATATAGTGAAACAACAGATGAAAGAACACACTCAGGACACAATTATTAAAGTGATAAGAGAGAAGAAGAATATAGTAAGAGACTTAGCAGATAAAAAAAATAATAATCATATTAGAAATGGAAGAAAAGCATAATCTAAATAGGAGTACATGAGTAAGGGAAGAGAAAGAAAAAATAAACAAGGTATTTTGATATTTCAAGAAAGTGAACAAGAAATAGAGAAATAAATTGAAGAAACTTATAATTTAATAGGAACAATCAAAGTGGCATTTACATACATGGACGAAGAAATGGTGAAGAAAATACTAGCCACTTTGATTAGACCAAAATTGGAATATGCAGCCACGACGTGGTCACCAAGTACAAAAAAATGTATAACAAAACTTGAAAGAATACAAGGAGCAAATACGAAATTGGCACCGACGCTCTCAGAGCTATGAGGAGTGACTGGCAAAACATGAGCTATAGAAATTGGACTTTGTAACTATTTATAGAATCATGAAAGTTATGCAAATTATTGATAGAGAGGATCTAATACAATGGGATGGTAGAGAAACAAGAGGACACGGAAAGAAAATAAAAAAAGACAAATATAGAAGAGACCAGAAAAAGAACAGCTTTCCCCACAGGATAATAGACGTTTGGAACGAGTTAGATGAGAATGTGGTGTGTGCAAAAACAATACACGAATCTAAAAACAGTCTAGATAAAACGAGATATGAAGACGAGACACCACGAGCATAGCTCCCCTTCCATAAAAAATAGGTAAATACACACATAAACACACACGCATACACAGGCACGCACACACGCACATATGCACAAACGCGCACACGCACAAACACACACGCACAAACGCACAAGCACACAAACGCAAATGCACGAACGCACATGCACAAATGCACGAACGCGCGCACACATACACACACACACACACACACACACACACACACACACACACACACACACACACACACACACATACACACACACACAAATACACACACACAATGTGTGCATGGACATGTGTGTTTTCATACACACACACACACACACACACACACACACACACACACACACACACACACACACACACACACATATATATATATATATATATTATATATATGTATATATACAGTATATATATATATATACATATATATATGCATATATATATGTATATATATATATATATATAATATATATATATATATATATATATGCATATGTGTATGTATACATGTGTATGTGTAAAGGTATATGTATATATGTATACATGTATTTAAAACCTCATACTGCAGCAAAAGCTTTCTATATACCAAGTGTTTCTTCCGCGTTGTAAGGGTGGCACCCACTGAGACAAAAAAAAAAAAAAAATCTCCATAAACACTTCATTCTTCCGTAGAAGTGAAGACCCTCGCTTCCTCTTTTTCCTCTCCCTGTGAAGGGTTCTTCTGGTCTCCGTGTTCTTTATCTGGCCGTAAATATTCCTAATCCGATCAGGGAAAAACACGACCGTCAGTATGGAAACTGCCCTCTAACCGCCTCAACGAAAGACGAAGGTTTTCATCTTTATTCATATTACTTTTCCTCTGGCTCCTGGCTGAAATACTGCTTCACAAATACTGCTTTTCATAATAAAGATAAATTGATAAACAAAGAAGAGAAATTATGTAATTAAGAAGAAGAGGAAAGAGAAACGATAATAACGAATTCGAGAAAAAATTAAAGTAAATTTGAGGATATGAAAATTTGTGAAGGAGATGGAGACAGATAGTGGGATAGAGAGATAGAGAGATAGGGGGATAGGGAGATAGATAGATAGATAAATAGATAGATAGATAGATAGATAGATAGATAGATAGATAGATAGATAGATAGATAGATAGATAGATGGATAGATAGATAGATAGATAGATAGATAGATAGATAGATAGATAGTGAGATGGAGAGAGAGATTGAGAAATAGGGAGAGGGAGGCAGAGAGGGAAAAAGAGAAAGAGAGAGGGAGAAAGAGAAAGAGAGAGGGAGAGAGAAACGTCTGTATACTCCTACTCAACAATAGATCCCAATGTCTACTGGAAGTTTATTATTCCGTCTGTCCCGTGAAAACCAGATATCTACATTCAGACTTGAAAGCCTACTTGAGAAGTTTTGTAGCTTTGTATATATATATATATATATATATATATATATATATATATTTATGTATATATATATATATATATATATATATATATATATACGCTATTACAATTCCATACATTATACAATATTTCCATACATAGTGCTATCGGTACTCATATATATATATATATATACATATGCATATATACATATATACATGTATATATATATGTATATATATATATATATATATATATATATATATATGTATGTCTGTATGTATGTATGTATACCCCAGACTCAAAGTGGGAAGTTTAATGCCCGACGTTTCGGTCCTAGTCCTAGGACCGTCTTCAGCGGTGTGAAAATATACAGTGTTCAAATGAGCTATTATACTGACCGTGGTTGGAATTGGGAGAGGTATTCCACCAACCGAAGCTGACCGAGTCCCCTTCCTCTACCAGCCGCTACGAGTACCGGACGATTGGACCACCTTACATACCCAATTGTGCATACATTTAATTTACAAATAATACAATAAAATGAAAATAAAATACAATAAAGTAAAATACAATATAATAAAATGCAATACATTAAATTAAAATACAATACACGGACAGTATAATTGTATTCTATTTTACTTTATTGTATTTTATTTCTTTTTTTATTTCCTTCGCATGCAAGTGCGTAGTGTACTTTCAAGTGTTGCACAAGTGGCATTTTATTTCAATTTTATTTTATTACATTTGATTGTATTGCATTTTATTGTACTGTATTTTACTTTAATGTATTGCATTTTATTATATTGTATTTTACTTTATTGTATATGGGGCGCCCCTACGGACCAGAGACACAAATAATTTTTGTCTGTGATAGAGGAAGACTTTGTTCATAGAGAAATTATGACACTTTTATTAAACTACGACTGTCCCTCCGTTATGCTGCCCCCAAGCCCTTGTTACTGTTTTGTACCGTTTCTCTGGATGTTCATTTTATTTTTTCGCCTACTCTGTGGTGGTTGATAGAATGCTGCCACCAATTCTTCCCACTTGAGTCGTAAAAGGTGAAAAAACAAAAGAATACGGTACGGGGGTTGGGATTAAGAAACCTACTACCTGTAGCCCCAGAGGGGACATAAAAAGAAGAAGAAGAGACAGAAAAAAAAGCATAAGAGAGTCTAGAAGTTCTCCATCCAGTACCCTAGGGTTTGGGTCACTTAATGTGCGTGAATGTGGTACAGATGAGAGTAAAAGGGAAGAGATAGGCAGTATGTTTGTGAGAACAAGGATGAATGTGTTGGCTTTGAGTGCAACTAAATTGAAAGGGAGGGGCGAGTGAGTTTGGGAGTGTAGTTGAGAGGTTTTCAGGATTAAAGAGAGGACGATAGAGAGAAGGGGTGGCTATACTAGTAAGTGAAGAGATAGGTAAGCGTGTAGTGGAGTGGAAGGAGGGTTCTTCAAGGTTTGTGTGGATGAAGGTGAAGTTGGGAAGATAGATGTGGGTTTTTGTAAGTGAGAAGAACGTAGAGGCTAGGGAGGCTTTTTGGGTAAATTTAAATGAGTGTATAGAGGGATTAGGGAGAAATGTCCATGTAGTTGTATTGGGAGACCTTAATGCTAGGGTAAGAAACAAACCAATAGACGGAATTATTAGGAAGTATGGAGTTTCAGGTAAAAATAGTGGAGAATTGATGGTGAAGATGTGTCTCGAAAGAGAGTTGATGATAGCAAATACAGAGTTTAGGAAAAAGTCAAGCATAAGTATACATGGGAGAGGGTGGTGGATGGTAGGGTGGCAGATAGAGCGTTAATGGACTATATAGTGGTGACCAGGAGTATGGTAGACAGAGTTAAGGATGTACATGTTCTAAGGGGAGAAAGTGGGGGAATATCAGATGCTTTTCTGGTGGAAGGTAAATTGAGAGTGGAGAATAGTTGGAAAAAGAGTAAAAGTGCAGAAGGTAGGGAGGTACTTAGAGTGAACTGCTTAGATGAGAAATAGAAGGAGAAGGAGTATAAGAAGAAGCTGAGAGAGGAGTGGGAGGGAGTGAAGGAGAGAGTAGAACTAGGAGTGGAGGAGGAATGAGGATGGTTCAAGGAGGGAGTCATAAGGTGAGCAAAGATGGTATGTGGAATAAGGAGGGTGGGAGGAAATAGAAGGAAGGGTAGTGAATGGTGGGATGAGTAAGAAAAGAAGGGTGTAGACGAGAAGAACCAGGCTTTCATAGATTGGCTACAAATTAGGACGAGAGAATCGTATGAGTGGTACAAAGTAAAGAGAAGGGAGGTCAAGTATAAGATAAAGGAGGCAAAGTGGAGAGCAGATGTGAAATGGAGTAAGAGTATGATAAAAAAAATAATAAAAAGATGTTTTGGAAAGAACTGAAAAGAGGAAGAGGAGGTGAATCAAGTAGAGAAGAAAAGGTAAAAGGTGCAGATGGAGAGACGATAAAGGAAGAGAAGGTAGTGAGAGGAAGGTGGGCAGAGTATTTTAGGGAGTTGCTAAATGTGAAGTAGGATAGGAAGGGAAAGTGAATTGCAGTGGGAAGCGATATAAACATAAGAGTGATGAGTGAGGAAAATGGAGGAGAAATAGGGAAAGATGAAGTGAAAGCAGGTGTTAAGATGATGAGAGCAGGTAAAGCACCTGGGTTGGATAGATGCCATGCAGAATACCTGAAAAGAGGAGGTACAGTTATGGTGGACTGGTGAGGTTATTTAATGTTTGTTTAAGAGAGGGTAGAGTGCCGGAGGACTGGAGGAGTGCCTGTATAGTTCCACTTTACAAAGGAAAGGGGGAAAAGTGTGAGTGTAGTAGTTTCAGAGGGATCAGCTTGTTGAGTGTAGTTGGGAAGGCTTATGGGAGGGTCTTGATTGAGAGGATTAGGAGAGGAACAGAGGGAGTAATTGGTGAGGAACAGTGTGGATTTAAGACAGGTAGGGGTTGTGTATATCAGATTTTAGTGGTAAGACAGATATGTGAGAAAGCTATAGGAAAAAGTAAGGATGTGTTTTGGGCTTTTATGGATCTGGAAAAGGCTTACTATAGGGTAGATAGGAAGGCACTGTGGGACGTATTGCAGATATATGGGGTAGGAGGAAAGCTGTTAAGAGCATTCAAGAGTTTTTACGAGAGTAGTAGAGCATGTGTTAGGATTAGAAATGGAGAGAGTGAATTGTTTGAGGTAAAGGTGGGACTTCGTCAGGCATGTGTTATGTCGCCCTGGCTGTTCAATCTATACATGGATGGGGTGGTGCGAGAGGTGAATGCAAATATAGTTGTTCAGAGGTTGGAGATAGTTAAAGAAAATGTAGCAAGATTAGAGGAGGGATTGAGGAAGTTAGTGACAGTATTTGAGAGGGTGCGTGAAAGAAGGAAGCTGAAGATAAATGTGGGTAAAAGTAAGGTGATGAGATGTACAAGAGGAGAGAGTGACAGCAGGCTGGAAGTGAGTATTAAGGGATAGAGACTGGAGGAAGTGGATAGTTTTAGATAATTGGGTGCGAATGTGGCAGGAAAGAAAGGAGTGGGGGTGGAGGTAGAATGTAGATTGAGAGAAGCAAGTAAATGTCTTGGTAGATCAAATGAGAAATAGACATTTAGAAATGAATGCTAAGAGGAGGTTATATGAAGGAGTGATTGTGCAGACAGCACTGTACGGGGTAGAAACACGGAACATAAGAGAAGAAGAGAGGAGTTTAAATGTGTTTGAGATGATATGTCTGAGAAGTATGATAGGGGTTACTGGGCTAGATAGAGTGAGAAATGAGGAGGTAAGAAGAAGAACAGGGGGGGGGAAGGAGTTGGGAGATAGGGTTGATGAAAGAGTATTGGGATGATTAGGACACATAGAAAGAACGAGTGAAGAAATATTAGTAAAAGAGGTATGAAAGGCAGAGGTGGAAGGAGTGAATATAAGGGGGCGTCCTAGGATGAGATAGATGGATGGGGTAAAAGGAGTATTACGAAGGGAGGAATGTCTGTCGAGGAAAGACGGGAGAGGACAAAAGATAGGGGTGAATGGAGAAGGGTTGTATACGGATGATGCTGTGATGCATGAGGGGGTGGGGAATGGGGGTGAGGGAGTATGTATGAGAAATTAATTGACGCAGCCCAAAAGGGATTTCTCATCGTCTTCTCCTTTTCTGCATGAGTAGACAGAGAGAGGGAGTCGCCAAATTAATGAGGCAGCCTTGCTGTGGATGTGCTGTTTTTTGTGACACTGCTTCTGACCCAGGGCAGTAGACGGGATGCAGGGATGACCCGTCATCCAGGAGGTACCAAGAGGTGGGGGAGGGAAGAGGATGGAGTGGAGGGGAGTATGTAGGGGGTGGAATGGGTGCGAATGGTTTTTAAGCATTTTTCTTTTTGACTACCTCCCATATAACGGGGAAAAAGCCTTTGGTATATGTGTATATATATATATATATATATATATATATATATATATATATATATATATGTGTGTGTGTGTGTGTGTGTGTGTGTGTATACATATATGATATAAATATATAATATATAGAAATATATATATATATATATATAAATATACATATATC
>NC_134780.1:64817967-64827967 GCF_046742065.1 Oratosquilla oratoria | reverse complement strand
ATGTGGTCTCTGTTCTTGGGTGTCGGTGGGTCGTGCTTGTGTCCATTTCCGTATAGTACTGCTGGGATAGCCATTGTTCCGGAAGACCTGTGAAAGGTGTTTTCTCTCGGCCTTCTTAGATTCCACAGAGGAACAGACTTTATCTGCTCTGTTCCATAAAGTCCTGAGCACACTCCTTTTGTGGCAATCTGGATGGTAGTTATCAAAGTCCAACAGTCTATCTGTATGTGTGGGTCTTCTGTAGACACTTGTACTAAGGGTGTCACCTTCGCGCTTGACGCAGCTGTCCAGGAAGGGCAGTTGGAAAGCTTTCTTCTGTTCCATTGAAAATTGAATGGCCGGTTCAATACTGTTGATGTGACTGAGGAAAGATTCTACATCCTTGCTGTCCAAAATGGCGAACTCATCATCGACGTATCTAGTCCACAGTTTAAGCGAAGAAGGTGCAGTACTTAGAAGTTGAGCTTCTAGTCGTTGCATCACTTCTTCAGCCATCATAACTGAAATAGGTGATCCCATAGGTGTGCCCTTACGTTCGTGATAGGTGTGATCCCTGATGCGGAAGTATGTGGAGTCAAGGCACAGGGAGATGAGTCCCATGAGTTCAGACAAGGAAAGTTTCTGGTTATCCAAGTATCCCCGGTTCTCCTCCATGGCCGACTTCAGCGCACTTTTTGCCAACTCTCGTGGGATGGACGTAAACATGGATTGAACATCGAAGGAAACCAAGACATCTCCTCTCCTCAGGTTAAGTCCTTTAATTCTTTCAATGAAGTCAGTTTTATTCTGAAGCATGTGTGGTGAATTGGTCACTAGAGGTCTGAGAAGTTTAGCCAAATGCGAAGCAAGATGGTAAGTCGGAGACTCATAAAAGCCACTATGGGTCGAAGGGGAATATTTTCTTTGTGGACTTTTGGTAACCCATAAAACTTAGGGATGGTAGAATCTCCTAGCCTCATTTTCTTCCATTCGTCATCATTTATAACCCGTTTTTCTCTGAGTTCTTTCAGCTCTCGTTCAACTTTGGACTGTAACTTCTTGTTGGTGTCTTGAGGTATGATGGTGTAAGTCTGGGTATCTTGAAACAACGCTTGTTTTCTGTTCACATCCATGTAACTTTTCATTTGTATTTTATTTTTGGTACCAATATTTCATTTCTTTTGTAAGGTATTTATTATTGTAATGAGGTATGCTTTGTACATGTGATTGAGAGGGTAAACCTTTCCTAGGTTTACCACTTCGACGATTTATAAGCTCACATCTTGTAACCATTATACCCCATGAAGACGATTCCTGGACGGGAATCGAAACGTCGGGCAATTAAACCCTTCAATTGAGTCTGGTCTTCACAGTTTTTCCAATATATTTATATATATATGTACTTATATATATATATATGTATGTATATATATATATATATATACATATATATATATACACACACACATATACATATATATATATATATATATATATATATATATATATATATATTGGTAGGAGGCTATGTTGTATACGTAATTTCAAGAACACAAAGGAACAGAAAGAAAGAACAAACAACAGCATGCCTACTGGCCTTAACGAGGCTGTTTGTATTTACTAAGCTACAGTTAAGAAAACAGGATAAATAGGTGAAAGATGAAATAATACTACTGCTACCACTATCCTTTCCAATTACGAATAATTGCCGGGCTGTCAGATCTTTTATTGCAAGGGAAAATATTTTATTTGCGGATTAGAGTCTAATTATTCATCTAGTCGATTTTTAAATATTGTTATTGTGTTACTTTCAACGACTGTGGAAGGTAACGAATTCCACGCCTTAACAACCAGGTTAAAGAAGTAATGCTTACTTTCATTTGAGGAAAACCTTTTGCCAATTACTTTAAAATCGTGACGTCTTCTTGTATTTGATTGGTCTAATAAGAAGAAACCTTCGACATTGATGTTGTCAAAGCCTTTGAACATTTTAAAAACCTCGATTAAGTCTCCACGCATTCTCCTTTTTGGAAGTGAGAATAAATTTAAACTTTTAAGTCTCTCTTAATACGGCATATTTCTCAGCCTTGGTATCATTTTGGTCATTCTTCGTTGCACTCTTTCTTGTTTATTAATACCTTTCTATTAGTATGGGGCCAAAATTGTACACAGTATTCGAGATGGGGACAGACCAAGTATTATAAAGGTTTATCAATATTTTTTCTGATTTATTTTCGAAGACTTCCAATGAAGCCGACTAATTTATTTGCTGTTTTAACAACTTCTGAGCAATGCTGACTTGGCTTTAAGTCATTTGATATTAAAACTACTAGATTTTTTTCTTTAGTTACTGATCGGATTACAGAGTTTCTTTATCTTTGGTGGTTGTTACTTTACCGGTGATTTTTGTGTCCTCAGCAAATTTTGATACTTTGTAGAGGAGGCCGTCGTCTAGATCATTTACATATACTAAGAACAAAACGGGTCCCAAAAATTATCCTTACGGTACGCCACTTTTAACGTCGAGCCAGTTAGATGAGGCCCCATTAATTACAGCTCTCTGTTTTCGTTCAGAGAGCCAATCTTTAATCCAGTTGTGGATATTACCAGAAATACTGTGTGTTTTTAATTTGTCGAACAATCGTTTATGAGTAACTTTATCGAATGCCTTCTGAAAATCTAGATAAATCATTTCAACAGATCTGCATTCCTCGTATTTGCTGAAGACGTCATGAAAGAAGTCGAGGAGATTAGTTAAACATGAGCGTTTGCTACAAAGCCATGTTGTGAATCTTTCATAATTTTATTTTCTTCTAGAAATTTCACTACACTGTCGTGAATGATGATCTCTAGCAGCTTACGCACAATCAAATTCAGGCTAATCGGTCTAAAGTTGCCTGGTTGTGATTTGTCCCCTTTCTTGAATATTGGTGTTACGTTAACACATTTCCATTCTGAAAGGACTTTACCAAGTGTTAAAGATTTGTTGAATAGGATACACAAGGGTTTACTGATTTGATTTTTCACTTCTCGCAGAATTCTATGTGAAATTTTGTCAGCTCCGGGGCTTTATTTATTTTGAGTAAATCAATTACTTGTACATCACTTTCGGTAATTATAAGTTAATTTAAGACGTTTTGGGACATTTTATGTTCTGGTGGATGATACACTGAGCAATCCTTGTCTGTGAAGACGGATGCAAAAAAGTTATTAAGGATTGAGGCCAACTCATTTTCACCATCCGTATGTTTACCTTCATCGTTGTATAGTGGTCGCAGATAAGCGTTTTCTTCTCATTCGCATAGCTATAGAATTCTTTATGGTTCGTTTTGCTTGGTTCAGCAATATACTCTTCGAGATTTTTCTTACTACGCTTTATCAGTATTTTGGTTTCGCGGCGAATTCTGTCTAGTGTTAGTTTATCGTCTTGGCTTTTAGTTAATAAATGTTTTTTGTACTCACGCATTTTACGAGAGGTTGTTACTAATATCCCTATTCCACCACTTTGGTTTATTTGTTGCCGGGCGCCTCTCACGATAGGGAACACAGATATTTACAGCACTGTTTAGCTCCGTGGTGAAGTTTTCCTACGCTTTGTCAGTATCAATCTTTTTCGAAGATTTACTCCAGTCTGAGTTTGGCTCTACGGAAGTCGGGTACTTTCTCCTTTCTGATCTTAGATAGACTAGCTTCCATTTTCATTTTGAATATGATGATACGATGATCGCTAATACTGAATATTGGTCCGACATTCACTTCATTTACAAGATTTTCTGTTGTAGAAAATATTAGGTCCAGGATATTATTTTCACGGGTAGGGCTGTTTACGTATTGGTGGAAGTCACTTTCCAGTAAGTTACTATACAAGTCTTGACCTGTATGCGAATTCAAATCCTCGCCTCATCTCTTAACCGATAAGTTAAAATCTCCCATGATTGCTGTCTCGCAGCGTTGGTTAGTTTCTGAGATTGAATCAAATAATTTTTCATCATTTTCCAGCAGCTGGCCCGGTTGTCTATAAACAAGTCAAATCATTACTTTAGATTTACTGCATTTTTTTTTCAACAAACAATATATCAACATTTGTTACTGCCTCTGTTTTTAACATTGATTGTTGGAGAGAGTTATGGCCATACAAGATTATTCCTCCTCCTATTCTATTTTTTCTTTCGCAACTGAAAATTGAGTAGCTCGGTAAACAGTATTCCGCAATAAAATCTCGACTTAATGTGTCCAACCATGTTTCTGTTACTCCTATCACGTGGTAGTTTCCTGTCGCTCCGAGAATTTCTAGATCTTCGAATTTGTTTCGTACATTGCGAGCATTTATGTAACAGAGATTGATATCTGTCACTTTTCTTTTTTGCTCTATTACGGAGGTGTTCATGGGGGCTCCGCTGAGGAGTTTTTTCTTCTAATGTCGGCCAGGCTGGAGACCGTCTTCCTCAAACAGAGTTTTATCAGAGTAGAAGTTGTCCCAAAAATTAACGAAGTGCACTTTTTCCTTTTCACAGAGGCGTTGTTAAGTTTATACTGAAGCTTTAGTTTCTCTCGAACGACAAGTTTCTGTGCTGATTCCAAATAGCTGAGAAGTTGTCCAAAAGACATTTGGTACAGTTTTTCTCTTTTTAATTTATCCAATACGTATTTCGAATTACTCGGTCATCCTCAGGGAGAGAATTACAATGGTTGATGAATACATTGGTTTATATACAGGCCGTACATTGGCCGAACATTGGGCGAGGTCAATTTCATGTAGCCGTGATCGGTAGCGCTGCGTACGTGGAAGTAGCAACTTTCTTATGGACTGTGGAAAGGGGTGTTATTGCTTGTGTTATGTGCGTTTACTGCTTGGGAGTGTGGTTGCGGGCATGAATTGTATGTTGATGGAAGGATTTTCGAAAAATTTTTTACTAATTCGGCCATCTTAAGACGATGGAGGTGTTTTTGTTTTGTGTTTGTCTGGTGATGGAGGTTTTGTGCTCGTTTATCATGTGTCTCTTGATGGCGCCATTCTGGAGGTGGTATGCATTTTAAGAGGCTGGTAGATAAGTAGATAGAGGGGTAGGTGGCGAGGATTTAGTTTTTACGAGTTAGATGTTTCGAAAACAATATCCGCGAAGGAGTTGCGGAGTTGCATAATCTCGCTCACCATCTAAAGTTTATAACCAACAGTTAGGGTTCAGATTTTAATGCTGAGGTGACAGTATGTTAACTAGGCCATTCCGCTTCGATGTTGAGATTGCTTGTGTAAGCAGTATTTCTTAAGACGGTGTAACAGTCTTTCGAATTGGAGAAGGGTAGATGAGAAATTCTTTGTTGGTACATAGGAGAAAAGTCACGCCCTTAAGGGGAGGCACTTATTTGTAACAATCAAGATTATTTTATGAATTAAGTAGTGACTTCGGGACAGAGATGGCTTAGTGAGTGGAGTGGGGATCCCAGGCGAGAGTCCTCTGGTGTACCTAAGAAAATAATGTTGTAGAGAATTAGTGAAGAAGAAACGAAGAAAATTTCTTTACCAGTTTGATTCACCCACCCAGAAACATTACTATCTTATTAAGGAAGATATGGTGAAAAGTACTTAAATGATAGGGTCAACAGTGAGTCTTTTGGAGAGGGTCATAAAGGTCATGCCGGTGTATGAGGAGGTGCGGTGTTGACAATCAGCGATGGGGCAATAACATTTATACACGACGTTGACTTCTTGTAGCGGAGGGGTGGGGGGGGACTGGCTGTTATTCTTCATTACCAAGGTGTGTGTTTTAGAGGCTTTGTAGTATACGATTAGGCGTATCTTAGTGTCTAGGTTAGTGGGTCGAATGTTACGTCTGATGATGTGGCGGAGTGTTCTTTCGTCTTCTTTGTAGCCAGTGTTCATATGTCCTTTGTAGTACAAATCCAGTGTCGTTATATTGGTGTTTGTGGCTGTTGGTTGGGCGGTAAAGGAGTTCATCTTGTTTTTGGTGATGAATTCAATGGAGTGCTGTGGGTAGCCGTTGTTGACGAGTAGTGTTGTTATGCGTTGGAGTTTGTTATTAGTAGTTGTCCATGTACTGCTGCAGGAGAAGGCTTAGCTCACTAATGATCGGATAACGCTTTGTTTGTAGCGTTCTTGAATTCCAATGGTCAAGGCATGGTGTTTGATTAACTTTGAATTTTTCTATACACCTTTTATTATTTTCCTTTGTTATATTTATTGTAGTAAGTTCACCTTAGACTTTTCAGAGGTTTCACTTTGGAGTTCACTTTAAGGTGTTTCGTTTACTATTACTGAGCTAAAATAATTGTTTAAAATGTCACACATTCCTTCATTTGAATATTCAAGTTAACCGTCAGCAGAAAGTAGTGGGCCAATGTGATTCCTAATAACTTTTTTCTCTAATGTAACTCCAGAATTCTTTGGGATTCTTTGGATTTACCAGCGATATTCATTTTGTACTGTCGTTTTCGTTTTTTATTATAATTATAATTTTTTTTTTTATTATTACATAACTTTGATAGGCATTAGGTGCACCCGAGCACTTGTATTTCTTATAAGCCTGTTTATTTAAAAAAAATATATATATCATTATTATTATTATTTTATATATATATATATATATATATATATATATATATATATATATATATATATATATATATATATATATATATATATATATATATATCATTATTATTATTTTTTTTTTTTCCAAGCCATTCTGGGCGAGCCTAATTTGGGGGGCGTCTGTCCTAAAACGAGCTGTAAGTATAAATCATCTTAGTGAGCGTATTTTGAAATATTTCCCACATCTGATCTACATGTCTTTCATTTAGTTTTGCCTCCCAATCTGTAAGCTGAAGCTCCTGATGCAGTCCTATGAAGTGAGCTTTACTGAAAGTATCTATTCTAGTTTTTTTTTTAAGCAGTTTGAATCTAAGTTGTGATCACTACATGTAATAGATTTACAAACTTCTACATCGGTTATCCATGTCTTGTGGGCTCTTTTACATGCTGAACTAAGTAATTGTCACCGAGAAAATCTATCAAGCGACTACCTATATGGTCATGTTCAAAGGTCATCCAAGCAATGTCAGTAAAATTTAAATCATCCATTATCAACAAGTCCACGTTGCAGAAACTAGACATTTCTTGAAACATTTTGTTGTCTTTTCCATATATATTACACCTACACTCATTTTTTGTCCAATTGTTTAGGTCAACTTTACCCATAAACTATCATATGCATCCTGTTTCACCTTCTGTAAAATACAAGCATGGGCATTGGTTTTAACGTCCACACAACACCCCCTCCTTTCTTGTGGTTTCTATCTTGATGAAATTGTTTAAATCCCGCAATATTAAATTCAGCTTCAAACTATCCACCATTTAACCATGTCTCTGTTATTCCTATCTTATCGATATTTTCGCTTTTGATATACGCCTGTATTTCTTGGAATTTGTTCCTAATACTACGAGCATTAAAGTACGTGGTTTTAAGAAACTCGTGATTATTTCTTTTTGACTAGATTTTCAACATCATGCCTTACATTATGATTTTGTTCTTTATTGACACCTTGCTCTATATTGACATTTAGTCCTTCATTGATAGTCAGTGCCTTATGTACATTTGCCCCATCACGGACATCTGGTCCCTCATCGTCACCGCGTCCCACACCGGCCACTCGTCGTTGATTGACATTCTGTCCGGCATCACTTCCTAAAATGATATTCTGTCCTCCACTAACAATATATCTTACCGTGATATTTTGTCCTTTATCACTTTATCCCATCGTGATGTTTTGTCCTTTATTGACATTACATCCTAATGCAACACTTTGTCCTCTACCGATATTATATCCTAAAATATTTTGTCCTACACTGACATATTGCTCTATATTACTGCTACGCCCTACTCTGTTTTCCCCAATAAATTCTACTTCCCATTTCCTTTGGGTTTCTACCCCCAAAAAGGAATTAGTTCATTACAAACTTCCAAAATGAGGTTTGTAAGAACATCTTTATCTCTAAGAGTAAGGTGGATTCCATCAGAAGCATTAAGGTCATGACACCTGCAAAAGAGATCAAGAAAGTGGTATCCCAGATCAAGAAAGTGGTATCCCAGATCAAGAAAGTGGTATCCCAGTTGCGTGCACAATTATAATATCCTCCCATTGATCCCTATGGCTCTACTATTCCAACACGAGCCAGCGTAGATCCTCAGAATGGTCTCACAGACGACATGATGGCTCCCACGATCCTTCATCTCCTGAAGGAGGACCTTGTAATTTTCAACAAGTTCCTCTGATCTCATCCTACCCACATCGTTACCTCCCGTATGAACAATCGTAACCATGTTCGTCCACCTTTGCCCCCTGATGGTCTGGGTACAATTGGCGATCCCACTGGTTGACATACAAGAAAATATAAACCAACAAAAGAGGTCACTAAATAAACTACATGCACGAAGCTTACTCTCCTTACCTTATACTTTTACTCCTGCCTTTGGAGTACAGTAACAGACTACTGCACTATTTTGATTCTAAATTACTGGAACACTACACTTTATCTTATACCTGTAACTGTATAACGCTATACGTATACAATTACAAAAACACAACACAACCACTTGTCACTATTTGAAGATATACTGTAAAGTTCACAGGAAATAAACTTAACAAGAGGTATGCGTTAGCTGGTGTCTCGGCAGCAAACGAATTCACTAGCTGATATCTCTGAGCAGACTGAGTTCACTTCCTGATATATAATCTGTGCGTATGTATATCCTATACTTAGGTTTGCATACTTTAAACGTAAACATATACTTTGTTCAGATATGTATACATACATGTGCATGTACGTATGAATACTCAATACATATGAAAATACGTCTTTAGAAGATTTTTTGTAGATCAGTCTTAATTCCGTCCCACATTCTTTGACGTCCATATACAGCAAATGGAAATTGAGAGAATGTTTCCTACTTTGGTTGAATTACCGCACGATTTCCTATGTATAACTCTAGAAATCTTGATTATCCGAGAGCTTAAAGATTGGCAGACAATGCACGAGACCGTGCGCGTGTTTGTGTGTATGGGTGAAATTGTATGTGTTGATTTGGGAATAACAGTATGCGTGAAATGTGGATGTAGGTGTAGATGTAGGTGTGGCTGTAAATGTTTGCGTGGTTTGGGTATGAGAATGTGTTGAGTTGAGCCAGAAAGGAGAGAGAAATGGGCTGTAAATGAGCAAGGCACCGAAGAAATTTGAAGAATTTACACTGGCTTCGTGGTGATAAGAGTAGTGGAAAGAGAGAAAGGTTCTGGGCGTTAGAAAGAAATGAAGCGAACTGAACTAGGAAACACATATCAAGTGCTAAACAATAGGGTAAAAGAGTTAACCTCTTTACTAGGATGCCCCCTTTACTGATTTTGTTATAAACAGAGAACTATTGTCCAACTGGGGATAGAACCCTCTGCTGAAGGGGTGAAGAAGGAGACAAGGATAGAGTTGCCAGAGGGGAGGGAGAGGGAAGTTTGTAGAGGGTGAAATGAAGTATAAAGATACTATAGTAATGGATGATTTATAGAGCGTACCGAGGAGGTGGATGAAGAGAAATAAATGAAGGAGAAGGAGGTGGAGGAGAGGAAAGAGGTGAAAGTGGAGGAAGAGGATGAAAGAGAAGGCAGAGGAGAAGAAAGAAGAAGAAGTGGCAAAATTAACATGTTTTATACATCAAGTGTTGTATTATTTGCACATCAGTTAAGATAAATACAATCACGATTTTCGATTACCTATTTGCATACGGTAAGTGTGGAGTGACATGAAATATCCCCACTCGCTCCGGAAGTCGGGAAGCAAAGACGAAATCGTTCTCTGCTCTGCACTGACCTCAAACGTAATCGAAGACTGACATAGAACTAAGGGTCCATCACCGCGCATATGATTGTAATGGAATGAAATTGGACGAAGACTAAACAAACTGACGTAAAAACTAGCGGCAGATGAAAAAAAAGAACACTTCAGAAAAGATCTTAA
>NC_134780.1:64800467-64812967 GCF_046742065.1 Oratosquilla oratoria | reverse complement strand
TGATTGTGAAGAACACTGCGCCATTTGCTGCGGTCGGCTGCTACCTCTTCCCAGTTCTCCGTGTTGATGTCCATGGCTTTCATGTCAAGCTTGCAGATATCTTTGTAGCGCAGTTGGGGTTGATTAATGTTTCTCTTGCCGGAGGCAAGTTCACCGTAGAGGATGTCTTTGGGGATTCGTCCATCTTCCATCCTTCGCACATGGTCGAGCCACCGAAGTATGAGCAATGTGAATATGGTAGGAAGACCTGCTCGCTCGAGTACCTGGGCATTGGTAATCTTGTCACTCCAGGGGATGCCAAGGATGCGGCGAAGGCAGCGCAGATGGAAGTTACTCAGTTTGCGCTTCTGCCTCGAGTAGGTCGTCCATGTTTCGCTGCCGTAGAGGAGAGTGCTGACAACATACGCGTTGAACATTAACATCTTAGTTGACGTTGTCAGCTTCTGGTTCTCCCAGACGCGGGTGGTGAGGTGTCCTAGGGTCGTAGCAGCCTTGCCGATGCGCTTGTTGATCTCAGCGTCAAGGGAAAGGTTGTCGCTGTTGGTTGATCCCAGAAACGTGAACTGGTGTACGACTTCGTGTTGGTAGTCGTCGATACAAATAGCTGGTGGAGTGTCCACATCCTGGCTCAGCATATTAGTCTTTTTTAGGCTGATGGTCAGTCCGAAGTCTTTGCTGGCCTGGGAGAACCTGTCCATGAGGCGCTGGAGTTCTTACTCAGTGTGCGAGGTGACAGCGGCATCATCAGCAAATAACATGTCCCTGATGGTTATCTCAGTCACTTTGCTTTTTGCTTTCAGTCAGGTGAGGGTATGTCCCTGCTACTGGTGAAATGTAACCCGGTACAACCTGCCGCATGGGTAGATGGGACCCAACCCAGTAAGGCAACTCATCTAGGAGAAGGAAAACTCTGATCCCAAACCTCCACTGCCTTGTGGATTACCCACCAAGGGAAGTGCTTCGGGAGTAAACCCTGTGGAAAATCTAGAGATAGAGTCCCTAAGGCGGTTCGATGCTGACCTCAGTAATGTTTCGGCAACTCCTGTGACACTGTTGGTGCCCAAAATGTACCAGTTCTTGCTGTTCCTTTGGAACCATCTTCAGTGTGGAGAGGGGGGATCTGCTGCATGGGCAACTGCTTATCCTACATAATCTTCTGCCCTGGTTTGCGCCCTAGATAGGTCACTCCAGCTTCGCCTCACAGCGTTGAACCAACACGGGAAGCAGCTGATACCGGTTATAAGTCACAATGTTCGATTGGAGTAGATTGTGGCGCCATGGGCTGCTTCCGACGGTGGGAGAGATCCTCGGATCTTATTGGACAGCTACCGCCCGCCTGTAGCTGGGCAGCCCCCAGTCAATAAGGTGTTGTCCCGCCACAGCCTGCCTTCCTCATTGGTGGTGCTTGGGGATTAGGACCAAACCGACAAGCAGGCTGCAAAACCCACACCAGGCAAGAACTCAAGAAACTCAAAGAATAGGTGCACATTCCTAAAACTGCCAAGCTGGAACGTCCGAACGATGACACCCGGACTGTCCGAAGACCTTCAAGGCATCAGTGATGCGAGAAAAACAGCTGTCATCAGCAGCGAGCTGCTGAGACTACAGGTAGACATAGCAGCTTTACAAGAGACTCGCCTTGCAGACAGGGGAACCATCAAGGAGAAGAAATTCACTTTCTTCTGGCATGGGAAGAGTGCAGAGAATCGAAGTGAGCATGGAGTTGGATTTGCTGTCAGGAACACTTTGCTGAGTATGGTCGAACCAGGAGACAAGGGACATGAACGCCTGATGACACTCCGCCTCCACACCTCCGAAGGTCCTCTCACTCTCATCAGTGCCTACGCTCCCACTCTGACATCCACAGCAGAAGCAAAGGACGAATTTTACATCAACATAAGCAACATCGTGAATAACATACCCCTCAAGGAACATGTTATCATCCTGGGAGACTTCAACGCTCGAGTGGGTGCCGACCATGACTCCTGGCCTTCCTGTCTTGGACATTTTAGAATTGGCAAGATCTGCGCCTGCTGGAGTTTTGCTCCTATAACAGTCTTTGCGTGACCAACTCCTTCTTCCAGACTAAGCCACAACACAGGGTGTCATGGTGTCACCCTCGCTCAAAGCACTGGCAACAGCTGGACATGATCCTGATCCATCGTAGCAATATCAAGCTTATGCAGTTTACCCGCACTTACCACAGCGCACACTGCGAAACCGACAATTCTCTCGTCTGCTGCAAGATCAGGTTACAACCTAAGAAGCTTCACAACTCCAAGCAGAAAGGCAAACCTCGCATCAACACAACGGGTATGCATCTCCCTGAGAAAGTCGAAGAATTTGCCAAGTCCCTTCAAAAAGCTCTGTCCGTCGAACACCAGCACTGCTCTGCAGCTGAGAAGTGGAACCACCTCCACAATACCATTCAGAAAGCAGCCCTTGAAACCTTTGGGAAGAAAGCCTCCAAGAACAACGACTGGTTTGACGCTAAGTTCAGTGAGATGTCCCCTGTTATTGATGCAAAGCGTGCTGCCCTTGCTGAATACAAGCGCTCTCCCAGCGAGAAAACCCTGCAAGCACTCAAAGCAGCAAGAAGCAAAGTGCAACAGACTACAAGACGCTGTGCAAGTGAATACTGGCGCGACTCCATCCAGTTTGCAGCTGTTTCGGGCAACTTCAGAAGAATATATGAAGGCATGAAGACAGCTCTAGGCTCAACACAGAGCAAAACAGCCCCCATCAAGACTACCAGTGGTGAAGTGATCACCGACAAGGGCAAGCAGATGGACAGGTGGGTGGAGTACTACTCTGAGAATACCATTGCTGCCTCAGCCCTGGATGCCATTGAGCCCCTGCCCATCATGGAAGAACTAGATGCTGAACCAACCAATGCCGAATTCTGCAAAGCAATCGACAGCCTAGCAAGCGGCAAAGCACCAGGCAATGATGGTATTCCACCTGATCTCATCAAGTGCTATAAAAACACTTTACTGCAGCCCCTCCATGACGTCCTTTGCCAGTGTTGGAAAGAGGGAGCCGTGCCGCAAGACATGAGAGGTGCCAAGATTGTCACCCTCTACAAGAATAAGGGTGAAAGGAGTGATTGTAACAACTACAGGGGCATCTCGCTCTTGAGCATTGTTGGGAAACTCTACGCCCGCGTCGTGCTTGTGCGTCTCCAGAAACTCGCTGGGCGCGTCTACCCTGAGTCTCAGTGTGGCTTCCGAGCAGAACGTTCCACAGTGCATATGGTATTCTCCCTTCGTCAACTTCAGGAGAAATGCAGAGAACAACACAAGCCCCTCTACACAGCCTTCATAGATCTGAATAAGGCCTTTGACCTGGTCAGCAGGGAAGGGCTGTTCGACATCCTTCCAAAGATTGGTTGCCCTCCAAAACTCCACAGTCTCATCAGATCCTTTCACGAAGACATGAAGGCAACGATCCAGTATGAGGGGAGCATGTCCAACCCCTTTGACATCAAGAGTGGAGTCAAGCAGGGATGTGTACCAGTTCCAACCGTCTTCGGCATCTTCTTTGCTATGCTCTTAAAGCATGCTCTTGGAACATCAACAGGAGTATACCTTCGCACAAGATATACATATATATACATACATACATACATACATATATATATATATATATATATATATATATATATATATATACATGTGCAACACTAAATGGGTCCCAGTAGACAGAAATACTTTTTATCAACCACAATATACTTTAATTCTAAGCCATCAATATCGAGAGACTCGAGGAGGCCAATTTGCAGAAATTGAAACGTGGTACAGCCGAGGACTCGAACCTGTGCTAGTACGTGACAAGTGTTAGTGACTTAACCGATTGCGCTCTCAAGAGATACATGTTGAGCGCAACTTTTCTTATATATTTGTATGCTCTAGTTACATACACGTACACGAAATTTTGCTTTCAACCCATCTCCACTATGTTAGTACAATTGGTGAAAATACTAACGAAGGAAAGTATTTGTACAACATTGAATGGGTCCCAGTGAGCAGCTATACATTTTTATCAACCGCAATACACTTTAATATTAAGCCATCAAAATCGAAAAACTCGAGGAGGCCAACATGCAGAAATTGAAACATGGTACAGCCGAGGACTCGAAACTGTGCTAGCACGTGACAAGTGTTAGTGACTTAACCGATTGCTCCATCAAGAGATATATAAATTGAATGCAACTTTTCTTATATATATGTATGTTCCAGTTACATACACGAACGCGGGAAAGAATTTGTACAACACTGAATGGGTCCCAATGAGCAGATTTACATTTCTATCAATCACAATACACTTTAATTCTAAGCCATCAACATCTAGAGACTCGAAAAGTCCATGCAGAAATTGAAACGTGGTACAGCCAAGGACTCGAAACGTTCTAGCACGTGACACGTATTTCCCAATCATTCCGTCTGTTTGTTCATTCCCTTCCTTAGCATTAAGGTCTCCCAATACAACTACATTGACATTCCTCCTTAATTCCTCTATCCACTCATTTAAATCCACCCAAAAAGCCTCCCTTTCCTCTAAACTCTTCTCACTACCAAGCCTATATGCACTTACAAAAACCCACATCTCCCTTCCCAGCTTCACCTTCATCCACATTAACCTTGAAGAAACCTCCTTCCACTCCACTACACGCTTATCTATTTCTTTCCTTACAAGTATAGCCACCCCCTCTCTCCCTCATACTATCTTCATTCCTGAGAACCTCTCAACTATACTCCTAAACTCTCACTCATTCCTCCCTGTCAACTTAGTTTCACTTAATACCAAAACATCCATCTTTCTTCTCACAAACATACTGCCTATTTCTTCCTTTTTACTCTTATTTGTACCACAGTCACGTAGATTAAAAGACTTAAACCTTAGGGTACTTATTGGAAAACTCCTAGACCCTCTTATGCCCTTACTTTTTTTTAGGAATGTCCCCTGTGGGGCTACAGATAGCAGAATCTTTAGTCCTATCCCCGTCCCGTATTTTGTCTCCTCGTACGACTCAAGTTGTAAGATTTGGTGGTAGCATTCTTTTCCACCAGCACAAGGTTAGGCGAAAAAAGAAAAAGAAAATTCAGGGAAATTGTACAGGATAGTAACAAGGGGTTGGGGGACAGCATAACGGAGAGGCAGTCACATTATAATAAAAGTGTCATAATTTCTCTATGAACAGAGACTTCCTCTATCACAGACAAAATGATGTGAGGCTCTGGTCCGTAGGGGCGCCCCATATAGACCCTAAAGTATTGGCTGCATGCTACTTTGGCACAATAACATGCAGCCAATGCCCCAGACGGTGTGAAGCCAATACCCCAGATATATGTATGTATATATATATATATATATATACATATATATACATATATATATATGTATACACACACACACACACACACACAACCCCCCATATATATATATATATACGTATATATATACTTATATACATTTTACATATATATATATATATATACTTGCTCTTAGCATTTGTCCAGAAAGAATTTGGGATATCTTAAATATGTTTAAAACAAGCAAAAATTACTTTCCGTAAAGGTGAACAAAAACAAAAGTTTGAAAAAAAAATTACAAGTGCTTCCTTTCGATGAAAATCTTATAGAGATTCCCACTATACTTAAGAATTTCAATATAAATGTAGCCTTCAAAAATAATTCAACCCTAAAAAATCTTCTCATAAAAAAATCTCCAGATAGCTCAAACAGGAAAAGAATTAGAGGTTAAAATAAAATAAAATAAGGACAGTATTAAAAAAGGCCAGCAATCTATTGCCCCTCTTAAACATGATTATGACTTTGACCATCCTACTGACAGGGAAAATGATTAAAAAGAATATGCAGTGTAAAAATATAACACAAAGAAATATTATAGTCAGGAATCATCAAATACAATTATACCAGCTCATATAATAATAGATTAAGATTATATAAATTAGATCCATATAATGTCAATGATGTAGATGATATACATTTCAAAAGTTAATGTGACAAAATGTCTCTATTTCCATGACCTCGCTGAAGGAGCAACCTGAGCATTCACACTTCGGAGAGGGGGGATAAATGTCTCGCTTGTCCAATTGATACTCTGTATCTTAACTAGTTTGTACTCACTTTTCTGTAATTCTTGATTATGTGAATATATTACGAAAGCGCTCAGACTTACTGTGTTTTTCCTCTTCCTAGTGGTTCTGCATATTTGCGATTCACGTGTGCCTTCTGAAATTTGTACATATATACATACATACATATATATATATATATATATATATATATATGTGTGTGTGTGTGTGTGTGTGTGTGTGTGTGTGTGTGTGTGTGTGTGTGTGTGTGTGTGTGTGTGTGTGTGTGTGTGTGTGTGTGTGTGTGTGTGTGTGTTCACCCCTATCTTCTGTCTCTCCCGTCATTCCTCCACAGACATTCCATTCTTTTGTAATGCCTCTTTCACCCAATCCATCCATCTCATCTAAGGACGCCCCATCATATTCACTCCTTCCACCTCTGCCTTCCACACCTCTTTTACTAATCTTTCTTCCCTCATTGTTTCCATGTGTCCAAACCATCCCAATAGTCTTTCATCAACCCTATCTCTCAGCTCCCTTTCCACCCCTGTTCTCCTCCTCACCTCCTCATTTCTCACTCTATCTAGCCTAGTAGCCCCTATCATATTTCTCAAACATTTCATCTCAAACAAATTCAAACTCCTTCACTCCTCCTCTTTCATGTTCCATGTTTCTGCCCCGTACAGTGCTGTTGTCATAATCACTCCTTCATATAACCTTCTCTTAGCATCCATTCCCAGATGTCTATATCTCATTACACTTTTTAATCCACCAAGGCATTTACTTGCTTCTCTCAATCTACATTCTACCTCCACCCCCACTCCTCCCTTTCCTACCACATTCGCACCCAAGTATCTAAAACTATCCACTTCCTCCAGTCATTCACCCTTAATGCTCACTTCCAGCCTGCTGTCACTCTCTCCCCTTGTACATCTCATCACCTTATATTTGCCCACATTTATCTTCAGCTTCCTTCTTTCACACACCTTCTCAAACTATGTCACTAACTTCCTCAATCCCTCATCTGATCCTGCTACAAGTGCAGTGTCGTCCGCAAACAACAACTGGCTCACCTCCCACTTTTCTCCGTTTTCTTTAATCATCTCCAGCCCCTGACCCACTACCCTTGCATTCACCTCTCGCACCACCCCATCCATGTATAGATTGAACAGCCAGGGCAACATAACACATCCCTGACGAAGCCCCAACTTTACTTCAAACCATTCACTCTCTCCATTTCTAATCATAACACAAGCTCTACTACTCTCATAAAAACTCTTGACTGCTTATTAACCGGATTTTGTGTAATATGGCTACAATTTCCCTACGACAAATCAAGTCACTTCATAGTTGCATATCCTTGCTATAGAGTGTATATATATGAATATGTACCTACCCTGAGTGTATGTGTACATGTTTTTGTTGCTTGATGGTGGTCGAGATTGAGAGGGACTGTGATTTTTTAAATGGATTTTCTTCCTTCCTACCACCTCCCTCCCTCCCTCTCTCTCCCCTCCCTTCCTCTCTCTCTCTCTCTCTCTCTCTCTCTCTCTCTCTCTCTCTCTCTCTCTCTCTCTCTCTCTCTCTCTCTCTCTCTCTCTCTCTGAGCTTTCTATTTCAACCCTCCAAAGTTTTATAAACTTATCTTGCATTATTTACATACAGTTTACGTTTTTTCCTCTTCCACTACATTTTTTAAGACTCCCATTAATCTCTTTAATTTATTCTTTTCTTTTTACTTATTTGTCTATTTCATTACATTCTTCTATCACTTCAATATATGTTGAATATGATCATGACCATGACTATGAATGGCCATGGTCTTGGAAAACAGAACATTCGAATTTTTTTTTTCCATTCTACGTCATCAAAGGAATTATGTACAAATTGCAATATAATGCGAATATAAATGATCTCACAATATCAACATTCTACGTTTCATATGTTTAGGTTCTTCATTTCTTTATTTAACGTGTTACTTCTTTTACTTATGATAGGAAATGGAAGAATAGAAAGAGGGATCCGAGTGTTATGGGCCGTCTACATGGTCAAACAGTTTGCCAAACCGATTTGTCAGAAGGTCTGAAGAGGTGTCAGACGGTCAAGCCAAACTATCAAACTTCAGTGTGACTCGTGCAGTTGTTAAGGAAAAATCTCTTTAGGTGGCATTAAGGAAAAAGAAAAGGAGATGGAAGTGGACAAAGGATTGGTTGTTGAAGAGAGATAAAAATTTACATATTAACTTGTTCGCTGATTTGAAATTAGAGCCACTTGATCCTAATTCTTTGGCAGGTTTACAGAATGGTCAGGGTAGACGAAACTATTCCCAAGTTGCAAAAGAAATAAGTTAAATCTAAGAAATATTTTACTAAGGGTGGAGCATCATGGCAAAAAGACTGTGTAAATAAAATACTTGCACTGCTTTGTGTAAATAAAGAAAGTGTACTATGGAACAAATGTTTTATATCTCTATTTACAAGAATTTACAATTTCTTCTCACATGCCAAAGGTTGATGAAATCATGTTGCTTGTGGCTTGACCGACGCAGAAGCAATACTTTTTTTTCTATTTTTCAAAACTATATGCCGAACTACTTTGTAAAAATAAAGTAAATGTATTTTGTGCAAATGAAGCACTTGTAGCATATTACTTTGATGCAAATAAAGTACTTACATCACCATCCAAGTTATTTATACTGTCCAGATTGGAATAGCTTTCTCGTGGCAAGTCTTGGTCCAAAACAAACATTATTTCTTCGAAATATCAGAGAGGAGTATAAATGTCTTCAGGGGAACTCTCAGACTTTTCTAAGTTTTCTAATTTCCTACATTCTCTCCTAAATGCAGTCCCGAGGCAGTTTATCTTCGTCACAAAAGCGTTCCGTGTGCAACCCGGATCTAGGACCTTGAGTACCTCTTAAAGTGTGGATAAACCCTTGTTTCTAATAACACCTCCCTCTCATTACTCTTCCCATAATATTCTCCCGTATCCATGCTTTCGACCGGAGATATTGTTTGCACTTCAAAGTGTGATTAGCTACTGAAGTATGATGTTTGACCGTCGTTCCCACGATCAAACGATTTGTGTATATCGTGTAGCTTGTAAGCCGCCCACAAAAGTCAGGCTCAATTAGACATACCTCAAACAATTTAGGGCCATTTAGAGGGTCAAATGGTTTCTCATACCCGGTTGGTCAAACTGTTTGTCAAATCCGATTTGTCAAACAAGTGTTTGAAGTACGTTTGACCATGTGAATGGGGTATTTGGTTACCATATACCTTTGTCAAACGGTTTGAAAAAAGCCTGGCTGAGCCTGACTTTTGTGAGCGACCTGCAAGCGACATGACATTATCAACAAACACTATGATCGTGAGAACGACGGTCAACCATCAAACCTCAGTAGCTATTCATACCTTGAACTGGTAATAATAATTACATCTGTCGAAAGCATGAATTTGAAGGAATGTAATAGAAAGAGGAATGAGAGGGAGGTGTTACTGTAATTAATTCACAAATATAGAGGACATGTAGCTATATGGAAGGTGAAACAAGGTCCATTCTCAAGCAATTTGGTATGCAAATTTTGGTCTCTTTTCAACTGCACGGGTCACACTGAGGTTTGATCGTTTGTTTCGACTGTCTGAAACCTCTTCAAACCTCCTCACAAATAGGTTTGATAAACCGTTTGGTCGTATAAAAATGGCCATTTTGACAAACGTGTTTGACAACCAAATACCCTATTCACACTGTCAAAGACAAATTCAAACACTTGTTTGACAAACCCTATTTGACACACATTTTGACGTGTAAATGGCCTTTAAATTATCACTGTAACACATCAGAATAGTTATGTCCCAGAGGAATAGTAAAATGACAATAGAATAGGAAAATTACATAGGGAATTTCCACACATTCCTCAAAATACAGGAAAGAGAAACATGATGTTCTAACAATTGCTGTCGCCTACAAATCTTAAACCATTCGTCTCAAGGCCATCACACGTCTTAATCAAATATTCAGACGTAAAACAGAAAAATAATTCCTCTGGTGAATGTTATATTTTTCTCCTCTTTACATAATTTGTCGTTATTTGCACAATAAAAGAGAAATCGTACATTTGTGGCTGTTTGCATTACAGTCAAATTATAGATTGTTTTGTTTTCAAATCTGAATTGTAAACTAAAACACATATGTATACAATGCCAACATAGATACATATTAAATGTGCAAATTACATAAAATTGTATGTAATAACATTAATTCATTCGTCCATTCACTCACTAACTGGAACTCTTGGCCTTATTTGATTCAATATGGTTAATACTGGATTTTATTAAATTTTCATTAACTGTCCCAGACGATACAACTAAATTTTCATCTATACACGCAATATTCATAGGTAAAGAGCTACAAATACAATAAACATATTGTTGCAAAACTGCAATCAATAAGGATAATAAATACGAAATATACAAAAGAATATCAAGTCCTTTCTTACAGTGACACTATTTTTTTCTTTCTTTTTTTCATAAAGGTGAAGCAGATATTTTGTTGAGGAGGTTAGCGATTAAACACCTTACGAGAATAGGTAACTAATTTCTAAATGTGCTCCAATACTCAATTCATTATCATATAGCGTGTTAGCAACACCTTTCATACAGACACAAGGGAAATATATGTAAATGAATGATATAAAACGAAAATTAAAGAAATATATATCTAGTAATTTCAGTTTTAGAGAATTCAAATATATATATGATAATTATTCACAACTTTACAGCTTTATTGAGGAAACGTTAAATATGGGTGAATTGAGATATAGAAAAAAACTACATGAATATAAAAAAAGAATTAAACAGAATTTTGTAATACTAAAAATGAATACAAAAGATAACTAAGATAAATTTTCCAGAAAAGAAAATTAAATTTGATAAGGGCTGAAACACTCAATTAGTCATCATTCACGATGTTAGAATTACATAATTTCGCGGGCATTAGGAGTACCTGTCAGGGAAAAACACACTGGGATTTTAGCATCATGTTCAGATAATAGACTTAGCTTGTTGGCGTCCAGTTTTTTTGACTAACTTTGATTATACAAGCCAAAAGGGGGTAACTGGATTTGCGCTCATCTCGTTCCTCTATTTTCGTGTTTATATACATATATAATTACTGGTTAATTTTTCTTTCTTTTTTTAATGTTTTCCTAGAAATAGAATACATCTAGAATGATGATTAGGAAAACATAAATGTCGTCTGAAGTTTGGAGAAAAGGCACGAATCAAACTTCAACTAAAATGAGTTAAGTGGGGAGATTCATTTTAGGCTCATGTGAAGACCTGTTGATACGTCATCTATAGAAATACAACCCACATTTTTTTATTTATTGAAGATTCCAAAAGGTCTTAATATCTCTGATTTACTTAAAAGCTTCTGAATGTGGCCATCGTACTCTCCAATAGCACTGTCATCATTTCAAGCACCAGTTTGGTCTGATGTGATGCGATTATCTTTATTATTTACGAGCAACGGGCTGCGCCGACCCCGCTACGCGGATGTTCGGCCCCTTGGGCGAGCTCGCTTTGCTCGCAGGCACCTTCCGCCAATCAGTCGTCTCTGTTGCCGTGACGTCACCGCTCTCTACTAATCAGTCGTCTCCGTTGCCATGACGCCATTACTCTTTCAGCCAATCACCGCTCTCAGCCAATCAGTTGTCTCCTTTGCCGTGACGTCACCACTCTCAGCCAGTCACGGGCGGGAGGGGAAGTGTCCCCTTGAGTCACTTCTGGCGGAAACGGGAATACCAAAACCATACTCATGAATATCTAATATACTGTAATGGAAGTTTTCGTTAAACCAAACTACCTGTTAATCATTACAGAACTCGTAACAGGTGCGCGTAGCACCTGGAACAACCATTCAGCCCAATGCGCCGAGGAGCAATGCCCTTGTGAGGTGTTTTGAAGGAAAGGATGAAGAAGAAAATATTTGTTTCGGTGTCCAACTTTAGACATAATCGATTTACTTCGTGAAAAAAAAAATCGAATGTGGAACCAACGGTAAGTTTCAAGAAGGAAGATTCTCTCCTGAAGCAAACCCCTGGAAATTTTTAAATCATAATTCCTCATGGAGACATTGAACAGGAACTGCAGCATGTGGTTGATCACTCTGGAAGAGCTCTTGTGGAAGACACAGAAAATAAAAGAAATAACGAGGCTTTATTTTAGACAATTATAACGAGTTTACGACTGACGTGTGACATGGTACATAGTCGTGTAGAGCCTCAACAAGATGACCTTATAACGATATTAGGAAACAAATATTGTATAGTGTTTAAGGAGTCTTTAAAGTAGATGGCATCAATGACATGTATAGAGTCCTTGAGCCTGAAAACCGTCAAGAA
>NC_134780.1:64787967-64795467 GCF_046742065.1 Oratosquilla oratoria | reverse complement strand
TTTTGTGGCTCGCCGTTGTACTTTTTCCAGTCTGTCAATGTCTTTAATGAGATTCGGTGACCATACAGAAACAGCATATTCCAAATGTGGACGAACTAACGATTTATATAGCTTGTTAATGAGTGATGGACTTTTGAAATCAAAATATCGCGCAATCAGTCCCAGAATCTTATTTGCTTTCTCAGAGGCTGAAATACACTGCATGGATGATTTGAGGTCGTTACTGATAATTACGCCGAGATCTTTTTCACTATCCACTTTTTTTAACGAATTTCCAAATAACTTGTAATCGTACTTACTGTTATTTTTACCTATGTGCATTACCTTGCATTTACTTGTGTTAAATTTCATTAGCCACTTCTCAGACCATTGCTGTAATTGATCTAAATCTTCTTGAATATCTAATTGGTTTGAGTGATCATTTGCCACTCCGCACAGTTTTGTATCATCAGCAAATTTGGAAACAGTAGATTTTAGTCCATGGTCTATATCATTTATATATACTATGAATAGAAGTGGCCCAAGAACGGAACCCTGAGGAACTCCACTTGCAACACTTTTCCATCCAGAAGTTTTTTCCATTTAAAACAACTCTCTGTTTTCGACCATTCAACCAATTACTAGTCCAACCTAATAGGCTATCACTTATTCCATGCAAAGCTAATTTAGTAAGTAGTCTTTCGTGTGGTACGGTATCAAAAGCTTTTGCAAAGTCTAGATATACTAAATCTATATTGTTTCTTTTGTCATAATTCGAGATAACTGTGTTGTAGAATTCGAGTAAGTTAGTCACGCAAGAACGTTTCCGTCTGAAACCATGCTGGCTATCATTTATCAAACGGTTACTTTCTAAATGATGTTCGATAGCATCTCTGATGATAGTTTCCATTATATTTCCTACGATTGAAGTCAAACTTATAAGCCTATAGTTATTTGGTTTCTTTTTGTCACCTTTTTTAAACATGGGAGTAACGTTAGCTAGCTTCCATTCTTTTGGGAAATCTCCGGATATGATGGATTTCTTGAAAATAATTTCTAATGGAACAACAATCTCATTTTTCATATCCTTCAAGATTCTTGGATGCCAACCGTCAACCCTGGTGTTTTATTAACTTTGAGTTTGTCTATACACTTTTTAATTTTTTCTTTTGTTATATTTACCGTAGTGAGTAAGTTTACCCTAGACTTTTCACAGGTTTCAGTTTGGAATTCACCTTGAGGTGTTTCGTTTACGAATACCGAGCTAAAATAATTGTTTAAGATATTACACATTCCTTCATTTGAATATTCAAGTTGACCGTCAGCAGATAGTAGTGGACCAATGTGATTCCTAACAACCTTTTTATCTCTAATGTAACTATAGAATTCTTTGGGATTCTCTTTGGATTTATCAGCAATGTTCATTTCGTATTGTCGTTTTCTTTTTCTTATTGTCTTTTTTAAATCTCTCTGTATTGATACATAACTTTCATAGTCATTAGATGCACCCGAGCACTTATATTTCTTATAAGCCTGTCTCTTTTTAGCAATACTTTTTTCAGTTTCTTTGTCGAGCCACTTTGGGCGAGCCTGATTTGGGGGACGTCTGTCCTTAAAAGGAATGTAAGTTTGAATCATCTTAGTGAGCGTATTTTGAAATATTTCCCACATCTGATCTACAGGTCTTTCGTTTAATTTTGCCTCCCAATCTGTAAGCTGAAGCTCCTGACGTAGTCCCATGAACTGAGCTTTACTGAAATCGGGTATTTTAGAAACACAAGTATCTATTCTAAAATTGTTTAGGAGTTTGAATCTAACTAGGTTGTGATCGCTATTTGCAACAGATTCACCGACTTCTACATCAGTTACCATGCTTTCGCGGCTAGTGATCAAAAGATCGAGTAAGTTTCCATATCTTGTGGGCTCTTTTACATGCTGAATTAAGTAATTGTCACCAAGAAAATCAAACAAGCGACTACCTATATGGCCATGTTCAAGGGTCATCCAATCAATGTCAGTAAAATTGAAATCACCCATTATCAATAAGTCCCGGTTGTAGAAACTAGACAGTTCTTGAAATAACAGTTTGTCGTCTGCTAATGATAATGTCTTTGGCCTATATATTACACCTATATTCATTTTTTGTCCATTTGTTTGGGTTAACTCAACCCACAAACTATCATATGCATCCTGTTTCACTTTCTCTAAAACACAAGCATGAACATTGTTTTTAACGTACAATAGAACACCCCCACCTTTCTTGTGGTTTCTATCCTGATGAAAGTGTTTAAATCCCGCAATATTAAATTCAGCTTCGAACTCTGTACCATTTAACCATGTCTCAGTTATTCCTATCATATCGAGATTTTCGCTTTTGACATACGCCTGCATTTTTTTAAATCTGTTTCTAATACTACGAGCATTAAAGTACATGGTTTTAAGAAACTCGTGATTATTTCTTTTTGACACTTTTTGAGTTTCAATATCATGTCTTACATTATCATTTTGTTTTTCATTTATACCTTGCTCTATATTATTATTTGGTCCTTCATTGAAGTTCAATGCCTCATTAACATTTCTCCCATCAAAATTAACATTTCCCCCATCACGGACATCTGGTCGATCCCGGTCATCCGATCTCTTTTGTACATTTTTTCCCCCTTCGTCACCGTGATTCACGCCGGCCTCCCGTCGTTCAGTGACATTATGTCCGGCATCCCTTTCTAAATTATATTTTGTCCTCCAGTGACATTATATCCTATCGTGATATTTTTTCCTCCACTATAATTACATCCCATCGTGATCTTTTGTCTTCCACTGTCATTACATCCTATCATGATATTTTGGCCTTCATTGACATTCTGTCCGGTATCCCTTCCTAAAATTATATTTTGTCCTTCACTGACATTATATCCTACCGTGATATTTTCTCCTCCATTATCATTACATCCTATCGTGATATTTAGTTCTCCACTATCATTACTTCCCATCGTGATCTTTTGTCCTCCACTGTCATTACATCCCATTGCGACATTTTGTCCTATGACATTACATCCTAATGTGACATTTCGTCCTCTAGCGACATTATATCCACTGTCATTACATCCTATCATGATATTTTGGCCTTCATGGACATTCTGTCCGGTATCCCTTCCTAAAATTATAATTTGTCCTTTACTGACATTATATCCTACCGTGATATTCTCTCCTTCATTATCATTACATCCTATCGTGATATTTTGTTCTCCACTATCATTACTTCCCATCGTGATCTTTTGTCCTCCACTGTCATTACATCCCATTGGGACATTTTGTCCTATGACATTACATTCCAATGTGACATTTCGTCCTCTAGCGACATTATATCCTAAAATTATATTTTGTCCTATACTGGCACATTGTTCTACATTAATGCTATACTCTACACTGTTTTCCCAAGTACATTCTATTTCCCCTTCCCTTTGGGCTTCTACCCTAAAAAAGGAGCTAATTCATTACAAACTCCCACAATGAGGTTTGTAAGAACATCTTTGCCTCTGCGGGTAAGGTGGATCCCATCAGAAGCGTAAAGGTCATGGCGCCTAGAAAAGAGATACCAAGGATCAAGAAAGTGGTATCCCAATTGTGTGCACAACTGCGATATCCTATCATTGATCCCTATGGCTCTACTGTTCCAACACGAGCCTGCGTAGATCCTCGGGAGGATCCCATAGACTACGTGACGGCTCCCACGTTCCTTCATCTCCTGAAGGAGGACCTTGTAATTCCGAACAAGCTCCTCTGATCTCACCCTACCTACATCGTTACTTCCCGTATAAACAATCGTAACCGTGTTCTTCCGTCCTTGCTCCCTGATGGACCGGGTACAATCTACGATCCCACGGCCCGGTTGACATACAAGCTTGCAACGTCGCTTAGTCTTCCGCTGCAGGATGTCGTCATAGCCTCGCACCATGGAGTCCCCCACCACCAAGAACTCCTGGTTTTCAGCCACTTCATCCTCCAGTAGAGCAAAACGATTGGCTAGAGCCAGCGGTTGCTCCACAGGGCACACGTCCACCGAACGCGGGCTCGACAAACGGGACCCCACGGAGCGCCACTCGCTCATGGCAGTGACAGTAGGGGAAGAAGTGGAACGCTCTTTGGGTTGTGGGGAGGGTTCATTCTTCTCACGGAGCGCACTCATGAGAAGACGAATTTCCTCCTCACACATCCTGAGACGGACCTCTAGGTTCACGCAACCTTCACAAGCCCTTTTGCTCCCCCTTTAGTAATAAAAACGGCAAAGAGAAAATGCAAATCAACAACAACAAAAAATCAAAGCGGTCTCTAATAAACTAAATACGCGAAGCTTACTCTGCTTACCTTATACTATTTCTCCTACCTTTGGAGTACAGTAACAGAAACCTGTTTTGAATTTAAATAGAACACTACACTTTATCATATATCTGTAACTGTATTTGAATAGAAGTATTGTTGGGGTTAGTGCTCGTGGTGATAAAGATTGTAGAGGCGAGATGAGGCGAGTAAACGTGAAGACGAGCCTAGACGAGGCGAGCCTAGACAAAAAGAGAGGAGACAAGACAATACAAGACTTAACGAGACAAGCCTATCTATGACGGAATGAAACGAAACGAGGAGAGACGAATTGAGACAAGACGAACCGAGACTACCCGAACTGAACCGGACCGACCCAAGCCAAGACGAAGCAAGGCGAGACGAATTGAGACTAACCGAGACGAGCCGAACCGAGAGTAGCCAAGCCAAGACCAAGCAAGGTGAAACGAGCCGAAACGAGAATATTCGAGACGAGGTAAGGTAAGCCCAGACGAGCTGAGATGAACCGAGACGAGACAAACAAGGCGAACTGAGACGGGATGATCCGAGACGGGATGAGGCGAGCATGGCCGAGACAGGACGAGGCAAGCCTATTCGAGACAAGAAGAGCCTTGCCTAGTTGTTCTTAACCTTGGGGTCATGGACCCCAAGGGAGCCATGGCAAGAGCCTAGGAGGGCCATTTCTATGGAATGTGAAGAATCTGCCCTGGCTGAAGAAATATGATGATGATAATAATTGTTAACTTTGTAATAAAGCAAAGGGTTTCTCTGTATCATATATATATATATATATATATATATATATATATATATATATATATATTATATATATACATATATATATACATATATATATATATGTATATATATATGTATATGTATGTATACATATATATGTGTATATATATATATATATATATATATATATATATTTCATATATATATATATACAATTGAGGGGATATAAAAAGAAGGGGAGCCACAATAATGTTAAGAATTCGTGAAGTTAAAAAATTATATATATAAAAAAAAAAACTACTGGCCTGGCTAAAACGAGACCAGATGAGACGAAATGAGACGAGATGAGCCGAGCCGAGTCGAGCAAAGACAAAACTAGACGAGACAAGCCGAGATGAGACGAGAAAAGACGAGACAAGACGAGCCGAAACGAGCCGAGTTGAGATGAGACGAGTCGAACCAGATGAACCGAGAGGATACGAGATGAGATGAGAAGCCGGGACGAGTCGAGACGAAACAAGACAAGCCAAGCCCCCTCCATTCCAAGAGGAATTCGGCTGAATAAAAAACTATACCGATCTAATGGATACTGTTGGGTGAATTGGCTGATAGCTTTGACCTGAATGGAATGTTCTGTCCTTAGCTCAGGCAGAATCCATGAAGCATTATTCGTATGTGAAACGACGTGGATCAATTGGGAGTAAAATTATAGTTGATGTGAAGAGGATGGGTGAAGAAGTAGGTCGATGTAAGGTTCATTTTCTTGTCCTCATCAATCATTGCCCTAACTTTGCTTTGGCCAATTGCCCCTGGATTCCCAAACCCGTCTTTGCACTTTTTCTCTGATCTATTTTCGTTGCTACTATTAATGACATACATATTTTATGTGGATATAAGATACTTCCCTATTTTTTATTATTGCCCGGGTTCATAGATATTTTTTGTCTTTCATGTATGGTATGCAGAGTCAATATGTATTACGTGGTTTTTCATTATATATACTTTTTTTACTTGTAATTAATTTGATTAATTGTGGTAAGTCCGTCTGTCTGTGTATCTGTCCTGCGTAAATTATTATTTCCAGTTTTCCGTGTATCTCAATCAATTTCCTCTCTTACGCTGTTCAATTCTAATTTGAGTGGTTTAATAATCAGTTTTTGTAGTACAAAGGCAAAATTGCACCGTCATCGTAACTTTATCAGAAAAATATTCTTTTTACAATCTATCTTTGCTACTTGATATGACAGCGACTAAAAGTCAAGCTAATCGATAGAACATTTTATTGCGTATCATTAAATATAAATATAAATATTGTACAATGTATTGCCTTCCTAGGGACAAATCGAAGAAAAAATCATCGCTAATCTTTGCTAGAAAAAAACAGTCTTAACAAGCTGATATCAGTCTTAGTTTTTCAAACTTTATTGGTCTTCATTATTATTTTTTATTTATTTTCTTACTAGAAACTGGGCTCTAAACTTGGCGACAATCGGCCAATTCTACGGTTTTAGCGAATACCTAGGAAACTGAAATTTCCAGTTCATCAACTCGACTAAACAATAGAACTTTACATTGATGATTTTCTAAGGATCCGAAAACGATTTTTTAAAGAAATGTATAAGTAAAAATTAAAACAAAGAAAAATTCTCACATTCAAATCTGTGCTAGATCGACGCGTCAACAATTCAAGATGTCAATGTACTCAAAGAAAAGAAATGTCTAAACACTGATCCTGTTTTCAGGCTGTATTGCCTAACCGTAATCATTCTGCTGATGAAATCAATACAGATCGATAGAATATATTTGCGTGGTTCTGAATGTCACTTTCACTTCCTCTCCCTCCATCTCCCTCCCTTCCTCCCTCTCTCCCTCCTTCCCTCTCTCCCTCCCACCACCTCTCCCTCCCTTCTCTCCCATCACTCCCCTTCTTCCTTTCCCTCTCTCTCCCCCTCTCTCCCTCTTCTCTCCCTCCCTCACCATTCTCCTCCTCCACCCTCTATCACTCTCTAATCTTCCCCTCCCCACCTCACTCTCACTCTCACTTTCTCTCCTTATTCCTTTCTCATTATTTCGATGTATCGGCAATACGTGCTAGGTGCCAATACATCGACGACACATTCATTTGTGTAGAAAGTAAGTCCGAGCTGCAGGCCTTACGTCAAACATTCGAAGAGAAATCCGGTCTACACTTCACCATGGAAAAAAGTACAGATGGTGCCCTCCCCTTCTTGGATGTCCTCCTAAAAGTCGAGGAGGACACAATTTCCACTTCGGTCTATGTCAAATCCACAAACACTGGCCATTGTTTGAATGGTCAAAGCGAATGCCCTGACCGATTTAAAGAGACTACTATCGCAGCTTTTGTCAGGAGAGCGCTGTCCCACTGCAGTGAGTGGAAAAATGTCCACAGAGAAATAGACCGGGTATCCCAAATGCTTGTAGACA
>NC_134780.1:64777967-64782967 GCF_046742065.1 Oratosquilla oratoria | reverse complement strand
TCGTTGTTGTGGTCGTCGTTGTTGTGGTCGTCATTGCTGTGATTGTCGTTGTTGTGTTTGTCGTTGTCGCCTTAGTAGAAGGTGGTAGGGATATTAGTGTTGTCATTTTTGTTGGTCTTGGTAGTGGTAGTGGTGGTTTTGTTGTTGTTGCTGTTGTTGTAGCTGTTGTTATTGTTTTTGCTGCTGTTACTGCTGCTGCTATTGTTACTGTTACTACTATTGCCGCGGCTACTGTTGCTGTTGCTGCTGTTGTTGTTGCTGTTACTGCTGTTATTGTTGCTGTTGCTGCTGCTACTGTTGCTGTTATTACTATTCCTGAGGCTAATGTTGCTGTTGCTGCTGCTGTTGATGCTGCTGCTCTTGTTGGTGCTGCTGTTGTTAGTAATGTTGCTGCTGTTGTTGCTAGTGCTGTCGTTGCTGCTACTGCTGTTGCAGCTAATTCTGTTATTGTTTGTTGTTCTTGCGGTATCTGTTGTTGTTGTTGTTGTTGTTGTTGTTGTTGTTGTTGTTGCTGTTGTTGTTGCTGCTGCTGCTGCTGCTGCTGCTGTTGTTGTTGTTATGCTGTTGGTGTTGTTATGCTGTTGGTGTTGATTTTGCTATTGTTGTTACTGTTGCTGCTTCTGCTGCTGTTGTTTAATTTTTTCCGCCATCTTCCTATAACACCTTGACATCACTTTTTAATAGTTTCAGCAGTCCTCACGGGAGGGAGAAGGCCAACCTCTACTATCTTGAAGTGACATCATACCAAAGGAAGTTCTTCCTGAACCTTCTTCAACACTTTGCTGTCACTGTGAATTTCAGTAATCTCATCCCCTCCCTGTTCGTGGAATATGATTATGAATACATTTCATGATAAAGCAACTTTTTGTAAGTATGTTACACTTGGAAAAACCCTCCAACACCTTTATTCATCAAATACATGTAGGAGTCTGTAAATGGTATATATATCCCTATTTGTAGCATACAGGAAAGGAGCAACGCTCGCGATGTTCTGTCCCTTATCCTCCAATACTCATAACTTAGCTTCAAATTTGTATGCGCGTGTGTGTGTGTGTGTGTGCGTGTGTGTGTGTGCGTGTGTGTGTGTGTGTGTGTGTGTGTGTGTGTGCGTGTGTGTGTGTGTGTGTGTGTGTGTGTGTGTGTGTGTGTGTGTGTGTGTGTGTGTGTGTGTGTGTGTGTGTGTGTGTGTGTGTGTGAGAGAGAGAGAGAGAGAGAGAGAGAGAGAGAGAGAGAGAGAGAGAGAGAGAGAGAGAGAGAGAGAGAGAGGTGTGCGCCTGCGCACTTTACCTAATTATATCTATCTAACAGCCTAAGGCACATATATGAATACCATATTGTCACTTTCATGCAGTGGCATTCTCCCTTCATACTTCAAATATAACACAAATTGTAGAATAGATTGTTGCATAGTATATTGACATCTATATATATGGATATGAGGTGCTTTTTGTATTAAAATAAATCTAGTTTATAAAAATCAATTCTATTTTGAGTTGGATAACTCAAAGAAGATAAATGATGTATGAATGAATTGAAGTTTCATTCATATCACTGAATTCAGGACTGGGGCCCCTCAGAGTGTACGCCATTTCGTACGAGTAAAAATGTCTGGTATATCCCAAAATTATTGCACTGTTTAGATTCCCATCGTAGCGAAAGACGTCACAACCGTCTTCAGGTTTTTCTGTTTAACAGCATCCACGAGGAAATTTCTTTTCTCTCTCTTTTTTTTTTTTTTTTCCTGTACCATTAAGATTCCATTCCTCTCGAGGATTCCTCCACGCCCGACTCGTTTATCACTATGGAATCGTTTCTCATCTGTTTTGGTCGTCGTGCGCCCAGGCCCAACCAACCAGAGCTGCTGTAGGAGAAACACACAATGGGACACTTTGTCCCACCTTGCTTTGCCCTCCACAGCAAGAAAGGATCAAAAGCTTTCTTAGTCCCCGGGCCAGTTACAAAGAGTAACAAAGATCGTTTCAATTTCACAGGCACTTGGACCTTATAAATTTATTAATTTTTTTCATGTTTAATGTGTTTACATGTGTGCTACGCTAGTAGACATCTGGAACTAAAAGCTACGGCTTTTGAAAAAGAAAGGATAGATGCGAAAACTTTCTATTTTTTCTTTCTTTAAGAAATGAATAAAGATAAGAGATTTATGAATATGTAATTCAGAATGTGTTGTACGATGTACAGTACATTGTAAAGGAGTGTCATATCAAGATTCATAGTCTTGAGGATAACATGGCAGAGTGGTTACATAAATACCTTTCTCACAGTTAATCAGTTAATTTTCTAGTAATACTTTCTTGGTAAATTTCATTTGTATTCTTTATTTATATTATATATTAGTGTATACACGTTATTTTACTTGATAAGTAAAGAACATTTTATCGTAAAAAGACATTTCAAACATTCACTGGAAAATTTCAGTAGGTCATAAAGGGCAAAGTTTCTTAGATGTGGTGAAAGATAATTTCCAAATGATTACCGATCCTACGAGGGGAGAGGATACTCAAGATTTACTCTTAACTAATAATGATCACCTACCGAGTAACGTAAAAGTGTGAGATAGTCTAAGCTCTATCAATCATTAAGAAATAAGATTTAATATTATTTTGGAAGATGCTGTAATAACTCATTTATTTTATATTATTTGTTTGTTTTGTTAACATTTGTCTGTTTTTTTATTATTTGCTTGATTCTCATTCATTATTAGTTATATGTCAATTTATCATTATTTACTATTTACCTGTTTGTTTGTTATTCAACTATACATATGCATTTATTTTAATTATTATTTATATTATTATATTTCTATCTATTTCTTTATCATTATTATATAATTTTTTTTGCATCCGACCTATTTATGGACCAAAAGTTCTCCTGTCGGCATGCTCCGCCTTTGTAATCCTTTGTAAATGTTGCGAATAACGTTCTAGTACAGGACTTCAGAAGACCCAATTTTGATAAGATGAGAGAGCATAACACATTTGGTCACCTACGAGAAAGAACCAGGGGGCTGTGACAAGGTAAGATACACGGTCAGTTCGGGCGTCATTAGCACAGCCAGGGGTAATATGCGTGGTTAGGATACTTACAAGTGCAAAGTCAACATTTCGGTCAGCGATTTAGATGAAATGTACAATAACCTGACAGCTTCAATTTTAAATGCACAAAAAAAATTATTCGCCTCAAGTCAATACAGAAGAATAATAATACTTCCAAATGGATGACGGACAGGCTAAAATATGAGATCGGAATGAAAAGAGAACTTTACGTAGGTATAAAAAACGGGAAAATACACCTTAGATCCAGATACAACAATAGCAAGACTGGTTAAAAAGAATACGCGCACAGCGAAACGTAACTATGAAACTAAGGTTGCCAGACAAGCGAGATCCAACCCAGAGTCTTTTTTTCATCTCCACAGAACAAAAAATAAGGAAAGGATAGGCTAATTAAAAACGATGAAAATGTCATGATAAAATTGGAGGAAAAAATGAGTGAGACTTTTAACAAATATTTTCTCTCGGTGTCTACTAAGGAGAGGTTAGATAAAAGTACCTGACTGCAATCCGATTTTCAGTGGAGACGAAGAAAGTAGACTAATATCAGCATTAGTAAGGTAGTAAAAGTCTAGCAGATTGAGATTCTTAAAGCTAAAAAAAATTACCGGGTCCAAACGAAAATTTTCGGAAAGTGCTTAGGGAGTGTAAATTTTAAATCTGCGACCAGATGACAAATATTTAATAAGTTGATAGACACTGATTTTGTGCATATTGCTTGTGGGCAGGTAAACCTTGTTTTTGTTTTGAAAAAGATAAATCGTCTATATGCAAATACAGGTCATTCAGTTTGACAACAGTTATAGGTAAAGTACTTGAATCAATAATAGTTCAGAGGTCACATCGAGAAAAATCATTTGATTCGTGACTCACAGCATGGTTTCTCCAAGGGTAGGTATATAAGGCGTCAGATAACAATGATAGTTACGATATTATTTACCTTGACTTTAGCAAAGCTTTCGACAAGGTACCCCACCACAGACTACTAAATATAACCAAAGCTCATGGCATACGAGGAAAAGTGTTAGAATGGATTAGAGCTTGGACGAGTGACAGAATACAGCGGGCCACTATAAATGGTGTAAAATCCATATAGGGGAGTGCTTCTAGTGGAGTTCCCCAGGGCTCGGTTTTGGATACTCTTGTTCATCATGTATATAAACGACTTGGACAATGGGATTAATAGTGATGTTAGTAAGTTTGTGGACGACACTAAAATAGGATGCCTAAATAGGTCAGGAGACGACGCAAAGATTCTACAGGATAATCTTAATTTTTTTTACACATAGTCAGTGAAATGTCAAATGAACTTCAATATCTCAAAGTGCAGCGTGTTAAACGTAGGGCGACATAACCCCGAAAACAGATATAGCTTAGATAACACCTTTTTAGAAAAAACCGAATGCGAGAGAGACTTAGGAGTTCTAGTGAGTCCTGATCTTAAATCCAGGGAACACTGCATTAATGCCAGGAATAAAACTAACAGAGCATTAGGTTTCATGACTATGACTGTTACGAATAAAATTGCGGAAGTAATTATCAAACTCTAGCGTTAGTTAGACACATCCTTGACTATGCGGTACAGTTTTGGTCTCCGTCTTATAGGATGGACATCAATTCACTAGAATCAGTACAGAGGAGAATGACCAAAATGATACATGGGCACCTTAACTTACACTTCTGGAAATACACAGAGCGCGGGGTTATCTAAGGGAGGTGTTGAGGTGGATCAAAGGTTTTAACAAGGGTGACGAAAACAAGGTCATCATATTAAGACAACAGGGCGGGACTCGCAGTAATGGATTTAAACTGGACAAATTTAGATTTAAGAAGGAAATAGGCAAGAATTTGTTAACTAATAGGGTGGTCAACGGATGGAATAGACTATATAACCATGTAGTGAGCGCTGAAACTATCGGCTGTTTACAG
>NC_134780.1:64770467-64775467 GCF_046742065.1 Oratosquilla oratoria | reverse complement strand
CTATTTCTGACCAAGAAAGACTTAAATGTGACAAAGTTAACAGAAGGAAAAAACAATGTAGAGCCAGTGATGATAAAAATAGAAAACAGCCACGTGAAAAGTAGAAAATTTGTAGCAGTGCATGTGACCCCTGAAACACAGGTCTGGACAGAACACGATAATTTCAAATTGCTAGAAGATAGTAAACATGAACTAACTGATATACTGAAAGAAAGAGGAAATGCAGTAATCAGGGATGATTTTAACTCAAAATGAATATATTGGGAAGATATGAGAGTGAGGGGTGTAGAGGACATATGGGGCAGCATGCTACTCGATATGACCATTGAATACACAATGACTCAATGGGTAAAAGAAAATACCAGATACAGAAACAATGAGGAAACTTCGAGACTGGATTTAATACTTACATCGGAACCTAAAATTGTAGACAGAATAGATTACAAAACACCAATAGGAAAGAGAGACCATGTACTAATAGAATTCGAACTAAAAGAGCAAATAGACGTAAGAAGAAATAAGAAACATAGAATAGGAAGACCAATGTACAATAAAACGAATTTTGAGAAACTTAAAAAACTTTCGTAATGCAAACTGGGAAAAATTCCTTAAAGAAGAAACAAGGATGGAAGAGAAATGGAATACAGTAAAAGAAATTTATAATGAGGGAGTGATCAAATATGTTCCACAACAAAAGCAAGAGAGAATATACATAAAGAACTGGTACAACAAAAATGTAGTGAAGCCAAAGATAAAAGAGACAAAGCCTGGAAAAAATAGAAAAAGCAATTGGCAAACATACATCAAACTATGAAACGATTATTTGAAAATACACAGAGAAGAAAAGAGAAATTATGAAAAGGAAATAATAGAAAAATGCAAGGAACAACCTAAACTATTTTATAGATATGTGAACGGTAAACTAAAAAACAAACAAGAAATAGAAAAGCTGCGCCAAGGAAGTCTTGAATACACAGAGGAACAAGAAATGGCAAAAGTTATGAGCAACCACTTCAAATCGGTATTCACAATTGAGAACACACCTAACTGTGAGGGAATAGACAACCCGCCCCCCCCCTCAATGAAGGAAATAACTGTGACAAAGAAGGAAATCACCGATCAAGTTAAAAACCTTGATGTTAGAAAATCGCATGGTCCGGATGGAATTGTAAATTGGATACTAAAGGAATGCGTAGAGGAATTAACAGATAAAATACACATACACATTATAACCAAATGCTCGCTCAAAGAAGGAAAGATACCACAAGACTAGAAAAACGCAAACATTGTACCAATATATAAAGTAGAAAACAAGGAAAATCCAACTAACTACAGACCGGTCTCCCTAACAAGCACAGTAGCTAAAATATGTGAAAAAGTGATCAAAAGTAGATGGGTTAAACACCTGGAAGAAAAATCTATAATAAACCCAAGGCAATGTGGATTTAGACAAGGAAGATCATGTACAACAAACCTAATCTACTTGTACTCGAGACTAATCGATATAATAGATGAGAGGGATGGATGGGTAGACTGTGCCTATCTGGACCTACAAAAGGCATTTGGCAAAGTACCACACAAGAAATTAACGAGAAATTAGAATCAATAGGTGGCATCGCAGGTAATTTATTAGAATGGATGGAAGATTTCCTGACTGGGAGAAAAATGAGGGTAGTAACTAGAGATAAATACTCGAAATTAGAAGAAATAATAAGTGGTGTTCCACAAGGGTCAGTGCTGGCTCCAATCATGCTTGCCATATACATAAATGACATGGATGAAGGAGTTAAATGTTATATGAATTGCTTCGCAGATGACGCAAAAATATTAAAGAAAGTAAGAACAGAAGAGGGCTGTGATACATTACAATTAGACCTGGACACAATCTGAAAATGGACTCAAAAGTGGGAAGTAAACTTCAATATCAAGAAGTGTAGCTTAATGGGGTTTGGAAAAAGCAAAAACAGATTTTCAAAAAATTACAAAATTGGTGAAGAAGAAATAAAAAAGTGCACTCTGAAAGGGACCTTGGAGTAATAATCAGCAAAGACATGACACCGGATAAACATAGAAACAAAATATTCGGTGAAACCTACAACCTATTAAGGTCAATGAAAGTGGTATTTGACTGCTTGGATGAAGAAATTGTAAAAAAAAAAATATATATATTAGTTACATTGGTTAGACCAAAATTGGAATATGCAGCGAAACTACGGACACCCAATACTAAAACGAATATAAGGAGACTAGAAAGAATACAGAGAGCAACAACAAAATTGGCACCAGCTCTTTCCAAATGAACACACGAACAAAGATTATCGAAATTGGAACTACCAACACTAGAGCAGAGAGGAGACAGAGGTGATCTACTATATTTAAAATCAGGAAAGGAATGGAAATCCTTGACAGGAATGATTTACTAAAAAATTACAATGGAAAAACAAGAGGTCATAGAAAGAAACTCAAAAAGGATAACTATAGAAGAGATCGGAAAATGAATAGCTTCCCACACAGAGTGCTGGATATATGGAGTAACTTAGATAAAGAAACAGTGTGTGCAATACTATTCAAGATTTTAAGAAAAAAAATTGATGCTAAAAGATACAAAGACGGGTCACTACGAGCATAGCTCCCTTCCCGTAAATACAACTAGGTAAACACACACACACACACACACACACACACACACACACACACACACACACACACACACACACACACACACACACACACACACACACACACACACACACACACACACACACACACACACACACACACACACACACACACACACACACACACCAGCGTGGTTAATGAATGGAGCAGACCACGTAATAAGCGCTGAAACAATTGGTTGATGGAAGTGAAGATTAGATAACTTTATGGATATGGATGGCAGGTGGTATGGTACATGGTACTGCCTAGTGTAGGCCTTATGATCTCTTACAGTTTCCTCCATTCTTATGTCCTCATGTTCTTATGTGAAGGGTCATCCTTGTTCCCACCACACTATCCGGTTTATGAACAATGCAGAGTTCTTCTATATCATAGGTTGAACCTTCAACCCCCGCCCCTCTTCATCCACTCAGAATAATTACCTACCAGATGAGAACATTGTCGGGCCACGTTATCATTTCATCCATTCATAATCTCTCTACTGACTTTTATTTATTGCACTCATCTCTGTTCGACAGACACTTTGTGCATACAAGGCCCCTTCACCTCACCGATCCACCTCATTTTGTGGCCCTCCTCTCAGGTTCACTCCATCCACTTCTGCCTTTCCACTCTTTCTTTACCCTTACTTTCCATATGCCCAAACTAATTCAGCACTCCTTGATAAATCCATTATGATAGTTTTCTTTCCAGTACCTGTTCTCTGCCTCACCTCCACGTTTCTCTCTCTTCATTCTGGTAAGGCTCATCACCGTTCTTAATCACTGCATTCTAAAAAAATATTAAGAATTCTTGTCTGCATCCCATTTGCCAATTTGAGGTCTATTCCACATCGTGCCGTGAGTACAATCACTTTTTTTATACAATCTTTACACTGTAACTCTCTCCAGATTTCTATTCCTAGTAAGAAAATTCATTTCACCCAGATTATCACTTGCCTCTTTTAAATTATAATTCACGTTCTACATCCATTCCTTCATTGTCACATGCGACCCCAAATATGTAAAGTTTTCTGTTTACTTCGCCATCCTCCACACTAACAACCAACTTGCCACCATTAGCACTTCTTGTACATTCTATTTCTAACCACATTTACTCTCAGCTTTCTCTTTTCACACACCCTTCTAAATAGTAACCAACTTTTAAGGTCTCTCCTCAGATTCAACAAGCCCAGTGTCATTCGCAGACAACTGATTCATCTTCCACTTTCCTCAACCCTTTCTCAGTACTCTCGCCGTTATCTCTGCTACCATCCATTCCATATATACCTATTTTCGCCAGCAATTGTAACTGGTACATTGGTTGGACAGTGACTCGTGACGAGAGTAGACATGGTAGTGAAACAGCGTGAATGGGTCATGTCAAACACCATTATAATAAACAGTTTACTATTTGCGAAATTTCCACTATATCTATTAAGTTGGCATGATGTATATTTATAGATATATTGGTATGACGAATAAATTATCAGTGACCAATATTAACAGCGGTCAAGTAGAGGTTGGTGGTGAGTAGTTTGGACACAGACGGGCACCTGCCCATGATTACTGTGGGTAGCCCTGTGCATGTGAAGCCGTATTTTGTTACGGAAGGAAGCTGAGACAGTGTAAACGACACAAGATGTGAATGTGGAGTGAACGAGTCCCCTTTTTGAGTGTTTTCAACCATACTGCTTATCATGACCAAGCTGAATAAAAATTATGTGTGTTGCATTTTCACTTGCCGATGGTTACATATTTTGTGGCAACACAATGTTAAATAGAGTTAGATACAGCCAAATTCATTCCTCTCAGGAAATACCCTTGGTCAAATTAATTCTATGGCTAATAGGTAACAAATTTTTTGTAGAGATAAACGAAGCTTGTTGGATTCGAATCAACGACTCAACATTTGCCCGAGATCAGATCCCGGAACCTGAATACGCTCGAACGCCCATACAGCCCGACGTAACGTGTGTAAGGGGACTATCAGTGGAATAGATTTATCAGAAGATATAATGTTTGATGGCAAAAGCAGCAGGCCCGTGTCTGTCTTCATACAATTGATGTTTTTTTTATCATTTCTCACTGCATGATATGAGCACCTTGTTTAAGTATCAGATAGATGTTAGTGACATCAACATACGATTCTACATATTGCTGCATCTTGACCTTATCACCCATCAGTGAGGTGAAAACTATGAATCTATCACAATAGATGAATTACAGATTAAAATTAAGTTCATACAGCAAAGTTTACCGGGTAATATAATATGCTTTATATTCCCTCTAATCTGTGGTTACTAACCGGGGGTGCGAGACTGGTTCCAAGGGCTCCACCAT
>NC_134780.1:64727967-64750467 GCF_046742065.1 Oratosquilla oratoria | reverse complement strand
CTCTAAGGAAGTTTACAAAACTTTAAGGCAATATGTACCAATATAAAGCAAATGAATTAATTTAAATTTAAGGCAATTCAATGTAAGTTAAGGAAATTTAAGTAAAGTTAATGTAATTAAAGGCAATATGAGGCAATGTAAGGCAAAATAAGGCAAGATAAGGCAATTTAAGGCAATTTTAGACATATTTTGCCATTGCCAATGGAGGTAATATGAGGCAATATAAGGCAATTTAAGGCAAATTTAGACATTTTTTTTGCCATTGCCAAAAGAGGTAATATAAGGCAATTCAAGACAATATAATGCAGCAGAAGGGAAATGAAGCAATTCAAAATAATTTAAGGCAATAGGAGGCAAGATACATACATACATATATATACATACCAAAGGCTTTTCCCCCCTACACGAGGGGTAGCCAAAAAGAAAAAGGCATAAAAACCATTCCCACCCATTCAATTTCCTATATATTCCACCCTCCTTCACCCTCCTCCCTCCCTCCTATCTTGGCACGTCCTGGATGACGGGTCATCCCTGCATCCTGTCCACTGCCCTGGGTCAGAAGCAGTGTCGCGAGACACAGCACATCCACAGCAAGGCCGCTTCATAAATTCGGCGCCCCCGCTCTCCGTCCCCTCATGCAGAAAAGGAGAAGACGGGGAGAAATCCCTTCGGGCTGCGTCAGATTTTTTCTCATACATACTTCCTCACCCCCCATCCCCCACTTACTCCCCTCATGCCTCATAGCATCATCTATACACAACCCCTCTCCATTCACCCCTATCCTCTGTCCTCTCCCGTATTTCCTCCACAGACATTCCTCTCTTTTGTGATACCCCTTTCACCCCATCCATCCATCTCATCCTAGGACGCCCCCTCATATTCACTCCTTCCACCTCTGCCTTCCACACTTCTTTTAATAATCTTCCTTCACTCATTCTTTCTATGTGTCCAAACCATCCTAATACTCTTTCATCAACCCTATCTCTCAGCTCCCTCTCCACCCCTGTTCTTCTCCTCACCTCCTCATTTTTCATTCTATCTAGCCTAGTAACCCCTATCATACTTCTCAGACATTTCATCTCAAACACATTTAAACTCCTTCTCTCTTCCTCTCTAATGTTCCACATTTCTGCCCCATACAGTGCTGTTGGCACAATCATTCCTTCATATAACCTCCTCTTAGCATCCATTCCCAGATGTCTATTTCTCATTACACTTTTAATCCACCAAGGCATTTACTCGCTTCTCTCAATCTACATTCTACCTCCACTTCCACTCCTCCCTTTCCTGCCGCATTCGCACCCAAGAATCCAAGACTATCCACTTCCTCCAGTCTCTCACCCTTAATGCTCACATTCAGCCTGCTGTCGTTCTCTCCCCTTATACATCTCATCACCTTACTTTTGCCCACATTTATCTTTAGCTTCGTTCTTTCACACACCTTCTCAAACTCTGTCACTAACTTCCTCAATCCTTCCTCTGATCCTGCTACAAGCGCAGTGTCGTCAGCAAACAACTGGCTCACCTCCCACTTTGCTCCATTTTCTTTAATCATCTCCAATCCCTGATCCACTACCATTGCATGTAACTCTCACACCACCCCATCCATGTAAAGATTGAACAGCCAGGGCGACATAACACACCCCTGACGAAGTCCCACCTTTACCTCAAACCATTCACTCTCTCCATTTCTAATCCTAACACAAGCTCTACTACTCTAGTAAAAACTCTTGACTGCTCTAAATAGCTTCCCTCCTATCCCATATATCTGCAGTACCTCCGACAGTGCCTTCATCTCTACCCTGTCGTAAACCTTTTCCAGATCCATAAAAGCCCTAAAAAACATCCTTACCTTTTCCTATAACTTTCTCACATATCTGTCTTTCCACAAAAATCTGATCTACACAACACCTTCCTGTCCTAAACCCACACTGTTCCTCACCAATTACTCCCTCTGTTCCTCTCCTAATCCTCTCAATCAAGATCCTCCCATAAGCCTTCCCAACTATACTCAACAAGCTGATCCCTCTGAAACTACTACACTCACACTTGTCCCCCTTTCCCTTGTAAAGCGGAACTATATAGGCACTCCTCCAGTCCTCCAGCACTCAACCCTCTCTTAAAAAGATATTATATAACCTCACCAGCCAGTCCACCATAACTGTACCTCCTTTCTCCAAATATTCTGCACGGCATCCATCCAACCCAAGTGTCTTACGTGCTCTCATTGTTTAAACAACTGCTTTCACTTCATCCTTCCCGATTTCTCCATTTTCCTCACTCATCACTCTCATTTTCTTAGCGCTTCCCACTGCAACTACCTTTCCCTCCCTATCCTCCTTCACGTTCAGCAACTCCCTAAAATACTCTGCCCACCTTCCTTTAACTGCCTTCTCTTCCATTATCATCTCTCCATTTGCACCTTTTACCTTTTCTTCTCTAGTTGATTCGCCTCCTCTTGCTCTTTTAATTTCCTTCCAGAACATCTTTTTATTACTTTCAAAATTTTCTGTCATACTCTTACCCCATTTCACATCTGCTCTCCTCTTTACTTCCTTTATCTTATGCTTAACTTCCCTTCTCTTTACTTTGTATCTCTCATACGATTCCCTCGTCCTAATTTGTAGCCAATCTGTGAATGCCTGCTTCTTCTCTTCTACACCCTTCTTTGCTTCCTCATCCCACCACTCACTACCCTTCCTTCTATTTCCTCCCGCCCTCCTTGTTCCACACACCATCTTTGCACACCTTTTGACTCCCTCCTTGAACCATCCCCATTCCTCCTCCACTCCTAGTTCTACTCTATCCTTTACTCCCTCCCACTCGTCTTTCAGCTTCTTCTCATAGTAATTCTCCTTTTTTTTTCTCATTTAAGCAGTTCACTCTAAGTACCTCCCTACCTTCTGCACTTTTCCTCTTTCTCCATCTATTCTCCACTCTCAATTTACCTTCCACCAGAAAATGATCTGATATTCCCCCACCCTCTCCCCTTAGAACATGTATATTCTTAACTCTTCCTACCATACTCCTGGTCACCACTATACAGTCCATTAACACTCTATCTGCTGACCTTCCATCCACCACCCTCTCCTATGTGTACTTATGCTTGACTTTCTTCCTAAACACTGTATTTGCTATCATCAACTCTCTTTCGAGACACATCTCCACCATCAATTCTGCACTACAATTTTTACCTGGAATCCATACTTCCTAATCACTCCATCTATTGGTTCATTTCCTACCCTAGCATTAAGGTCTCCCAATACAACTACATTGACATTTCTCCCTAGTCCCTCTATGCACTCATTTATATCTACCCAAAAAGCCTCCCTTTCTTCTGCGCTCTTCTCACTACCAGGCCCATACATACAAAAACCCACATCTCCCTTCCCAGCTTCACCTTCATCCACATAAACCTTGATGAAACCTCCTTCTACTCCACTACCCGCTTACTTATCTCTTCACTTACTATTATAGCCACCCCTTCTCTCCCTCGTCCCCTCCTCACTCCTGAGTACCTCCCAGCTACACTCCCAAACTCACAGTTGCCCTTTCCCTTCATTTTAGTTTCACTCAAAGCCAGCACATCCATCTTTCTTCTCACAAACATACTGCCTATCTCTTCCCTTTTGCTCTCATCTGTACCACATCCACGCACATCAAAAGACCCAAACCTTAGAGTACTGATTGGAAAACTCCCAGACCCTCTTATGCCGTTTTTTGTCGCCTTTTACAACTCAAGTAGAAAGACTTGGTGGTAGCATTCTCTTCCCCCACCACAAGGTTAGGCGAAAAAAGGAAATGAATATTCAGAGAAATGGTACAGGACAGTAACAAGGGGTTGGGGGACAGCATAACGGAGGGATAGTTGTAGTATAAAAGTGTCATAATTTCTCTATGAACAGAGTTTTCCTCTATCATAGACAAAATGATGTGTAGCTCTGGTCCGTAGAGGCGCCCCATATAGACCCTAAAGTATCAACTGCATGCTACTTTGCCACAATAACATGCAGCCAAAACCCCAGACGAGGCAAGATAAGGAAATTTAAGTAATTTAATGTAATTAAAGGCAATGTAAGGCAATATAAGGCAAAATAAGACAATATAAGACAATTTAAGGGAGTTTAAGGCAGTTTGGGGAATTGAAAGCAATTTTATGCAGTTTTCTGGCATTGTTTGATTACAGAAAAAAAAGTAAATCTAAGGCAATATAAAAAATGTAAAGCAATTTATGTCAATAAAGGCATTCCTAGGCAATTTAAGACAATTAAGGTAATCTAAGGTAATTTAAGGGTAACGTAATTATAGTCAAACATAGGTAAATACAAGGGAATATGATGAAAATAGGAATAAAAAATATAAGAAATATAAGGCAATAAGGGAAACAACGAAATTCAACTATATGTAAGAAGTTGAAAGGAAATGGAAAGGAATAAAAGAAAGAGGAAAGAAAATGAAACGAGAAAGAAAAGGAAATATGAAGAAAAGTCGAAAAATATAAGAAATATGAACAAACAAAAGGAAATTAGATTGCTTCTGACCCAGGGTAATGGGCGGGATACAGAGATGGTCCGTCATCCATGAGGAGCTAAGATGAGAGGGAAGAAAAGATGGTGGGTGGGTGCGATGGTTGTTATCATCTTTAACATGTGAATCTACATTCTCTATATAAGCATTACCAGTATATTGTTCAAAATACACTTCAAACAAAATTTCAAAATTATGAATGAAAAATCATGTTTGGCCACCTCTCTGGTAAGGGACAAACACTTGGTATATTGATAGATTTCTTTATATTTTTTCCCGTATATTTCTTATATTTTTTTAATTCTTATTTATGTTTCATTATATTTCTATATGAAATATAAAAATCACAAGGAAGTATTAGGAAACATAGGAAAATTATAAGATATATATCAAGAAATATAAGGAAAATATTAGGAAATATGAGGAAATATTAGGACATAATGATAATATGACAAAGAAATAAGAGAAAATAAAGTAAAAGTCAACAGCATTAGACAAAGAATTACATGGAAATGTAAAAATATAAAACCAGTGCTATCAGAATTTACGAGAATTAAGGAAATCTAAAGAAACTAAGAAAATAAAATATATTAAAGGAAATGAAAGGAAAAGAAAACAAGTCCAGAAAACTATAAGGAAATAATAAGGTTTGAAATAAAAAATATAAATAAATATAAATAAATAGGAAATATAAGGTGTTTCAAGGCAATATAAGTAAATTTAAGGCAGTTTAAGGAAGTTTAATGGAATGTAAGGCAACATAAGCAATATAAGACAATATGAGGCAATGTAAGACAATTTAAGGTAGTTCAAAGTAAATTGGGGTAGTTCAAGGCAATAGGACGCAGGAGAAGGCAACTTAAGTACATTTAAGGTAATTTAAGGTAATTCAAGGCAATTCTAGGCAGTTTTTGGCAATATAAAGTTATTTTAGATAATATTAGATAATGGGAATTCAAAACTATTTAAGGTATTGTAAAGCTTTACTGAATACTGTATACTGTATTACTTTGTAGCGAGCGCTACTAAGCCAGACTACGTGGTCGAGTGATCGAAGGTGGTAAGGAATGAATGCCTCAATCCATTCTATCTTTATTTATTTATTTAAGCTTGTATCGAGTCCCAGCGGCCTCTGCCGATTAAGGGACTGTCTTTTAATTAAAATGTGGTTTGTAGTTTAAGTGGATTAATAATTAGGGCATGTTGTAAATGAGTTTCACAGGAATAGTATTGCGGGGGGTTTCTTAGAGGCATGGGGTGTTTTGCAGTAGTTACAGCAGGGAACCTACTAGGAAGGGGCAGATGAGTTTGGCTGCAAGGGCTAGGTGCCCCCATTGTATAAGTGACAGGCTTATATAGTGCTCCGGGATCACGCAACAGTCCGATTGGCCAACCAACGATCGCCTCGGGACCTGAAGGGCTACTATCCCGGGGCGTCCCTAACAATAGTCGCTTAGATCGGTGAGGTGACTTGTTCCAGTAGCCAATTACCTTTTAGCCTGCGTGGCAAAGCGGTCGTTTGTGGTGTGGACGCCACAACTTAATAGACTGTGTTTTATGCAAACTTCATTTTTACCTATTATCTATTTACTGTGGTAGATTAATAGTTCTCATATAGATAAAAATACGATTTACAATGAAAACATACAAATAATTAGGCTGCAACTTTTACCAAAACATTTATAAAATCTTATATTTATATGAAAACAAGGACAGTGCATGAAAGAGAAAAATATATATAAAGACACTGTTACGGATGGACATGTAGATAATAAAACATATCTACATACATAAGAACACAAGAATAAAGGAGACTGCAAGAGACCATAAAGCCTTCACTAGGCAGCTCCGTATCCATCACCACCTGTCATCCCCATCCATAAAGTTGTCTAATCGTTTTTTAAAACAACTGATAGTTTCAGCGCTTACTACATGGTTACTAAGTTTATTCCATTCATCGACCACCCTATTAGTAAACCAATTCTTGCCTATTTCCTTCTTAAATCTAAATTTGTCCAGTTTATACCCATTATTGCGAGTCCTGCCCTGTTGTTTTATTATGATGACCTTGTTTACATCACCCTTGTTATACCTTTGATCCACTTGAACACTTCTATTAGATCACCCCGCAGTCTGCGTATTTCCAGAAAGTGTAAGTTTAGGTGCCTAAGCCTCTCTTCGTAAGGCAAATTTCCGTGTCCATGTATCATTTTGGTCATTCTTCTCTGTACTGATTCTAGTGAATTGATGTCTATTCTGTAGGACGGAGACCAAAACTGTACCGCATAGTCAAGGATGGGTCTAACTATCGCTAGATAGAGTTTAATAATTACCTCTGCACTTCTATTCATTAACGTCCTAGTAATGAAACCTAATGTTCTGTTAGCTTTATTTCTGGCGCTAATGCACTGCTTCCTGGTTTTAAGGTCCGGACTCACCAGAACTCCAAAGTCCCTCTCGTACTCATATTTTTCTAAAAACGTGTTATCTAAGATGTATCTATTTTTGGGGTTGTGTAGCCCTACGTTGAACACGCTTCACTTAGAGATATTGAAGTTCATTTGCCATTTCACCGACCATGGAACGAAATCCAAGTGATAATTAGATCTTTAGGAATAAATCACCTGGAATACTTCTTCATAGCCTGTTGCTTGATTTCGTGTCATTCAGTATCTCCATGCATCAGCAATTGGCTCTACAAGGAATTCTCTCAACACGGTAATTGTTCTACAAACGTTGAACGAATCCCTTAGATTTATCAATAATGATTGTCTCAGTGACTAATGCAACTTTGTGTATGTGTTATTCACTTTGGTCCTGGATTACATGTTGGACTCGTGATTACCTTCCTGGATGAGAGTTCAGAGTTCATATCACACACACACACACTCATTGCCCACGAGTTAGAGTGCTCACAGCGCAGAGATTTTTTTTGACTCAGGCGGGACTCGAACTCGGATAATTAAATTAGTGGCCGAAAACTACCACTGTACCGTAGAGCTGGTGCATGTGTGTGTGTGTGTGTGTGTGTGTGTGTGTGTGTGTGTGTGTGTGTGTGTGTGTGTGTGTGTGTGTGTGTGTGTGTGTGTGTGTGTGTATGTGCGCGCGTCCATACGTGTGTGCGGGTGTAAGCGTGTGTGCGGGTATGTGCACGCGTGTGCGAATGAGTGAGAATGAGAGAGTGAGAAAGAGAAAGAGAGGGAGAGGGGATTGATACTCGTGGGTGAGGGCCTGTAAAAATCACAGGTCACAAAAGAAAAAAAAAGTATAACATATTTCCGCATCTGTCTCTTTCAACAGATGGTTCCGTTGACACTGCCAATTTCCACTGTCATTTTCCTCACTCTGGCTAACTACAGGAATTAAAAAATATAAGCTTTCAAAATTTGAAATAAATTAAATAGATTGAGAATCTGCTTGCATTTGATATGAAAACACGAAACTGAATTATGAACGTTATTTGAACCCTTACCAAACTACAGTATATAGATGGGTTAGATTAGATAATTAGACAATTTAGGTAGATCAGATTTTTTTTCTTCAAATTAAAGTAGAAAAAAAAAATTGACCGGCCATCAGCGTAATAAAATCGTGTTGACGTATCACCAAAAGACCCATGAACACATCGGAATTCAGATGGAAACTGACACAGAAAAAAAAAAAAAAAATGGCCAGGACCCTACCCCAGATGACGCGTATCTACGGCTGACGCTGCTAACTTTGCCCAATGTGCTTTAACTGTTGGGGTAGGTAACAGTCAGAGCTAAGAACTGGAGAGAAGTGCGGGATTCGAATCCAGAACTAAACGAACGAGAGCCCAGCAAACGGGGTTATACTTAAATGAGAACTTAATCTATTCTATCGCCTACTGTGACTTCCATCTGCTTGGGCTGTCAGTAACCTTGGGACAATGACGACGGCTTCGGCCGCAGTTGTGATTCACATCAAATAAAACCATTACTTTTGTACGAGTAAACACCCTGGCCGAGCGGGTGAGAGCGTCAAGACAGTAACGGGTGTTCGAACCCTGCCACCGACGAAGTTGGACCAAGGGTATGGTTCATTAAATTCCAAGCTACAAAGTTCTTTGTAAGGGGCACCGTCTTAGCCTGCTGGTGGAGGAGTTTGTGACGTTAAACCGAATCAATCACTCACATTTGTATCATCATCTGCTATGATGGTAATAGAAATATATGTAATATGACGAATACAGAATTAAAATTTAGTTAAAAGTCATCATACTCAACCCGCACGTGCCCATGGAATATTTTAGAAGTTATGCTCTAGTTAGGGTCAAAACAATTCCATTCAGTGTCAACGAAAAGAAACTCGTGGGCTAAATGATAAAAAAGGAAAGAAAAATGTAGTTCTGAAATGACAGCAAGTAAGAACTATTCCCACAAGAAAGTCCTTGGGAACATGTTTCTTATTTAAAAAATGACAGCCCAACTTTTTGCAAAGCAAAAACTTGAAAAGGGAAAGGAGGCTAATATGGACTAACCATAAAGTTTCTTGGCAGTCTCTCCAATGACCTGGGAGTCAACAGAGGACAAACAAAACGATCCATGAAAAATACACCATTACTCATTAAATCTCATTTAGATAATGTTTGATACTATTGATGATACAGATAATATATCATTCCTTAAATACTTGAAACTGAGTCTCCAAACAATTTTATTCAAATGGAGAAATCTCTGAAGTGTTCACGAGTCAGCCAGAATTTCTGGAAAGAATTCATCATTCAGGAACTTGATTTGTGTTCTTAATAGGGTACTTTTTGTGTTTATTTGCTACATAACAGCTAATTATATTAAAAACCAGGGATTGCTGCATCATTGAAAGAGACTACGCTTACTAGTTGCTATTATTTTTAACATGTGAATCTACATTCTCTATGTAAGCATTACCAGTATATTGTTCAAAATACACTTTAAACAAAATCTTCAACATAAAAGCTCTTTCAGCATCAGACATGTTGTGGGATAATTGGACGGTTAATGATCATTGCTACTTTTTGCTTAAAAATAGTGTAGAGGAAAGATTCTATGTGCAACCACTCCCTTGGAGTCATAGTTATCCCCAATTCCTCTGCGATGAAGAGTATAAATTTCCATTTGTGCAAGAGTTATCTTTGTTCCATTTTCAATTATATTCCAACGAGTGTTCGATTCAAAACTATTTGTTTTAAAATTCATCATCTTTAGACATCTGAAACACTTCCTTTCGATTCCTTATAACAAGAATGTCTTTAAGATGTTTGAAAATAATTTAAACTTCATGTTGGTAACAGCTTAATCATGTGGCTGCAACATCATTTGGCAAACATCAAGGTACAGACAATGATATTTTCTACAGGGTAACGACGTAGCATAACACTTTCATATAGAAGTAGTTTTGAATGTTATCTTAAATAGTTTTCATAAAGATTTATTATTTTGGTTTCATCTCTTTACTGTTTTTGGCCATATACGGTAATTTTGATTCTCACCAATTAATCTTATTTAGCTAAGAGAACACCAATCCCGCTAGAAAGACGTCAGATAGTCATCCTCCTGCCGCCCATCTTCAAACCCAAAAATTTCACTTTTATTTCTTTCACCTTTAAGCACAAGGAGAGCTGAAAGGGCAACTTCTCCTCTATTGTTTTCAGCCGATGGCTTAGAAACAGTCCCACATATATGCAACTTAGACATTCTCAAGTTTCTTCCCAGAGAAATCCACGAAGGTTCAAGGCCTTGAAGCAACAATTAATTTAACACGCCCTGACAACTTTTGAAGCAAAAATGTTAACGAAAATTTAGTTTCCTTTACACATATTTCATAATCTTTACCCATTCATCTTCTTTGTGCCATATGTTTTCACCCATACGATAAATTACTTGCAAGAAAACCCCTATCAGCAACAACTGAGCTAATGTGCCGTGATGCGGTGTACCTCACAATTTTTTTTTTTTTGTGTATAGATTTTAAGCCTTCTCCGCGTGCAACTACTAAGTATTTCAGCTGCTTTGACCCATCGTTTTTCACTCATATTTCCGAAATAACCATTCACATCAGCATAATATATTAGCACAGCTTAATTCACACCCTACTCTAATTTTTGACGTTATAATGCAGCCGACACCCGTGAAGTAAATCGAACAAGTGAAGTTGTGACGTTATCACAAACTACCTCATGTATCCCATCCTCCTCCCCTTCCCTCCTTCCTCCCTATTTTCTCCCTCCTCTCTCTCTCTCTCTCTAAAAAAATGTAATAATAATAATTGAATACCATGTACCCGGAGAGGGATCTCAATAACAAGTTTATACATATGATGGATAGGGAAATTATGATAATAACTGGACATGCATTTTATTTTATTCTATACCACTATGGATAAACAGTTCATCCTCGTCATCGCTGTCCATGGTGATGATGACGGGTTCCACATTTTCATGTATGTTTTCCGATGACCAGTACTCTTCTTCGAACGATCTGGACCTTGTCACAGAACCCGCCCACACCTCCTTGGTTGCGATAAGCTTTGCCTCCTGGAGCCGCGCTTGCAGGTCTGCTCGAGTGAACCGCTGCAACGTTGAACGCACGTGTTGCTTCATGCAGCCCCAGACTTGTTCGATGGCGTTTAATTCTGGATGAGCTGGTGGCAAACGGATGACCTCATGACCCTATGATCGGATAATTTCGTCAACCGTGTAGCGTGTCTCGGGCCGGTTCTCCTTGCAGATCAGTAGCAACTCAGGGCGCGTAGCATTTGATGGGAATGGTAGGCTGCGGCACTCCAACCATTTCACGATCTCTGCTTTTCATGTGGCAGTGGTGGGGCAACGGGTCTCCTCGATGATCTCACTGTGGTAGGGTGCGTTGTCAAGCACCACCACCGATGGCTCAACGAGTGTCGGCAAAAGCTGTGATGTCAGCCAGCGAATGAATAGGGCGCTGTTCATTTCACCATGATAGTCTCCTCTTTTGTTCTTGGCAGGGTAGCACAGAAATTATTCGTCAATGAATCCCTCATCTTTGCCACCTGCTACTACCACAAAGTGGGAGGGAAGGGGAGGAGGATGGGATACACGAGGTAGTTTGTGATGACGTCACAACTTCATTTGTTTGATTTACTTCACAGGTGTTCAGACGACTATGCACAGTACAGTAATACTTTTTTTTAGAGCAATACTACTACTATTTGTTCCTTACACCTGATAATGTCCAAGAGGTCATATTTTCAAGGAAGGTGATTCAGTTCACCTCAGGTCACTTTTTTATGGGGAAGGTGTGTGAGGTCATCCATGTTGATATAGGCACCTGGTCCCCTTTTGTCTTTTATATTACATAAATGAATGCAGATGTATTCTAAAAGACAAAATACTAATCCCTCAGAGGGGAGGGTATCATTGGGCGCCACCCAACTCCTTATTGCCAGGATAGGCCTAATGTAGGCCTATGCATCAAAAGCCCCCAGGCTGATAATCTGCAGCCTTAGTTTTTCTTGCACTTTTCTTCAGTTTGACTTGGCGTGGGGATATTCTGACTTTGTCCATGATTGTCCTTGTCTTTCTTGCCTCGGATGTCGAAGGGAATCCTATAGTTAATGAATATGTTCCACACATGAAATACTAGAAATGCTGTGTTGAGGTACCGATTCGTCACTTTGTTCCTTCTTTACTCTATCCCAACGTGCAAACTTGGGAAACTCACTCCATGCCACAGTCTTATTTTCAAGTTTTCTCATTATTTATGTAATGAGAAAAATGCACTAAATAACAACAGAGCGCAAAAAAACGCAAAAACACTCGTGCGAAAATGAAGCACTGGGAAAATTTATACTGGTTTATTATTATTATTATTATTATTATCATTATTATTATTATTATTATTATTATTACTATTACTATTATTATTATTATTATTATTATTATTATTATTATTATTATTATTATTATTATTATTATTATTATTATTATTATTATTATTATTATTATTATTATTATTATTATTATTACTATTATTATTATCATTATTATCATCATTATGATTATTATTATTATCATTATTATTATTACTATCATTATTACTATCATTATTACTATCATTATTACTATCAATCATTACTATCATTATTACTATCATTATTATTATTATCATTATCATTATCATTATCATTATTATTATCATTATTATTATCATCATTACTATTATCATTACTATTACTATAATTATTATCATTATTATTATTATTATCATTACTATTATTATTATCATCATTATCAATCATTATCATTATCATCATTATTATTATTATCATCATTATTATCATTATTACATTGTGACGAATGTGAATAGGAAAATGATTTCATTCATTACTACAGTGCACATAATAAGAGGACAAAGACCGGTGTGGTGATAGGCCTATTCTTAAGAGTATTTCGTATTTGTAGTGACGAATTTCTAGCGGATGAAATAAAAATGATAAAAACAACTTTTGAAGGGCTCAAATACCCCAAAGGATTACTTTGCACCCTGGAGGAGAAGGCCCGTAATATACTACGCAACAAAAGTGAAAAGTCCAACACTAAGTATTGGGTGGTTCCAAATTCCAATCTAACGAGAGACCTAGACAAAATCTTATCGTCCTCCACAAATCGTCTTGCGACTTCTACAGGTACGAAAGTGAAGGACCTTTTAATCAAGAAAAAAGGTCCAACCTTGAATATAAACAGCGTAGTATACGAAATCCCGTGTGGTGGATGTGACAGAAAATACATCGGTGAAACTAGCAGAGGCTTAGACACCAGATTAAATGAACACCGAGCAGACGTAAGACACCACAGGGTTAGCAATGCATTAGTAAACCATGTCGACGAAAGAGGCAATCTACCGAAATGGGACCAGGAAAAAAAAAAATTCTCTTGGATAACATTACATTGCAAGAAAGAGAGGCGATGAAGTCCGTTTTGATCAACATCCATGATAACATCAACAAGAGGACTGGGAATTTAATATGGGCTAAAGCAGCAGCACGCTTTGTCGTCATGAACAATAAACACAGAGCCCCTGATCCAGACGGGCATTTCAGCCACGCGAATACCAACAGGCAGATGATTGGTCCACCCGCTCCGATAGCTCGTCACACCGACAGATGAGGTCGAGTGGGGGACCAACCCGACAGTTTGCCACGTTCCTTTTTATGCCATATATATACTGACCAACTTGACTTCAAACTATATTGCCAAACGAGGGGCCCTAACATCTGAAGAGGATTGCATCTCGCTCTACTTTTCAACAAGTGATGCCAACAAAAAATATTGACCAAGCAACATGGGATCTCTGGTCAGAGGAATATGCCGGGACTGCCGCTACCCGAGGCTGGCCCATCAAGAAATGCAATAAGGGAACCCTCTGGACCCACCCTCATCCACTTCCAACCCACATTCTTCACCTCGTCTCAAGAATCCGTGTCAACCACTGGCGAACCCGCTATCTGAAGACCGTCTGTGCCTGCGGGACGGAGCTGGTCTCTTTCCTCCACTGCATATTTCTATGCCCCATCCTTCGTAACCACTTTCAACCGCTGCTGAACCTCCTTGGAAAGAACCCCCTAAGAATGTCTAAGTTATATTCAATCACCGACCACCACAGCATCATCATGGCAGCCCACCTAATCTCCACCTCACAAGTTGGAGACACTTATCATAGCGCCACTGGCGCTCGCCATCTTCCCGGAGACGAATTAGATGTACTAGATGTACACACTAGTACCTCCAACTGTCTAGCAACACATCACACACAGCTAATATTGAGAAACTAAAAGACAGTCCCTAAATCGGATCCCTCCGCTGGGACTAATTAAAAAAAAAAACTAGTCAGGAATAAAAGTATTTCCCTCAGCCCGTGTTCCCTTTACCTCCTATCTACATTATTATTATTATTATTATTATTATTATTATTATTATTATTATTATTATTATTATTATTATTATTATTATTATTATTATTATTATTATTATTATTATTATTATTATTATTATTATTATTATTATTATTATTATTATTTTATACGTGTAAATCGTTGTAAGTTGTATTGATGGAAAACAATACGTACAGTAACATAGGAAAAATACGTACAGTAACATACGAAAAAAATGAATACAAATTATGCCGAAGATATAAGAAGATAAGTCAACAGTATAAATGTAAACAGAGTTCAATCCCCACCACGTGGGGTAGTAGACATTTAAACTTCTAAATAAAAAAATAAAAAATAAAAAAATAAAAAAATCTAGCGTCTGGCAGAGTGGTGCATGACGTCCCCACATCCCATGCGATGTCAAATACTGATTTTTTTTTTTTTTTTTCAACCGAAAAAATTACTTTCATTTTTCAATTTATTTTCTCTAATTTCAATGTAATCCTTTACCTAACTAATCATTCTTTATTTTGATAATTTATTCATTAACTTGTTTCACTGTCATAGTTGTCAATTAATATATTTCATATTTATTCATTCATCATTTATTCATTCATCCATTTATTCATTTGTTCTGCTCTTTTCAATAAGTCAAAACCTAGCTGACAGTATTAAATTTGACCAAAATCTCTAATATACAACTTGTACAAAGAGGATAAGACACTTGCGTAGAACGAACGATTCCTTAATACACCAGATTCGTACCAAATTGTGTAATATAGACTTGTACAGTAGCCTCCATTTCTGGGTACTACTGTACAGTGGCTGATGTCTTCATCGTAGCTGTGGATGTTAATGTCATAGACTGGACGAGTGAACGAGTGTTTCATGACGAACTAGAACCTATTCGTATTGGAAACATTTAGTGTACTACTTACAAGTGAGTACTTACAAGTGAGGGCAAAGGTATATGCAGAACGAGGAAAATAATTATCCCGTGCTTTCTTTCCCGAAAGAAAGAGAGAGAGAGAGAGAGAGAGAAAGAAAGAAAGAGAGAGAGAGAGAGAGAGAGAGAGAGAGAGAGAGAGAGAGAGAGAGAGAGAGAGAGAGAGAGAGAGAGAGAGAGAGAGAGAGGAGAGAGGAGAGAGAGAGAGAAAGGAGAGAGAGGGGAGAGAGGTGAGAGAGAGAGGATAGAGAGGATAGAGAGGAGAGAGAGAGAGAGAGAGAGAGAGAGAGAGAGAGAGAGAGAGAGAGAGAGAGAGAGAGAGAGAGAGAGAGAGAGAGAGAGAGAGAGAGAGAGAGAGAGAGAGAGAGAGAGAGAGAGAGAGAGAGAGAGAGGGAGAGAGAGAGAGAGAGAGAGAGAGAGAGAGAGAGAGAGAGAGAGAGAGAGAGAGAGAGAGAGAGAGAGAGAGAGAGAGAGAGAGAGAGAGAGAGAGAGAGAGAGAGAGAGAGAGAGAGAGAGAGAGAGAGAGAGAGAGAGAAAACGAAATTAAACAGAACAAGTACTCAATTGGACCGAGTTTATTCCTGGTCGGTTTTGCTTAGAGTTACTTCATTACTCTGAAAGCGAAACAAGTCAGGAATAAACTCGATCCTAGACCCGTTTCTTATTCTTCCACCTTCCTCAAACCTGACACAGTGTCTCAACACACACACACACACACACACACACACACACACACACACACACACACACACACACACACACACACACACACACACACACACACACACACACACACACACACACACACACACACACACACACACACACACACACACACACACACATATATATATATATATATATATATACTTTTGTAAAAGAATGATAGGCTTATCTTCGAAGATGGTTTAAGGCAAGGATTTGAAAGCGAGAAATGTGTGAAAAGCAATAGAAAGAAAATGTTTCGTTGATTCGAAGAGAAGATTTCATCAATAAGTCTTCTCTTTCTCTCCTCTTCCCTTCCCGTCGTGATTTCCATTGTTCAGACTAAGGAAACTTAAACTCTTTTGTTACATTTATATTTTTCTATTCTGGCTAACGCCGAGCAGTTTTACTCGGCTGAAAGATTAGCCTCGTAAAGAGAGCTAATGAAACTTTTTTATATTTACATTTTTCATTCCGACATCACTAGGAATAAATGAATGTTTATCTCAATGTCCTTTACAAATTTTGCAGCACAGGCATCTCATAAGTGATTAAAACAAAATCATTATTCTCATTTTCAATGTTTTTCGTTTTATGCATAAAAGTGAGCATCCAATTTTGATATTCTGCATCTGTACGCACAGAAAGAGATATATTTCGACATGCAAATTCTAAAGGACTTTTAGAAAATTAATTAAATGCTCATAATTCACAAACGTCCTCATTATTTTCTTTCTCTGAGCGAATTGGCCTTTGATCGTAAAATGTAGCTACGCACATCCTTAATTGATTCCCGGGGTAGTGACTAGCACTTGTGCTAGATGTCCAAGTACAAAAGGCAAAGGTGATGCTTTTGGTCAATAAAGGATCCTGGTGTCATCTGTTTGCATGAATGATTTAGCAACTTGATCATTGCCAGTCAAATGGATGCATGAATTCCTGAATAACTTCTCAATTCATTTCAACCGATATGTATCTCCTAAACTATATTAGCTAGCTTGGTATTTACATCAATTACAACAACAACAACAAAAAAAAAAAAAAAAATGAAGATTGTCAACTTGTGTAATTCTCAAAAGGAATATTTTATTTCAACTCACAAAAATTGTAAAATGTTACATAAATCACCTAACTGAAAACTCAGTGGCGATGAAACTGGCAACCCCACCCAATATCATTGCTGGGGAGCACAGCCTCCTTCCATATCTTGCAATTAATAATCATTTTCTAAAGCTCTAATTCAAATGAACTAGACAAATGTAGTAGATTTAGTGACCCTTATCGAATCCCCCCATTATAATTCTGACATTTTTCTTCTATTGGTTTTGGTGTTTTACAAATGTCATGCTATCATTTCCACTAATACATCTTTTTAGCTCTTTACAAAATTTTGCAGTTACACATTTGACCATAATACACAATTTCCCGTTATTTACATATATGGAACACTTTAATTCAGGTCATTGATAAGATTAATTTCTGTTATGTACTTGTGGACCATTGCCATAGCCAATGGGGATCAAAGGAGTTAGTTCTTCCCAATCTATTTTACTTTTGTATTTTTTAAATACAAAAAATTCCCTCAATCCCCACACGAAGAACCTATCAATGAAAATAAAATAGGAAATAGATATACAGGAATCGGTAGTATATATAGGCTATGGTCAGCAGAAAGAAAATTATGACAGCCTACAAACAACTCAAAGGAACCACCCTAGACTATGTTACACACGCACGTGTGCGTGTGCATATGTGTATGTGTGCGTGCGTGTGTGCGCATGGGTGTGTGCGTACATGTGCATGAGTATGAGCATGTGTGCATGTGCGTCTGTGCGTATGCATCTGTGCGTGTGTGCGTGCACGCGTGTGCATACGTGTGTACGTGTGTGCATACGTGTGTACGTGCGTGTGTGCATATGTGTGTACGTGCGTGTTTGTGAATGTGTATGTGCGTGTGTGTGCGTGAGGGCAAATACATGTGTCTGAATGGAGTGTAACAAAAATGCTCTTTCGTATCTATTTTAACTCGCAGACAGATACGCAACAGTTCAGACAAAAGAATTAACAGAAAGACTGAATTGTGCACATGGAAAACAAAATTGGAGTGTTATACAAGACAATGATAAATGGTAAAGCAAACGAACAACCTGAAACACAAACCCAACGACTTCAATCTCTCAGAAAGTCCCTTAACCTACCTCTCGACCTCTCCGGGTTCGAAGTCTCTTTACTAGTTCATCCTTTACTTGATATTGTCATTCTCACAGACAGTAATGGCGAGCTTTGCAGTACGGTAGCGATTGCAAAGTGAAAGGTCACAAATGTCACAGCTATTTTCAGCATGTTTCGATCATTAAGAGTTGTCCAAATGTTGTACTTTACAACTCCTACGATTTTTATTGGCGGACGAAGTTTCTGATCACAACTGAGGCAGTTCTGTCATCAGTTGTACAATATTGCGAGACACGCTTGTCACGTGTGAATACGGACATTTGACAAACATTTAAAATGAAAGCATACGAGTGTTTTTAGAATATTTACTGGTGGAACAGCATCCATGAACGTGTTACAAGCTTGGTGAGCCAGAAGCAAGGCGAGACTTTTCTCATGTATTGTGCATGATGTTGTTACCCTATTAAATGGCGTTCTTGCTTTTGTAAAAGATCAAAACACCACTTGTAGGTCTAGTTACCACCATCTACACTATCTAGTTCGTCAAACATTATTAGTGTTTTTACCCTTAGGAGCACTATTACGCTGAAGATGGAAAGTCACGAAGGTGGTAAAGGAGAGATATATGGAGGGTAGCAGAAAGGAGGATAACAGAGCTAAAAGTGATCGTTTTTTCGGGGGGGGGGTAAAGATTAGTTTCCAATAATAAAAGAATGTGTAATTCTGGTCCGTAGGGATGAGGCTAAAATCCCTAGAACACTGACTACATAAAACCTAGATATGTTGTCTATACCAGATGTAATGTCATCAGATACAGTACACCTCAAGCTCCTCCCGCTATCACCAATTAGTAGGAATGTTATGGAATCGTTATGCCCTATTACTTGTGATATCAATAAATATATCTAACAGGGTAATCCGTTGGTGAAACCACACAGCCTTCAAGCAAACACTTTTTCCGGAATTACTAGCCACATAGACTCTGTATTTCATGCTTAAAACTACCTCTGCTATACTAATGGTTCTTTATCATACATATACTGTTAACAGTGGACGCATACTTTTCTCACTTATTTAAAAATATATATTTTGGGTGACTGCTTACTATTTGTACGTGTCTTGATGTGCATTAAGACAAGAACATGTTTTTTTTTTTGCGGTTTTAGGTACAGTGATGGTGGACTGGACGGTGATGTTATTTAATGTTTGCTGGAGAGACGGTAGAGTGCCGGAGGACTGGAGGAGTGCCTGTATAGTTCCACTTTACAAGGGGAAAGGGGACAAGTATGAGTTTAATAGTTTCAAGGGATTAGCTTGTTAAATGTAGTTAGGAAGGCTTATGGGAGGATCTTGACTGAGAAGATTAGGAGAGGAAAAGAGGGAGTAATTGGTGAGGAACAGTGTGGATTTAGGACGGGTAGAGGTTGCGTAGATCAGATCTTTGTGGTAAGACAGATATGTGAGAAAGCTATAGGAAAGGGGAAGGGTTTTTTTCTATTTTTTTTTTTTTTTTTTGGCTTTTATGGATCTGGAAAAGGCTTACGATAGGGTAGACAGAATGGCACTGTGGGAGGTTATGCAGATATACGGGATAGGAGGAAAGCTTTTAGGAGCTGTCAAGAGTTTTTACGAGAGTAGTAGAGCGTGTGTCAGGATTAGAAATGGAGAGAGTGAGTGGTTCGAGGTAAAGGTGGGACTTCGTCAGGGATGTGTTATGTCGCCCTGGCTGTTCAACTTATGCATGGATGGGGTGGTGCGAGAGGTAAATGGAAGGGTGGTGGGTCAGAGATTGGAGATGGTTAAAGAAAATGGAGAAAAGTGAGAGGTAAGCCAGCTGTTGTTTGCGGACGACACTGCGCTTGTAGCAGGATCAGAGGAGGGATTGAGGAAGTTGGTGACAGAGTTTGGGAGAGTGTGTGAAAGAAGTTGAAGATAAATGTGGGTTAAAGTAAGGTGATAAGATGTACAAGGGGTGAAAGTGGCAGCAGACTGGAAGTGAGCATTAAGGGAGAGCGACTGGAGGAAGTGGATAGTTTTAGATACTTGGGTACGAATGTGGCAGGAAAGGGAGGAGTGGAAGTGGAGGTAGAATGTAGATTGAGAGAAATGAGTAAATGCCTTGGTGGATTAAAAATTGCAATGAGAAATAGACATCTGGGAATGGAGGCTAAGAGGAGACTGTATGAAAGAGTGAATGTGTCGACAGAACTGTATGGGGCAGAAACATGGAACATAAAGAGGAAAAGAGAAGGAGTTTGAATGTGTTTGAGATGAGATGTCTGAGAAGTATGATAGGGGTTACTAGGCTAGATAGTGAGAAATGAGGAGGTGAGGAGAAGAACGGGGGTGGTAAGGGAGTTGGGAGATAGGGTAGATGAAAGACTATTGGGATGGTTTGGACACATGGAAAGAATGAGTGAAGAAAGACTAGTAAAAGATGTATGGAAGGCAGATGTGTAGGGAGTGACCTTGAGGGGGTGACCTAAGATGGGATGGATGGATGGGGTAAAAGGAGCTTTGGGGAAGAGGGGAATATCTATTGAAGAATGACGGGAGAGGACAGAAGACAGGGGTGAATGGAGAATGGTTGTATATGATGTTGTGATGCATGAGGTGGAATGGATGGGGAATTGGGGTGAGGTAATATGTATGAGAAATATTTTGACGCAGCCCGAAGGGATTTCTCCCCGTCTTCTCCTTTTCTGCATGGGGGGACGGAGAGGGGGTCGCCGATTTAATGAAGCGGCCTTGCTGTGGATGTGCTGTGTCTTGCGACACTGCTTCTGACCCAGGGCAGTGGACAGGATGCAGGAATGACCCGTCATCAAGGAGGTGCCAAGATAAGAGGGAGGGTAGAGGGTGGAGGTGAGTGGAGTGTATTAGGGATGGAATGGATGGGAATGGTTTTTATGACTTTGTTTTTTGGCTACCTCCTTGTAAGGGGGAAAAAGCCTTTGGTATATGTATGTAGTATTGAATAATGTGTCTCTACCATGGGTACGTTATCTGGTCATAATGACTTTATCTTATCAAACAATTATATACATTTCTGTTTATATTAGGAAGGTCGAACTATCTAGTATTTATTAGTAAACTATTACTATTCTAGAATACACATTTTCCTAATTTCTGTATGCTGAATACAACTCCAAGTTAAATTCAGCCTTTAATTGGGCCCTTTCATTCTTCTCGAGAATTTGATCATCTTATTCTGATTGACGACATACAATTTTGTTAAGTTAAGGAAGATTCTAAGCATGTAGCGTAGAGTCATTTTTTGAGGGCTTTAATTCAGTTTAGGGAAAACTCTGTTATAGAAGTTAAAATACTAACGCGATTAACCCTTTAGAACTTATTAGGACTCAGGATTGTTACAAAGGTTTACAAAGAAAGAGCATACATAGAGAAGAATGTTATCCAAAACTAGGTCGGATACTAGGAATAGATAATTAAACGAAGAAATGGATAAGCAATGAGACTAAAAGATTGGCAAGCCTTGCAGCGTATTGCTTAGGTGTTTGTATAAATGAATTTTAAAAACCCGATATATACTACACTGCACTGCCTTTGCAGGAAGTTTATTCCATTCGTTGACTACATGGTTGAAGTTGTTTCTACCCACTTCCAAATCAAATGTGTCTGGACACGTTGAGACCATTATTTCTCGTTTAATTCGTATCCAGTGTGAATATTTAATCATCTTTTATGTTAATTCCCCTTAAGATATGGAAGAATTCACGCTTTTTTAGGGAAAATATATGAATATGCTATAGGCGGTTTTCGTATTTGTTCCTGATCTTTGATATCACTTTTGTGGCTCGCCGCTGTACTTTTTCCAGTCTGTCAATATCTTTAACGAGATTCAGAGATCATATGGACACAGTATACCCCAAATGTGGACAGACTAATGATCTGTATAGTGGTTGATGACAGTTGGACTTTTGAAATAAAAAAAACTGTGCCATTAGTCCTAGAGCCTCAACTGCTTTCTCGGAGGCAGAAACACACTTAAATGATTTGAGGTCGTTACTAATAATCATACTAAGATCCTTTTTGTTATCCACTTTTTTTTTCTTTTTTTTTCCAAAATCAAAGTAAAATTCAAATCAACGTTAATCGCATTCACGTGGCCTCATAGTAAGCCTAACAAAAAATGTCCCTTTACCGAATGTCATTTGCTCAAAGTATGATGAGGAATAAAATAAATTTATTTCTCCTCTACCTTATGAGTATAAGAGTAT
>NC_134780.1:64707967-64725467 GCF_046742065.1 Oratosquilla oratoria | reverse complement strand
GATAACGTACCTTAAGACTAATTCCAGCCCATGAGAGTGTGGCGGACTAACGAACATTACAGAATTTTCTACGTAGACCATCGTCTCAAACTACAACAAAAACACTCAAGATGTAATATATTTAAACTTTCAAAAAACTTTTGATACTGTATCGCGCGAAGGACTAATAACTCCTTTCGTTTGGAATAAGAGGTAACATGTTAAACTTGGTGGTAAGGTGTAAACAGCAAGTTGTTCTGAATGGTAAAATTTCTAACTGGAAACTTGTTACAAATGGAATTCATCAGTATACCGTTTTAGGGCCAATTCTGTCCATAGTATATAACAATTACTATGACCGTGGACGTAAATCTACAATTACGAAAATCACTAATGATGGTCAATTATGCTATAAAGTAGTTGATCATTCAAATCTAGGGAATATTTAAAGAACTTTACGGAAACTACTATTGAGCAATGACCAATGAAAATTTAACCCAGGTACAAGTTATGACCACATAAACATTAGTACAAATACTGGTTATTTGGAAAAATATACCAAAGTAAAAAATTAAAAAGATCTTAGTGTAATTCTCCTTAACGATCTTGAAAATGTTCTGCCCTTGAAAACACCAATAGGATACTGGGATTGGTAGCGTAAACTTTAGACTTCAATACTTTAGCCATCATCAACAAATTTCATAGAACTCTGGTCCGCCCACACTTGTATATACTGTACATCTAAGCAGAGGGACTGTGGAAAGAATCATCTAATCAGGTGGAGGGAGGATAAACTAAAAGTTTATAATACAAACAGCAGAAGCGTAATAAATAAGATTTATTTGCTGCGAGGTAAAGCATACGTAGAGAGATTTTATATTATAGCTATTACTGAATCCTGGATCAATATGGCTAACAGATTTTTTCTTCCGGAAATCGAGATAGAAGGATACAATTTTTTTTCACAAAAACAGGGTTGGAAGGAGTGGGGGAGGAGTATCACTTTTCGTTAAAAATACAATAAATTGAATTATCAACAATTCGATAAAAGAAGAGGATAGTACGGAATCAATTTGGGTGAAGATTGTAGACAAGAATAAGAAATTTATAATTGGTATCCTATATAGATCTAACCTCAGCATTTAGCAGACCGATACCTTGATTCATGAAATTTGCAGGGCATCCCATTACAAAAATTTTGTGACCATGGGAGATTTTATTATAGAAACAGCGGGTCAACACAAATTGTGTAAAATCCAAATGGGGAAGTATTTCTAGTGGAGTTCCCCAGGGCTCGGTTTTGGGTCCTTTGTTGTTCATTATGTACATAAATGACTTGGACAATGGGATACATAGTGATATTAGTAAGTTTGCAGACGACACTAAAATAGGACGCCTAATTAGGTTTGGAGACGACGCCAAGATTCTGCATGATAATCTTAACAAATTGTTCATATGGTCGGTGAAATGGCAAATGGACTTCAATATCTCAAAGCGCAGCGTGTTAGACGTAGGGCTACACAACCCCGAAAACAGATATAGCTTAGATAACACTTTTTAGAGAAAACTGAGTCCGAGAGAGACTTGGAAGCTCTAGTGAATCCTGAACTTAAACCCAGGAAACAGTGCATTAACGCCAGAAATAAAGTTAATAGAGCATTAGGTTTCATTAATATGACGGTAGCGAATAGATGTGCAGAGGTAAATATGAAAGTAACGTTATTTAGACCCATCCTTGACTATGCAGTACAGTTTTGGTCTCCTTCTTATAGAATGGACATCAGTTCACTAGAATTAGTAGAGGAGAATGATCAAAATGATACATGGGCTCAGAAATTTACCTTACGAAGAGAGGATTAGGCACCTTAACCTACACTCCCTGGAAAGACGCAGAGTGCGGGGTGATCTAGTAGATGTGTTCAAGTGGATCAAACAAGGGTGACACAAACAAGGTCATCATATTAAGGCAACAGGGAAGGACTCGCAGTAATGGAGTTAAACTGGACAAATTTAGATTTAAGAAGGAAATAGGCAAGAATTGGTTTACCAATAGGGTGGTCAACGAATGGAATAGAGTAACCATGTTGTGAGCGTTGAAACTATCTGTTGTTTTAAGAAACTGTTAGACAACTTTATGGATGGGGATGACAGGTGGTAATAGACATGGAACTGTCTAGTGTAGGCCTTATGGTCTCTTGTACTCTCCTTCATTCTTATGTTTTTACGAGAGCTGTAATCAAATAGCCTAACTGTAGTGTACAGGTAAATATATTTTGGTAGGGATAATAATAAAAATAGTGTAGTTACCCCTATTATTTTAGTTCTCTTATATATCCATTTTACGTTTTCTTTGGCTATTCTATGAAATGTTTAGCAGCTGTTGTTGATATATATTCACATAAGTAGATATTATCGTACATTTACTTGATGATGAACCTTATGTAGAATACAAGTCATTTGAATTGGGTTTATCTCGTGTATACTCCCTCAGGTAGATACATACGAGACACCAAAGGAGGCATTTGCACTATGGGAAGCTTTAGTTCATCTGTAAAAGCTGACAACCCTCAGAAGATATGTTAGTTAGGATTTGAGTCCGATTAGTGGGCAAGAAAATAATAATTGCATGAACATATGTTGAGGGAGTGACACTTGGTCTCCAGATCGGGCCCAATCAGAGCCCTTACATGCCTCAGTGCCTCCCCGGGGTAAAGTTCTCAGTATTTCCACCATCCCTTTGTGCCTATTATAGCTATTGGATAAGGGAAAATATTTCATATTCTGTTTATTCTAACGCAAAATTAGTATATTACGGTAAAATATTCAGGGATCCTCTGACATTTTTTTTTTATGATTATTTTTTCAGCCTTGTGGGCGGCATGTCAAGACTAGAATCCGCCCCCCTAAATGTGCCGTCACCCCAAATGTGCAGCGCCAGGGCACATGTCCCCCACCCCCACCATATGAGGGCCCAGGGCCCAATATGTCTAACAGCTTCAAATGTATTTCTTCTATTTTCTAACATGAAGAGAACTGACAAGCGGCTATTCTTCCCTTTCTTTTACTATTTCAAACCGGGTAACGGAGGCAGTCTCACACTTGGGCAACACATTTTTTTCCCCAGAGGGCTCAAGGATCGTTGCCAGCCACTGTGGGGCTGCAGTTTTCTACTCAGTGAAACTCGGTACAACAATTGCTATAATTTCATGTATACTCGTACATGTATACGGGCATTTATATGATGTAAGCCAAAATTTATTTTTAACAAATTAATCATTTACCAGTTTTAAACCAGTGCACGCGGGAAAATCGATCAATCCTCAAAACTGAGTTCATATGAGATCAATTGTATGAATTGTTTGCATAAAATACTGACATAGAGGCGAAGCTTTCTTTTAATTTTTATTTATTTATTAATTTGAAGTAGCAACTCCATACTAGAATTGGGATAAATTATTTTTTCTCTCTGATAATTAATTCCAGTTTATCACTCGTTCAATATTTTGAAATGCTTTCAGTATCTTCCCTGTCTCGTTTGTTTTTTTCTGCTTGCCGGCACTTGATTCTATTCAGAAGAAATGGAAGACCTTACTTTGAATGAAATAGTCAGTTTCTTACCATAATGATCATGTGGACAACCTGCCCGTGTCGTTTTGGTCCTCGGCTTATCGGGCATGAATATGAATGGCTTCCAACAACAAGTATTCGAGTGTCGGTCATCATTCTTAGGAGTTGTACAAGCAACCGCCACAACAAATCTCCCTGAAATTAACGAGAGCAATGTCTAGGTAATTCTGGCTCTCGTTCCCGTATTTCATTCGTTTCCTGAAGTCATATTCGAGTGAGTTATGACCACATTTACCAGGATACTTGCACTGACCTTCCGAGGATGCCAACTGGTAGACTCCTCGTTGTGATGAGGAGGTCACCACACAAATCTCAGTGCAGGAACGTCTCGTCATTATCGGCAGATGCATCCATCTTCCGGGTCGTAGTACCCATAACTTTTTACACGGGCTACCCTAGTCTAAGACAGTAACGATGGATACTATTTCATATTTATTTATCTTTATTTCTATTGTTGCTATTATTTTTTACTATTCGTGCTATGGGACACCCTCCCCTCCGTGTTTCATGAGAATTCGAAAAAAAAAACCTATGCAGAAGCGATCACATGTGTACATCATTCATCATGAACTTTAAAAGCTCTACTGCGCAGGTACCTCAATATTCTAAAATTACAAAGATTATTTTCCTTTTTTTATATGGGTACACTGTTAAAAAGTACCAGTAAAGGGCACTGAATCGACGTGTCATAATTCACAATACATTACAACTAGCAACACAAAAAAACATGACATTTACCATACTGGAAAAACATAGAAATACTACACAAAGACTCAATAAGAAAATGAGAATAATCCTAGAAGCTGCAGAAATGAATGAAAAAACAAATCCAATAAAAACGAGGCGGATACATATATACCTATATATATATATATATATATATATATATATATATATATATATATATACATATATATATATATATATATATATATATACATATACTTACACATATGCATAAATACATATATATACATACACGCACACACACACACACACACAAACACACACACACACACACACACAGATAAACACACACACACACACACACACACACACACACACACATATATATATATATATATATATATATATATATATACATATATATATATATATATATATATTTACATACACATACATATATACATACATATATACATATATATAAATACATATATACATATACATAGATAGATATACATACATATATACATATACATAGATAAATATATATATATACATATACATACATATATATATATATATATATATATATATATATATATTATATATATGTAAATATATATATACATATGTATATAATATATATATATATATACATATGTATATAATATATATATATATGTATATATATTTATATCATATATATATATATACATATATATTACATATATATATACACACACACATACACACACACACACATATATATATATACATACATACATATATATACCATATGTCGTGAAGTACATAATTAAATGAAGACATAACATACGCCGTAAGTTGCAGTTAGCTTGGATAATGCAATTGGTATTCACATGTATAATGGACCAATACAATATGGCCCAAATCCAGACATCAGGCAATTGGCATTAACACCCTCTCCCTTGTGATACTCAAGGATCACGAAACAACTGAAGGGAGTCACGGAGTTCTACATAGAATCACCTTCTAATAGCAATACAAGTTTAGAAATAGGTCGCTTATATAGTCTTTTACCACGTGCTACTTCCACCTGTCTAATTAGCCCATCTTTACTCTCAATCGCGCTCACAATCTTGGCTAATAGCCAATGACTCTGTGGTGTATTGTTCTCTACCATCAATACAACATCTCCCTTTTTGAAATCTCTATTTACCTTAAGCCACTTTTGGCGTTCCTGTAGGCAAGGCAAGTACTCTAATTGCCATCTCCGCCAAAACTCTCTTGCCAGGTATTGCACCTGTCTCCACTTCTTTCTGCTCTCGCAGAGCATCTCTGGACTATCAAGTGTAACTATAGAATGCACTCAAACTCTCATCAGATAAAGTCTGCGTACCTATTACAACTTCCAAAACTCTCCGGATTGCATCTATCATTCTCTCAAAAACACCACCATAGTGGGAACCTCCAGGTGGAGTGAATTCCCAGTCCACACCTCTTTTGGCTAATTCAATACCAATTTGGCGCACAACAAGATGCTCCTTGAATACCTTTGATGCTCCTATGAAGTTTGTGCCGTGATCACTAATCAATTTACTAACTGTACCCCGTCTGGATACAAACCTGATAAAAACAAATACCACGCTCTCAGCTGTTAAATCATGTAAAACTTCAAGATGTATAGCTCTAATGGAGAGGCATGTAAATAATAGTCCATATATTTTGATTTGAGATCGTGCTCTTTTCACAAAGAATGGCCCAAAGCAATCAACTCCAGTCACTAAAAATGGTTTCTGATTTACATTTGCTCTGGCTATAGACAAAGATGATATCTCCTGGGTGATTGTAGGACTCTTGAAACGCCTACAAGTAACAAATTTAGACAATACCTTCCTTACAGCTGAATTACCCTTAATTACCCAGTATTTCTGTCTCAATTGGTTTAACACAGCTTGCCTTCCCATGTGTCCCACCTTAATGTGATAATGTTGGATTATTAAACGAGTCACATTATGTTCATGGGGAAGAATAATAGGATGCTTCACATCTAAGGGCAAATCTAAGTTCACTAGTCTGCCTCCTACCCTGAGTATACCATTCAGCAACATAGGTTTGAGTTTCCTTATAGAACTGGAATGATTAATCATTTCATTTTTTGATAAACAGGTAATCTTCTTTGCAAAACAACAGTTTTGCACAAATCTAATTACTCTCTCTTCAGCAACATCCATTAATCGAACATTAAGTTCAGCAATTGACACTCTTTGTTTTCGCTCTAATCAATATAAACTATGAAGAATGATGATTTACCAGTTATAACATTACAGGATTAGCTGTATCGGTTTGCTTCGGTTTTACCTCAACTATGAAAACCTTTTTGACTTCAAGATTAGAAAATCAGCTTTGCATATCTCCGGCTGATCTGGCCACATCTCTTCATTTTGAGAAAATAAAGTGGGTCCTTCAGACCACCTAATCGTTTATCTCCTTCTCGTAGCATCATTTGCTGGGTTATCTTTGCTTGCTACATGCATTCAACAAACATCCTCAGAGTTCTCTCTAATCTGAGACATTCGATTAGCCACAAATGTTTTAAATCTTATGTGTTCATTGTTTAGGTAATTCTCTCACTATCAGACTCTTCAATTTGATGGCAAGTGTAGCTGTAACCAATTTGAGTCTTGGAATAATAATTGGTTTCAAAGGAGCCACCTTAGCCTTTTCCCAAAATGAAGCTACACTGGATCTTACCATCAACACGTTTGTATCTTAGATATGTCACTGAACCATACGCTAATTCACTAGAGTCACAAAATATGTGACACTGAATTGACTCCACTGCTGATATTGTACTTTTATTCGTACAACGATCATTAATAAACACTTTGAACCTATTCAACCTTGACATCCATGCATTTATGTGTCCTTTCTCCCTTTCAGTAAGAGTACAATCCCATCCAATGCCGTTTCTAAATAGATTCTGTAGCAATATTCTTCCTTCTGAAACAACTAGTGCTAACATACCTAATGGGTCGTACACCTTGTCAATGACAGCTAACAATTCTCTCTTAGTGCTTGGTATGGCATCAATGTTAAGTGATATACTTATTTCATCTTAAATAAGAGACCAATTTAGTCATCATGTTTTTCTTTCTTCCTCCTTATTTTTTTATTAACTGTTCTACACACTCACTATATTTCTCCTTCGGTAAGCTATTCGTAAATCAAAGAGAGTTCCTGCTGAACTTTGTCAGGTTGAACCCGCCTTTCCTACAAAGATTTGTCACATTAGCACTAGTGTCAATCAAGTCATCAGTGTCATCTGATGACACCAAAAGATCATCTACGTAAAAACTGTTGAGAACGATCTCGCTCACTGATGTATGAAACTGACTATCGTAGTCTTGTACAACTCGCTTTAGAGCGTAATTTGCTATGCTCGAAGAGCAGAAAGCGCCATATGAATGAGAAGTCATTCTTAATTTAACTATTATCGGCTTCTCTTTCATTGATAAAGGAATCTCATACTTTCCATTTGTCATCTGCTTACACCTAGACTCAACAAATTGTAACCACTTTCTATCTTCCACACTAGGTTCTATTGAATTTAATGATGAATCCATGAATTATCTGTTATAGGACTCAATTAGTTTCTGATCTAAATAATTACCAGCTACCTTTATGCTATCACAGCGACTTCTTCAGCAGTGCCTGCTAATCTTCCACAAATGACCCATCCTAAACGTGTTCTCACAGCATACGGATCTCCTACTTTATCTGTATGCACTAGTTCCCAAGGTTCAGAAACCTCTGGTACATTACTTCCTACCATTATCTCTACCTCTCCTTCAATATGATTAAATTCTAGTTTCCTCAGATGTTCCCACTTCTCTATGTCATTCTTTCTAATGTTGTGACTCTGACTAAGAGGAAGTTTTTCACTGCAAATACAGGTGGTAGTCTAATCTGGTTATTTCCTTCAATATCAGCTACAGACATCCCTTGAACATTAAGACAAGACATTCCTTTTGTTCCTATCATTGTGCTAACTTGCAATGTAGCTGTCTGATAGTTCATGTATGTCACTCCAAGTTTCTTCAATAAATTCTTAGTAAAAAAGTAATAGAACTACCATTGTTAAGATGACATCTAGTATTAACAACTTTACCATTCAATTCCACTTGAACGGGGATGGCAGTAGTGTCTCCCACTGAATCTTTCAATTGACTTGCAAATATTTGAACTCGAGAATCATCAATCAGATGTTCCCACTTCTCTATGTCACTCTTTCTAATGCTGTGACTCTAAGAGGAAGTTTTTCACTGCAAATACAGGTGGTAGTCTAATCTGGTTATTTCCTTCAATATCAGCTACAGACATCCCTTCAACATTAAGACAAGGCATTCCTTTTGTTCCTATCATTGTGCTAACTTGCAATGTAGCTGTCTGATAGTTCATGTCTGTCACTCCAAATTTCTTCAATAAATTCTTAGTAAAAAAGTAATAGAACTACCATTGTTAAGATGACATCTAGTATTAACAACTTTACCATTCAATTCCACTTGAACGGGGATGGCAGTAGTGTCTCCCATTGAATCTTTCAATTGACTTGCAAATATTTGAACTCGAGAATCATCAACCTGATTAGTTACCACTGCATTTGCTGTTGCTTCTTCACTTCCTTCGCTTCTAGAACTTTCTCTCGACTTATGCATAATTGTAAGATGTGAACCACCACATTGTTCACAAATTCAAACTATTGTACACTGTGATGATTTATGCCCTTTCCATAAACAATTGCAACAAAGTCCTAGATTGCAGATTTTGTCTAATTTTTCTCCATAAGTTAACCCTCTTAATTGGGAACATACATCGATAACATGTGTTTCCTAACATAACCAACAAGAAAGTCTGGTTCGCTGTATAACATTGACATGAACTTTCCTATTATTCAAGTTAGCACCGTTTTCGTAATTCAACTTTCTATTAGGATTCCATATGCTGGTTTCTGCTCTCCTGTCTTTTTATCCTTCCATTCCACGTCTCCCGAATGTTGGATTATAAGTATTCTTACTTCTTTCTCTAGAAATTTGACAAGATCTTTAATATCCACTAGCCTCCCGTTCTCAGTTATTTTGTCAGCTATTCTCCTCCGTCTTGTAGATACCTGGGGAATTTCCCTACTAACTGACGTAAAGTCCTAGGATTCTGTAATTCAAAAAGTCCGCATTGTATACCGGACATAGCACTTGTGCATGTATCTAATTCAATGGTGAAGTCATCCAACATCTCAACACTCTCTTCCTTCCTTTCAGGCCAAGTAAGAACTTTATATGTGCCGAAGCTATTCTTTCTTTATTTCCACATCTCTTCTCTAACGCGCTTCTGGCTTTTTGATAACCCTCTCTTGCAAACACGCTCTAACTATCTTGTGTGGTTTACCTTCGGTATACTGCTTAGGATACTGTAATTTTTCATTATCTGACACACGTTTGGTATCAATGAACATGTCGAAATTCCTGATAAATTCAAAATACTTATCGTATTCCCCACTAAATTTAGTAATTACATGAACAGGCATTGTAGTTTTGGTAATCAAAGTAGTAATCATGTCTGTATTCATCTGTTGGTCATCTTTATCACAGTTTGCACTTTGGCAATCACGAAGATTATCTACTAAGTTAACATTTAGGTAATTCCCAATTGACTTAAAGCCTTTAGTTCTGCCTCAGCTGATTCTAATTCTGTTTCTAAGTCAAGTCTATCTTGCTCTTGTTTTAATCTATGCATTTCCTTTTTCAATTCCTGTTTCAATCTCAGCTTTCGTAGTCCAATGTCTAAGCTCGCCCTCTTAGCCACTAATACTGCTCTTTGACTATCAACCTCAATTTCTGCCGTCTGGGAGATACTATCAACTGGTCTTACAGTCACGTCCATCGTTTCCTCAACTTAAGTCTCGTCAGAAACTAATATCTAACTAATAACTTCTTTTAATTTCAATTCCTTGTCTATGATAAACTTTTGTATCCTACTCATAAGTTCTGGTTTATTCCCAGAACTCAATTGATCTTTAGATTTTAGATACTATCTTAACTGAAGAACAGTATCTTTCTTCATCTTGTTTAACTTGAAATGTTCACTACTAATTTATACAGTTCGATCCTAGAATAGAAACTGGATAACTATGCTTTGCTCAAACACAAGCTTCAAGCCCTATTGTTCAGTTAAAGCACTATCTTGTTGCAATCATATGTACTGAGTCTATGATTCGTATAAATAATTAATTGACTACTGCACACCATTAAGATTACAAACTTTTGGCAATAAACACATCACTTAATAAAGACTTGCAAAATTGAATATGATAACTTGTATATTCAATACTGATTTGTACAAATCGATACTATAGAACTGGGATAACCTTGCTTAGTTCAATTACAATCCTCAAATCCTGTTACTTAGTCAACGCACTATCTTCTTGGAATCACATGTACCGAGATCATGACTCATATAGATACTTAACTGACTACTAGCCAATATTAAGAGTGCAAACATTGTAATGAACACGTCACTTAATAAAGACTTGCAAAATTAAATATGATAACTTAGATGATCAATACTGGTTTGCACAAATCGATACTGAATAGAACTGGGATGACCATGCTTAATTCAAATACAATCTTCGAGTCCTATTGCTTAATTAAAGCACTATCTTGTTGCAATCACGTGTACCAAGTCTAGGATTCATATAAATACTTGAATGACTACTGCACAACATTAAGAGTGCAAACTGTTCTAATAAGCACTTCATTTTGTAAAGTTAAAGAATTAACAAGTTTTAAATACGCTTCTATAAACTCATTCATTGTCACATTACCAACTCTCAAACTCTCTTATCTGTATTTTTTGGGAGTCTCTCATGATCCGGTCACTGTCTTCCCATGTGGCTTCTCTTCCCTTGTGGAGTCAGCACATCTCGTTTATCAGCAACATTTCACTCTTGTAGCCTGGCGTCATCACTTCCTCTGTACCTCCAATATTCATGATACTAAATCATGATACTAAATTATAATAATCATGATACTCAATCATGATAAACAACCATGATACTCAATCATGAGACGAAATCATGATAATCATGATACTAAATCATGATAAATAATCATGATACTCATTCATGATACTGTCACAGCCTGTTACCCGTCATACGTGATTTGAGGTACACTAGAAATAAGGATTGTACATGGTACTCATACCCGTTTAATAAGGAGCCCTCGGGCCTGGTGTTGGTTCTACAGACTATGGTATCTGTAATTTACATTAACGAATCAACACATTACATTAAGAAATCAATACATTACATTAACAAATCAATATATTACATTAACAAATCAATACATTACATCAACAAATCATTTAGACCATGATTCTTTACTTTATACAACTGACTTGGCACTGACATAATGAAACATACCATGATTATTTCACCGCCATCTTCACCATAAATTCGCTCCTTACTATTCCCATTCAAACATGGTTTGACAAGCCAGAATTAATTATTAACAATGTGACCTTTACATCTCATTCACTACTGCATATTTGACACAGTATAATGAAAAATTCTCACTTAATGCTCACCAAAGGGTTCCCTGCTACTTGCTCAACACTCGTCTTGTCCCCATGAGGGGTAGTTACCAAAGGGGACGCTTAATTGTGATTTCTACCGACGTTGTCTACGTCACTAATCTGTACATTCAGAGGCTAACAATTCCAGTACTCTATACTAACCCATATATGTCCTCCTTGGTTCACAGTTTAACAATACACATTTTATTAGCTTCAATACAGCATTGTAACTATACAGTAATATTTTTCTATGACATAAACTAGCACTACTTTCTATCGCGGAACTGTACAACGGGAGCGTAAATCTGTCGTTTACATTTATTCATAATACCATCATCTTACAACATAATTTAACAGCACAATTATATCAAACACAATGAACCAATACGATGACTTAAATCCAAATTTGTAACACTTGCAATATCATATTCCATATGTCGTGAAGTACATAATCAAATCAAGACATACGCCGTGAGTTGCAGTTAGCTTGAATCATGTAATTGGTATTCATATTTATAATGGACCAATGGCTCAAATCCAGACATCAGGCAATTGGCATTCACAATATATATATATATATATATATATGTATGTATATATATATATATATATATGTATATATATATATGTATATATATATATACTGTATACATACATATACACATATATATATACATGTATACATATATATATACATATATACATATATACATATATATGTACATATATATATATATATATATATATATATATATACTGTATATATATGTAGTCTAAAATTCTAGTAGTCAGAGCGTCGGCATATATATACATACATACATATATATATATATATATATATATATATAAGAATATATATAAGAATATATATATCTATATATATATATATATATATATATATATATATATTATATATATATACATATATATATATATACATATGTATACATACTGTATATACGATGAAGGTGGAAAAAGAAGTCACGGGTCTAGTTTCTGAGTTTATTCCTGACCGGTTTTGCTTTATTCTTCTTCGGAGGAATGTGACTCTGAGGTGAAGCTCTGGTGGTATACATAGTATGAATAGGAACGCGTTCCCTCCTTGGAGGTGGGCTCCGTTTTGTTGTACAATAATTTACATTTTCTAATACATTGTACAATAATTTACATTTTTTTAATACAGTGTACAATATGCGATGTGATATCACGTCACTTCAAATTATCACGTTGTTTTCATTTTATTTTATTTTGTTTCATTTTATTTATTTATTTTATTTTATTTTATTCTATTTTATTTTGTCTGGATATGTTATCTTTATATTATTTTGTAATATAAGTTCTCTTGTGACACTTTTCGGGTTTTCCACATTTTTTACACCCCTCACTCACTTCACTTTCACTGTTACACCCTCGGTCAGCATTCCGCACACACCGGAAGTGTATCTAACATCCATTCTTTAATAGATACATCACAAAAAAATTTAAATTATTGTACACTGTATTAAAATTGTAAATTATTGTACAACAATATGTACACACACACACACACACACACACACACACACACACACACACACACACACACACACACACACACACACATATATATATATATATATATATATATATATATATATATATACACACACAAAACATATATATATATATATATGTATATATATGTATAAATATATATATATGTATACATATATATGTATATATATATATTATATATAAATATATATATGGATATAATATATATATATATATATATACATATATATATATATATATACATGTATACATATATGTGTATATATATGCATATATATATGTATATATATATATGTGTAAATATGTATATACATGTATACATATATATGTATATATATATGTATATAAATATATATATATATATATATATATATATATATATATATATATATATATACATATATATATATATATATATATATATATATATATATATATATTGTCAGTGTATTTGGGCAGGAGTTTTTCTCTAATGCATGTTTCATTAAAAGTGATGGCTAGTTGTGCATTAATAATTTTCTTAAAGGTATTTTTCATATACCTTATTAAGGATTTGTTTTCCTTAGGAAGGAAATTTATGACTTGGCTGTATGTAGTCATATTAGCTAGATCGCGATTTCGGGTTCAAGACCCTTCTTCAGTAGCTATAGGGATAAGAATTAATCCGAAGATTCTAGTAAAGATCTAAGTTTTATACTAGAGTTCCTATACTTGCTAATCACTGGGGGAGGTCCCCTGGTATTACGGGCAGGGACGAAATGTCACGTGCGCTAGGGAGCCTCCGGGTTTGTGTTGTGGCGGAATGTGGCATGCTTATGGTTATAGCGTTTTGTCTCGTAGTTGGACGAGTGGCGTTTTGTCTCGTATTGGCGTCTGTGGTGTTATGTCTCATGTTTGTATTTGTAACGGTTTGTCTCATGCTTGGAAGGGCTCTAAGGTCTTTTGCTTGTACAATTAGGTTTGGGCTCAACTCTTTAATATACAACGCTTCTAAAATTGGGAGGCGTCTATCGTCAGTACACAAATCCAAAATCTCGGTGTTTTTCTCTAGTGTCTCTCTTGCATTAAGGGAGAGAGACTGGAGTAAGTGGATAGTTTTAGATACTTGGGTACGAATGTGGCAGGAAAGGGAGGAGTGGAGGTGGAGATAGAATGTAGATTTAGAGAAGCAAGTAAATGCCTTGGTGGATTAAAAAGTGTAATGAGAAATAGACATTTGGGAATGGATGCTAAGAGGAGGTTAAATGAAGGAGTGATTGTGCCAACAGCACTGTATGGGGCAGAAACATGGAACATAAGAGTGGAAGAGAGAAGGCGATTGCATGTGTTTCAGATGAGGTGTCTGAGAAGTATGATGGGGGATACTAGGCTGTATAGAGTGAAAAATGAGGAGGTGAGGAGGAGAACAGGGTTGGTAAGGGATTTGGGAGATAGGGTTTGATGAAAGAGTATTAGGATGGTTTGGACACAGAAGGAAGGAATGAAGAAAGACTAGTAAAAGAGGTATGGAAGGCAGATGTTGGGGGTGTGAACATGAGGGGTGACCTAGGATGAGATGGATGGATGGGGTTAAAGGGGCTTTGGGGAAGAGGGGAATGCCTGTTAAGGAAGGACGGGAGAGAACAGAAGACAGGGGTGAATGGAGAATGGTTGTATATTGATGATGTTGTGATGCATGAGGGGGAATGGGTGGGGGATGGGGGTGGGTAGTGTTTGTGAGAAAAAATTGACGAAGCCCGAAAGGGTTTCTCCCCGTCTTCTACTTTTCCGCATGGGGGGACGGAGAGAGGGGGGAGGTTGCTGTGGATGTGCTATGTCTTGCGACACTTCTTCTGACATAGGGCAGTGGGCAGGATGCAGGGATGACCCGTCATCCAGGAGGTGCCAAGATGGGAGGGAGGGTGGAGGTGAGTGGAGAGTATTGGGGATAGAATGGGTGGGAATGGTTTTTATGCCTTTGTTTTTTGGCTACCTCCCTTGTAAGGGTGAAAAGCCTTGGTGTATGTATGTATGTATGTATGTATGTATGTATGTATGTATGTATGTATGTATGTATGTATGTATGCATGCATGTATGTATGTATGTATGTATGTATGTATGTATGCATGCATGTATGTATGTATGTATGTATGTATGTATGATTTTATTATATTCTTGTCGATATTCACTTAGAGCTTTTGACACATATTAATCGTGTGGTGTTTCTGGATCCAAAATACAGCTTTTCTATTACCAAGACTTTTCTAAGTATCCTCCTTGAATTTCAATGACTGGAATCTCGTAGTCCCACAACAGCTTGTAAATGTTCTTCAGCCATCACTTTGATACCTCTGTGAAGAAACTGTGGATTGTTTCCAGCATTATATTTGTATTATATTTGCATAGAAAAGTATTTATGTTACTAACTTGTAGTAGTTGTAGTGGTTACTACAATTGTCCTTGTTGTAGGAAGCTAGGATATTTAAAGTCAATCCCATGACTGATCTGTTTATTGGAAATAACGATGATGTTATTTACAATATTTGTGGCGAAATTCTGGATTCTTTGTGTTACATATACAATTATTCAAAATCTTTTTATAATACATAAATATGCTTCTTACAGGATGTAGAGGGATATGTTTTATTTTATTTACAAAATAAATTAAGTTGTTACAGTGAACATTGTTATTTATATTAATTACATTTAGTTGAAATCATGTTTAGTCGAACGCATGTTCTAAGGGGTGACTATTGTTTATCCCGTACTCTGCGATCACGGGTCCTGAAGGGGTAATTACACGTGTTGGCTACAGAACACTACATAGTCGGAGGAGGGGAGTAGTTCTTGGTTGTAAGCTGTCTTTATGGAAGAAATAAGTTAAAGTTGATAAAATTTTGGTTCAGCACGGAGAAAAAGTATCAGCCCCCCGAAGTTATATCTCCAAATGAAGATGGTGCTGGCGTGTTTTGAAGAAGAGCGACAGGGAGATGACGGTTTTTGGCGCCCACTCATTCCCTTTTTGTTTTGCTACACATGGTAACCATGAGCCTACCAGCCCAAGTATGAGTAATGTGAGATTTTGGATTAGTTGGAGATCAAGAGGTGAAATGTGTGGACACGCCCTAATGATGCCGCAGTTCCACTATTTGTTATCTCAGAGGCTTTACAAATGATATACGATGGGTCAGACATCCCCAATCAGGAAGCAAAGATGGGATCCCGTATCAAGTATTATCCACCAGATCTGATTTCTTGTGTAAATCTACAGTCTTATCATTGTAAAATGCCAAGGATCTAATGCAATTTGTTCTATTCAGTTGGTGGGACTTCGCTTGTGGTAAAAAAAAAACATCGCTTCAAACTACATCTTGCTACTTTCTTTGCACAGGCACTTCAACTAACATAAGCATTCAAGAACATACATAGATTCAGAGGCCTCCTACGATAGCACAGACCGATAGGACAAAGCGAAACTGGAACCCAGATTCATCAGTAAGACATCACCTCCGGCGATGCAGATGCGAGGGTCCTTGGGGAATTTGACCGCAGGCAAAAAATTTTTCCACCCTGGAATATCCCAACAATTCCCAGCCACTGATAGTGTCTCGTCGGCTATGCTACTCCCTTCATGCTTCATATGTTATGGGATATCTAACAAAAAATAAATTACATTATCATCATCATCTTCAATTAGATAGCAGCCTAAATTAATGGACATCTTTGTGTAGCTTACTGGACCAAATTTATGTATCTACATATATATTACTTGCTCAAACTACTACTGAGTTACTCATAAAAAGAAGCATCTCTACTGCCAAACTATTTACTACTATACTGTATAAACATGGAAATACGAGTATTAACACTAAATGATAAATTAATTAATTTTCTTTTGTGAATATTTTTCCCGCTTCCTTGCTTTAGTCGTTTAACTCCCCTCCCCCTCCCAAATAATTTTGAATTCTGCTATCCCACAAAAAAGAAAAAAGAAAAAAAAAGCAGATTAGTTCACATGAAATATTCAGTTATCTATTAAAGTCACTGAACTTATAGCATTTTACA
>NC_134780.1:64692967-64697967 GCF_046742065.1 Oratosquilla oratoria | reverse complement strand
CTACCGCTTAAGAGGAACTTGAATATTTAGGGAAACTCACTTAACGAAGGCAAGGGGCCTTGAGACGAGTGATATTACAAGTCAAATTTAAGTGTAAACATCGAGAACCGACAGTGGTGGTGACAGTGGTGACAAGGGGAGGCGAAAGTGGTGAACAGTGGTGCGACGAACGAACTGGGTGTTAAACATCTCCGAAGAGAAGTGGCGCAAGAAGTCTACGGGAACAAGACAACCAAGACGACTACGAGAGAAATCTACAACTTCAAGTAACTGCTACGTTGGGAACAAGCATTCTTCAAGATTCTTCAAGGTGATCATCATCTACAAGGCGGTCTTCAAGGCAGAGTGTGTGATGGAGGAGGAACAACGTCGTTGACGAATGACAAGACCGTAGAAGGACGTCAAACCAGACATTGACATCACGAAGCGACATCGCAAGCAGCCAGGCTAAAGCAAGGTATTAGTAATAAGTATGAGTACCCCTCAGAATTCTAACGTGTTGAGACATGAAATTCACACATCAAATACAAATATTCCAAAATTCACAGGAGAGTCTAACACATATGGTGTAAACAAGTTCCTGAACCTCATTGACACTCTTATAGTTAGTAAAAACATTACCAATGAGAATCGTAAGATTGAGATTCTCAAGGAGAATATAGATCCAGAGCATGGAAGGGCGAGGTTTGTCATTAACTTCCAGCAAATGGAAGAAATTAATCAATATGATAACTACAAGAAAGCCTTTCTTAAACATTTCATGTCCAAATGTGATCAAGGTCCTATTAGATCATTGGTAAAAATGATTAAGGAAGTTAGGACAAGTGAAACTGACACAGAGTACTTAGCTAGATTAGATAGATGGTCAAAAGACATGAATTCTATCTTGAAAGATTCAGACTGGATAGAAAGATCTAGTGAGAAGATGAAAATCTCACAGGTAATCAAATTGATTACATTTAGCTTATTGGCAAAGAATTCTGATGACTTAACAGCAGAAAGGCTGTACAAAGATCTAAAATCAAATATCTGTTTAGGAGAAGTAGATTATCTTCTTCAAGGATACAGTGAGACCAGAACAATAAACCCATATGTAATGCCTATAAATCAACAAAGCCAATATAGGAACTCTAGAGAGTTTAAGAAAACAGAAGTAGGACATAGGCGGCATGCTAGAAGTCCATCTAGGGATAGGGATACCAGAATCCTATGTTTTAATTGTAATGCATGGGGACACAAGGCACAAGAATGTTTTTATGGGATTATTTGCAGAAATTGCAAATACGAAGGTCACAATGAGTATCAATGTAGGAACCCTCCATTCTGTATTTACCATAATAAAATCGGACACAGAACTCATGAGTGCCGGAATTTTCGGGTACCCCCAGGGCTAAGAGGAAAACCCCCAGACACAGAATAAACAATTTCAGACCTCCCCATATATATACCGATAGGCAGTATTGTGTTAAATATGGGAATGCAAGGGAGATGAAAGAAACTGACAAACTGATAATTACTGTTGGTAAAACTTCTGTAGGACCTCTCATTGCGGGTAAAGTGTTCAATAAGCCTATTCAAATTTTTATTGATACAGGGTCTGTAGTTAATGTAATTACTAGTAAAGTTTTAAACCAGTTGAACCCAGGAGTGAAAATGTTGGAACCAATCCGTTACACATTGCAAGGTGTAACTGGAAATCAGTTAAAAACATTAGGTAAGATTGAGCTAGAAGTTGCCTTGTATACAAATGAACAATTGTACATCCCAGTGATAGTGGTAGAAGAGTCTGTTTTTCCAGGAGATTTATTGATAGGAATTGCAACTATAAAAAAAGAAAACATGGTAATTTGTCCTGCTGACTTAGGAATTTTAGTGAAGTCACAGTTAATCCCATTCTTAAATCAACCAGACTTAAGACCAGTGACAGGAATCAATGAATCCTTAGATAACATTTCTATCCTAGATAGCGAGGCCGAGCGGTCCAACCCTACAGAAAGTAAAACAATTTGTGAACCCAACTCAGAAGTTCAGGAAATCCCAGAGATTACTAAATTATCAACCACAGATGCCTTGAGAATTGCAGATTGCGGATTAACAAGGTCGACATTGTTACATCCCATGTCAATTAATAAGGTTGAAGTGTGTTTGAAAGGAATCAATGTAGACTCTGAAGTAATTACAGTCCCAGAATCAGTTAAACTTAAAGGATTGAAGTGGGACTCAGGGATTTATAAGACAAATAAGAACAGAGTAGAAGTATTAGTAATTAATACTATGAATAAAGAGATAGTTTTAAAGAAAGGTACACAAATAGGATGTATTCAGGTGTGTACTAAACCTATTAAGATTTTAAATGAGAATAGTGAGGAGATAGAATTACCAACTTCATCAATTTGTTCAGTTCAAGAAGGAATAGACTTAAGAAATAGATATAAAGAATTATTACAATCAACTAATTGCCCTGAGTTGGATGAAGCTTTATTTGCTTTGCTTATGAAACATAAAAAAGCAATTGCTTTGCCGGGGGACGCCTTAGGCAAAACAACTGTTTTAAAACATCACATTAAGTTAAAACCAGGAACACAACCTATCTACATACCAGCCTACAGAGTTCCTCACTCTAAATTAGCTGTAGTAGATAAACTCATCACTGAAATGTTATCACAGGATATTATTGAACATAGTAAAAGTGAGTGGAATTTTCCGTTGATCTTAGTACCAAAGTCTGATGGGACTATGCGACCAGTTATTGATTACAGGGAATTGAATAAGCACACCATTCGTGACAGGTTACCATTACCCATTATCGGTGACATTTTGAGAAGTTTGGGAACTGAGAATAGATATTTTAGTACTATAGATATCAAATCAGCTTTTTGGCAAATAGAATTGCATGAAGATTCAAGAGAGTTTACAGCATTTTCTACTATAACAGGACATTATGAGTTCAAGAGAATGCCATTTGGGTTATGTAATAGTCCATTAACTTACATGAGATTAATGAATACTATTCTAGATGGATTGTTAGGAAACACTGCCAGTGTATTTCTAGATGACATTTTAATAGTTTCTCAGACTGCAGTGGAGCACTTTAAGAAATTAGATTTGATATTCTCAAGACTAGGAGAAGCTGGGTTAAAAGTAAAACTTGAAAAATGTAAGTTCTTGCAAGACAGTGTCATTTACTTAGGACATAAGATAGACAGACACGGACTGAGTACAGTAAATTCAAAGGTTGACGCTGTCAAGAATTTTCCAGTTCCGACCAATGTAGACAAGGTTAGGAGCTTTTTGGGATTAACAGGATATTATAGAAAATTCATTCAAAGTTATGCTGACATTGCTAATCCACTAAGTTCTTTGTTAAGAAAGGACTCAAAGTTCATGTGGGGACCTGCGCAACAGCAAGCTTTTGACAAGTTGAAAGATAAACTCACGAGTTCACCTATTTTAATTTTCCCCGACTATGAAAAAGAATAGATTCTTTGTACTGATGCGTCTGACATAGGATTAGGAGGCATACTCATGCAAGAGAGAAATGGAACTTTGAAACCCATAGGTTACACATCCAGACTTTGTAATAGTGCGGAGAGAAACTATTCTATAACTGAAAGAGAAACTTTAGCTGTAATCTATTCCTTAGAAAGTTTTAGGGATATGATACTAGGGTATCCCATCAGAGTTTGGACTGATCACACAGCTATTCAGAACTTATTTAAGCATAAGAATCTTAGAGGCAGACTTGCTAGATGGTTTGCGATACTTCAGTGCTATGAAGTTCAATTTGAATATATTCCGAGTAGAAGGAATGTAGCAGATCCACTTTCTAGAAACATTAGTCAACCAATGACTGGGACTGGGTTGATTAATTTTGTTTGTAGTATAGAAGAATTAGTAACTTTAGATGAAGAAATGCTAATAAGAGAACAGAGAGATGATGAGACATGTGATTCAATAATCAAGCATTTGATGAACCCAAGAGGAGATCCTCCAAAGCTACCAAAGGGGTATAAGATAGAGGAATTTCATTTGATTAATGGAATTTTGTATAGGAAAACATTTGTAAATGGGAAAGATATTTCTAGAGGTCAAGTAAATCAGTTGGTTATACCACAAACTCTGGTAAATGAGATATTGAAGTTACTTCATGATAGTGATTGTAGTTCACATCCTGGAAAGGATAAAACTTATAGACAGGCACAACTTAAGTACTTTTGGCTAGGTATGAAGAAAACTATATATGATTATATAGAAAAGTGTGTAAAATGTGTAAAGGTGAAGGGAAATACACCAAAACCTGCTCCTATACTCACCTATCCCATTCCACAGAAACCTTGGGAAAGAGTTCACATGGATACATTGGAATTATCAATGTCCGAGAACGGATTTAAATACCTATTTGTTGCTATTGATTATTTTTCAAGATTTTGTATATTACAACCCATAATCAATAAGAAAGCTGAAACTATTGCTTCCGTAATCTATGATCAGATAATCTGTAACTTTACTACACCTAACATCCTAGTTTCAGATAATGGGACTGAATTTAATAACAAAATCTTGGAAAATCTATGTAATGTATTCCACATCAAGAAAGTCAATATACTCGTTAACCATCCCCAAAGTAATGGAGTAGTAGAAAGGTTAAACAAAAAGATAATTATATGTCTTAGAACCCTAATAAGTCCTCATAGTGTAACTTGGGATACTTGGATTCCTTGTGTTAAGTGTACCCTGAACAATCAAATTAATGTAGCAACTGGGGATACACCTCATTTTATAATTTTTGGGGAAGACAAAACTCTGCCATATGAAATGTTGACTGCAGAGCAAAAACCCATATATAATATGGATGATTATATATCCAATAGGATAAATACTCTTCAAAGTATTCACCAAAGAGTTAGGAAACATATGCAGGTGTATTCACAAGAGATGAAGGAACAACAACACAAAATAGCTCATAAACTAGAACTGAAAATTGGGGAATTAGTAATGGT
>NC_134780.1:64660467-64687967 GCF_046742065.1 Oratosquilla oratoria | reverse complement strand
AAATCATGATCATATATACAATGTATACAAAATGAACTAGGATAGGTACTTTTTGTTTAAATTCTTCTTGGCGCCCCGTGGGATGCCCCGAACAGCTCCAGGGTTCCACACATATTTAATTGTATATTAATTGCTGGTAGGAGATTCTTTATTAATACAGCTTCCAAACATTTTAATTTTCTCTTATTGGTGTTCTTTGCTAAAATCGATGTACTACTATTCAAAACTTCCCGCGAAATATTCATCTTATGAATTTTAGAAACGTGCGATTTTATTGCACCATTCTGCATATGAAAAGTAAGCCTTTGAGACAAAGTTTGAGTTGTGTGTCCAATGTACTCGTCATTGCAAAGCGCACCGTCTTTGTTGAAAGGGCATGAGTATTTGTACACAACGTAACTTTGTTTTGAAATATCTTTTTCTCCTGATAAGTTGTTTTTCATGATAAGTGATGCAGTTCTGGGGTTACGATAGTATATAACCAATTGTAAGGAGTCCTCTTGCTTCTTGGGTTTACAATTTTTATGAATGATATTTTTAATGACTTTTTCATCTGTTTTATATGCGGATGTCATCGTACTCTGGTAGTAAATATTTATAGTACTCTTCGAATTTTCTGTATTACCAAGTACAGAATTAAATTTCTCCATTTTATTTCTAATTTCTTTGTCGATATCACACATCGAGAACCCATTGTTTGTCAATATTTGTTTGATTCTGTTCAATTCTTGGTGGAGGAGGTACCAGTTCGAACATATTTTAAAAGCTCTCGTAATGTACGCGCGTATAACGCTGATTTTATATTTTGATGGGCATTCACATAAACCATATAAGCATCTACCGGAGTTAGTTGGTTTCCTGTAAACACTTGTAGTAAATGCACCCTCTGCTCCGTCTACCCAAACATCTAGGAAGGGGATCTTATTACCGATACTTTCCTCCACGGTAAAATGCAGGCAAGATTTTGCTTCCATCATTTCCTTAAGTGTATCGAGCTGTTCTTTACCTTCTATGTCTACGAAAATGTCATCTATATACCTAACATACAAAAAAGGTTTAGGATTCACAGCATCAAGGATGGAGTTCTCAATATGGCACATGTATGCCTGTGCAAATAAAACCCCTAGGGGGCTGCCCATAGCTACACCGTCAATTTGGAAATACATACGGCCTGAAGGGCATCTGAAGGGTGCTTCCTTAGTGCAAACCCGGAGCATTTTCTCAAGGGTATCACGTGGTAATTTTGGTGGAGGTAAGCTATTGTGGTTAAAAACATTCTGCAGGATTATCTGAATAGTTTCTTCTACGGGAAGATTCGAAAAAAGACTTTCAACGTCCAGAGAAGCTAACATTCCTTGAGGGGCTGTATTCCTAAGAATATCCACAAATTCATCCGTGGAACGTAGTGAGTGGAGAGTAGGAATATACGGGGTTATTAAATCATTAAGCTGCTTAGCTAATTCGAAGAGTACTATAAATATTTACTACCAGAGTACGATGACATCCGCATATAAAACAGATGAAAAAGTCATTAAAAATATCATTCATAAAAATTGTAAACCCAAGAAGCAAGAGGACTCCTTACAATTGGTTATATACTATCGTAACCCCAGAACTGCATCACTTATCATGAAAAACAACTTATCAGGAGAAAAAGATATTTCAAAACAAAGTTACGTTGTGTACAAATACTCATGCCCTTTCAACAAAGACGGTGCGCTTTGCAATGACGAGTACATTGGACACACAACTCAAACTTTGTCTCAAAGGCTTACTTTTCATATGCAGAATGGTGCAATAAAATCGCACGTTTCTAAAATTCATAAGATGAATATTTCGCGGGAAGTTTTGAATAGTAGTACATCGATTTTAGCAAAGAACACCAATAAGAGAAAATTAAAATGTTTGGAAGCTGTATTAATAAAGAATCTCCTACCAGCAATTAATATACAATTAAATATGTGTGGAACCCTGGAGCTGTTCGGGGCATCCCACGGGGCGCCAAGAAGAATTTAAACAAAAAGTACCTATCCTAGTTCATTTTGTATACATTGTATATATGATCATGATTTGTAGATTTAAAAATTAAAATTACCAGAAGATGCCTAAAGCATAGGCGAAACGTTGTAAGTAATGAATTTGTTTTTATTTCCAAAATCAATATGGTTCCATTTGGTGATATTGTGTTCTCCCTTCCTCCTACAGAAAGGAAAATAGCGAAAAGGATAGAAAGTTTAAGGAAGAAGATTTCCAGTGCTGAGTATGCTGTATTATTTAATAGAAAATGTCTCCAAGAAAACCTGCTCCCTAAATTTACCTATATATTTATATATATATATATATATATATATATATATATATATATATATACATATATATATACATATATATACATATGCATACATACATATACTTATATACACATATACATACATATATATGTACATATATACACATATATATACATATACATACATACATACGTATACTGTACATACATACATACATACATACATACATTCATACATACATACATACATACATACATACATATATACATACATACATATACGACAGTCGAAATAACAGCGAGTTTTGGAACTCCAGAAAAAAATCAAATTTCGTGGATCTCAACGACGAGGGAGTACCTGTGTTGTATTAGTAGGGAAGGGGAAAGCTCATGGTGTAGTGGGAAGGTGAAGAAAAAGGAGAAGGGGAGGGATTACTGAGGAAAATGAAAGGAAATGAGGAAGGGGACGAACGGGTTCTGGAAGTCAGAAGGAAAGTCAACAAAAGATGCACAGACGATAGAAGTATAATCGAGGAGATTAGTAAAAATGTAGAAATTAGAAATTTATATAAGAGCAGCGAAATAGAAGGTGAAGATAATCATTTACATTGATTTAATGAGGGAGGAGATGACAACTTCCCTGATTTGCAAGTCTAGAGGAAAACTAACGAAAATGAACGAACAGTGGGAGGTTAGGTTCAATCGACTTACACGGATTACACAAAGAGTTGATAAATTGGAAGAACTAAAGAAGGAGAATCAAAATCTAAATAAAGAAACAGAAGAATTAAGAAGACAGTTAAAAGAAGTAGAAATTTAGAATGATGAATTAAAGAAGAATAAAGAGAATAAAGAGTCCATAGCAAAAGATGTACAGGGTTGGAGAAAAGTCCAATAGAACAACAAAATTGAATTTAGAGATATAGTAAAACAACAGATGTATGAACAAACTAAGGACACAGTTATCAAAGTGATGAGAGAGGAGAATGTAGTAGGAGACTTAGCGGATAAAGAGAAATGTATAATTATATTAGGGATGGAAGAGAAGCATAATCCAAATAGGACTACAAGAGTAAAAGAGAAGGAAAAAATAAAAAAGATATTAGAAGTAGTTAAAAAATATGAACAAGAAATAGGGAAATAAATATATAGACTAGGAAAATACAATACAGATAAGACCAGACCAATTAACATTAAATTCAGGTCACAAACGACAGCAAAAAATATCTTAGCAAAAACAGAGAAACTAGCAAAAAGTTATCTATATAAATAGGTATGGATAAAAAGAGAGATGAATAAAGAGGAAAGAGAGGATGAGAAAACAAAAAGAATAGAAGCTAAGGGAAAAAACGAGAACAGAACGGAGTCAGACAAAGAGAAATTCTATTGGAGAGTAGTGGATATAAAAGTGAGGAAATGGTTCATAGCAGAGGAAAAAAAAAAAAAACAGGATGGAGGTAGCAGAAAATCAAAAGTGTCTTACACAAATATAAATGGCTTAACAACAGGCTTGAATGAACTGAATGATTATCTGAAGGAAAAAGAACCGGACATAATGGGAATTGTAGAGACAAAATTTAAAGGTCCGCTAGTACCCAACAGTGTAGGACATGGTGCATATAATTATTGGATTAGAAACAGAGAGGTAAAACAAAGGGGTGGAGTTATATTCCAGACCATGAAGGATATAAATTTGAGGAATGTATGGAAAGAATAAAGTAGAGATGATTATGATGGAAGTGGAGGACAGGGATGGGAAGAGCAGGAAGTTTGTAGTTAATTATGTGCCTCCTAAAACGGCTTCGTGGGAAGAGAGAGAAAAAAAAAGTTAGAAGACACAAGGATAACACCAAATAAGATAATGGAAGACGGAGGAAGAATTGTTATGAGTGACTTTAATTGTAAAGAAATCTGCTGGGAAGAAATGACAGTGAAGGGTGGAGACGACCTATGGGGAAATGTACTACTTGATATGTGTAAGAGGCTGGTAGATTGAGGTAGACAAGTAGGTAGATAGAGGAGTAGGTGGCGAGGATTTCATTTTACGAATTACATGTTTTGAAAACAATGGCCAAGAGGAAGTTGCTGAGTTGCATAATCTCGTTCATCGCCTAAAGTTGGTAAACATCAGCCAAGGTATTGATATTGGTGCTGATGTGACAAAATGTAAACACTAAGCCACTGAAGCTTGCGACTAAGATTGCTTGCGTAAGCACTGAGTAATGGAACTTGACTAAGATTCAGATTGGATAGAAAGATCTAGTGACAAAATGAAAGTTTCTCATGTAATAAAATTAATCGCATTTGGGCTGTTGACAAAAAAATCTGATGATTTAACAACAGAAAAGCTGTATAAAGATCTCAAGTCAACTATGAATTTAGGAGATGTAGATTATCTTCTTCAAGGGTACAGTTAGACCAGAATCATAAATCCGTATGTGATGACACTGGGACAACAGAAAGAAACTAGGAAATCTAGGAGCGAGTATAAGAAAAGAGAATTTAGACATAAAGTTAGAAGCCCATCAAGGGATACTAGAATTGTATGTTACAATTGTAATACTTGGGGGCATAAAGCACAAGACTGTTTTTATGGAACTATTTGTAGAAATTATAAATATAAGGGTCATGATGAGTATCAGTGTAGAAACCCACCTTTCTGTATGTATCATCAAAAGATATGACACAAAGCACATGAATGTAGAAATTTTCGTATGCACCACGAAACAAGAGGAAAAAACCCACACACAGAATAAACCAATATTACAGAACTCCCATATATATACAAATAGACAGTATTGTGTTAAGGATAAGAGTGACAGAAGGGCGAAAGAAAACTCCAATATCAAAGGTAGTTATAAGCAACTGGAAGGACTTCTGTAGGACCTCTCATTACTGGTAGTGTTTTCAATAAACCTATTCAAATATTTATTGATACAGGATCTGTAGTTAATGTTATAACTAGTAGAGTTTTAAACAAGTTGAAGCCAGAAGTGAAAATCTTGGAACCAACCCTTTACTCGTTCCAAGGAGTAACTGGAAATCAGTTAAAAATATAAGGTAAGGTTGAACTTCAAGTCATCCTATATACAAATGAACATTTACACATTCCAGTGATAGTTGTAGAAGAATCTGTTTTTTCCGTGAGATTTATCGATAGGATTTGCATCGATGAGAAAAGAGAACATGATCATATGTCCTGCTGACTTAGGGATCTTAGTGAAATCAGTTAATCTCATTTCTAAATCAACCAGACTTAAGACCAGTGACAGGAATCAAAGAATCCCTAGAAATAGATAGGAAAAACAGCATTTTTATTTTAGATAACAAGGCCGAGCGGTCCATACCAACAAAAAGTAAAGCCACATATAGTGAATCCAACTCAGATGTTCAAGAAATCCCAGAAATGACCAATTCATCAACTACAAATGAAGCCTTGCAAATTGTGGATGGTGGCGTAATAAAGTCGACATTATTACACTCCAGAGCAATTAACAGGGTAGGGTGCAGTTGAAAGGAGTCACTGTAGACTCTGAAATTTTAACCATCCCAGAATCAATTAGATTAAAAGGTTTGAAATTGGACTCAGGGATTTATAAGTCAAATAAGAACATGGTAGAAATATTAATGATTAATACTTTGAATAAAGATATAGTCTTAAGGAAAGGTACACAAATAGGATGTTTTCAGGTGTGTACAAAACCCATTAAGATTTTAAATGAGAGTACTGAGGAGGTGGAATTACCAATTTCATCAATCTGTTCAGTTCAGGAAGAAATAGAGTTAGGAAAGAAATACAAGAATCAACTAGAACCTACTAATTGCCCTGAGTTGGATGAAAGTTTAGTTGCTTTGCTCGTGAAGCATAATAAAGCAATTGCTATGGTGGGGGACGACTTAAGCAAAACTGTTTTAACACATCAGATTAAATTAAAACCAGGGACTCAGCCTATTTGTATTCTTGCCTACAGAGTTCCTTACTCTAAATCAGCAGTTGTAGATAAACTGATCGCTAAAATGTTATCGCAGGATATCATTGAACATAGTAAAAGTGAGTGGAACATCCCTTTGATTCTGGTGCCGAAATCGGATGGTACTGTGCGCCCAGTTATTGATTATAGGAAATTGAGTAAGCACACAATACGTGAAAAGCTACCATTACCAGTAATAGGGGACATACTTAGAAGTTTGGGAACTGAGAATAGATATTTTAGCACTATAGATATCAAATCTTTTTAGCAAAGAGAGTTGCATGAAGACGCACGAGAGTTCACAGCATTTTCTACTCCAACGGGACATTATGAGTTCAAACGAATGCCATTTGGGTTATATAATAGCCCATTAACTTACATTAGATTAATGAATACAGTTCTAAATGGGTTGATAGGAAACACTGCAAGTGTATTTCCAGATGATATTTTGATAGTTTCCCAGACAGCAGCTGAGCACTTTAATAAATTAGATTTGATATTCTCAAGACTAGTTGAAGCAGGATTAAAAGTGAAACTTGAAAAATGTAAGTTTTTCAGGACAGTATTATTTATTTGGGACATAAGATAGACAGGCATGGACTTAGTACAGTCAATTCAAAGGTTGAAGCAGTAAAGAATTTTCCCGTTTCAAATAATGTAGAAAAAGTTAGAAGTTTCATGGGATTGACCGGATATTATAGAAAATTTATTCAACAATATGCTGACATTGCTAATCCATTAAGTTCTTCGTTGAGGAAGGACTCAAAATTCATGTGGGGACCTGCACAACAGCAAGCTTTTGACAAGTTGAAAGATAAACTTACGAGTTCTCTAGTTTTAGTATATCCAGACTATGATAAAGAATTCATTTTTTGCACTGATGAATCTGACATAGGGTTAGGAGGAATATTTATGCAAGAGAGAAATGGAACTTTGAAACCAATAGCTTACACATCAAGACTTTGCAATAGCTCAGAGAGAAACTACTCTATAACAGAAAGAGAAACGTTAGTAGCGATATATTCATTAGAAAGTTTTAGAGATATGATACTGGGATATCCAATCACTGTGGACTGATCATACAGCAATTCAGAACTTATTTAAACATAAGAATCTTAGGGGTAGACTCGATAGTTGGTTCGTAGTACTTCAGTGCTATGAAGTTAATTTGAATATATTCCGGGTAGAAAGAATGTTGCGGTAGATGCACTTCCTAGAAACATTAGCCAACCAACGACAGGGTTGATTAATTCTGTTTGTAGTATAGATGAGTTTATAACCTTAGATGAGGAAGTGCTAATAAGAGAACAGAGGGATGATAAGACATGTGACTCATTAGCCAAGTATTTGATGAACCCAATAGGAAATCCTCTAAAACTACCAAAAGGGTATAAGATAGAGGAATTTCGTTTGACTAATGGACTTTTGTATAGAAAAACAATTGTATGTGGGAAAGATATTTCTAGAGGTCCATTAAATAAGTTGGTAATACCACAAACTCTTGTAAAAGATATATTGAAGTTACTTCATGATAGTGATCGTAGTTCACATCCAGGGAAGGATAAAACTTATAGACAAGCACAACTTAAATACTTTTGGCTAGGTATAAAGAAAGATACATATGATTATACAGAATTCTTTTAGATGTGTTAAGGTGAAAGGAAATACACCAAAACAAACCTGCTCCTATTTTTACCTATCCCATTCCACAGAAACCTTGGGAAAGAGTTCACATAGATACATTGGAGTTACCTATGTCTGAGAATGGATATAAATATGTATTTGTTGCCATTGATTATTTTTCAAAGTTTTGTATTTTACAACCCATTCCAAATAAGAAAGCTGAAACTATTGCTTCAGTAATCTATGATCAGATAATCTGTAATTTCAGATAATGGAACTGAATTTAATAACAAAATTTATAAAAATTTATGCAGTTTATTTAAGATAAAGAAAATAAATATTTCAGTGAATCATTCACAAAGTAATGGAATTGTATAGAGGTTAAATAAGAAAATTATTACATGTCTTAGAAGTATGATGAGTCCTCATATTATAACTTGGGATATTTGGATTCTTTGTGTTAAATGTACTCTGAACAACTAAATTAACATAGCAACAAGTGAAACACCTCATTTTATTATTTTTGGAGAAAACAAAACTCCTCCATATGAAATCTTGATAGCAGAGCAGAATCCTGTGTATAATATAGATGATTATATCTCAAATAGGATAAACGCTTTTCAAAGTATTCACCAAAGAATTAGAAAACATATGCAGGAGTATTCATAAGAGATGAAAAAACAACAATACAAAATAACACATAAACTAGAATTAGAAATAGGAGATTTAGTCATGGTCAAACTACATTCACCCTATAATAAACTTTAACCAGGGTACACAGATCCATATAGAGTAATTGATTCTGTAAGTGGAAATATATGCAAGCTCTTACACTTAGAAACTAGGGAAGAATGGATAGGCCATTTAGATGATATGAAGAAGGTTAGGTTACAGTTCTATGAAGATAACTGCTGTGATACTCTATGTATCAATTTCAATAAACCAGAAGAGTATAAGGAATATCTTAATACTATAATATGTGAATTGAATATTAATCTTTATACATTTTACAGATGAAGACTGCCATTTTATTTCTACTGTACTTGGTGAGTCCCCTGGACTGGAATCCAATTCGTCCTGGAGCATTGGTACAACATCAAGGTAACCTGATAATGGTAGACAAGCTTTTTATGAAAGTTCTTGATTATAAAAACATAACTGATTAAAGATAATATTGACTCCTTGGGAGCGAATTCAGAATTATTAAAAGAGAACATTTCCAGTAAAAACGTTCAAAAGAAACTTGAAAATAAGATAAATGAGATAGAATATATGACACCAATAAGTAAAAGTGACCACATATTGGACGAACTGGAATTGAATGAGGAAAAATACATGGTAAAAACGGGAAGGTTAATGTATGGAAAAAATGATAAAATAAGATAATTCTTTCAAAAATCAGACTGGGAAAGGATACATAAGGAGGAAAGAACAAAAGACGAGAAATGGAATATTTTGATAAATATATATATATGAGTTGAAAAGTATGTTCCAAGACAAAAAAAAAAGAAAAAAGATATGTAAAGTGTTGATACAACATAAGATGTAGTGAGTTAAAAGACAAAAAAGATAAAGCTTGGATAAAATGGAAGAAAGACAAAAGAACTGAAAAATGGAAAATATATACTAGTTATAGAAATCAATATGTACAGGTGTGCAGAGAAGAAAAGAGAAAATACGAAAAATATGTCATAGAAAAATGTAAAGATCAACCAAAACTATTTTATAGATTTGTAAACAACAAACTAAAGAACAAACAAGAATTAGAGATACTACAACAAGGAGGAGTTGAATACACAGACGAAATAGAAATTGTGAACAAGCATTTTAAATATGTGTTTACAAGGGAAAACAAACAACTTAGAGATGTCGAGTGGGAGGAGAAAGTCCCCCCCCCCTATGTAAGAGATAGAAGTAACAAGGAAAGAAATAATGAATCACTTGAGTAATCTCGATGTCAGAAAATCGCATGAACCAGATGAAATGGCAAACTGGATTTTGAGAGAATGCAGGAACGAACTAACAGACAAAATACATAGTCTAATAAACAGTTTGTTGAAAGAAGGAAAAGTTCCAGAAGACTGGAAAAGAGCAAATATAGTACCAATATATAAAGGGGACAAGGAAGACCCTACTAACTATAGACCTGTCTCTCTTAAAAGTACGATAGCTAAAATTTGTGAAAGAATTATCAAAAGTGGATGGGTAAGGCATTTGGAAAAAAACGAAGTACTAAATCCAAAGCAACTTGAATTTAGACAAAGGCGATCATGCATCACAAACTTAACATGTTTCTATTCAAGGCTAATAGATGTAACATAAGAAAAATATGGATGGACTGATTGTGCATTTCTAGACCTGAAAAAAACTTTCGATAAGGTGCCACATAAGAAATTGCTAAAGAAAAAAAGAAACTATAGGAGGAATACAGGGCAAACTGCTGAAGTGGATGGAAGACTTCTTGCATGAAATAAAAATGAGAGTGGTGATAAGAGACAAACATTCTAATTGGAATGAAGTGATTAGTGGAGTTCTACAAGGAACAGTTCTGGCCCCAATAATGTTTACTATATATATTTATGATATGGGAGATAGAATTCAATATTAAGAAGCGCTTATATTAATGAAATTTGGAAGAAAAAAAAAAGAACAGTGGGATCATAGAAATTGGGAGAGGAAGAAATTAAAAAAGTAAAAAATGAGAAGGACCTGGAAGTCATCATTATGAATAATATGTCCCCTGAGAAATATATAAACAAAATTTTTGGAGAAACTTATAAATAAATAAGAACAAAGTGACATTTACATACCTGGACGAAGAAATGATGAAGAAAATACTAATCTCTTTGATAAGACCAAGATAGGAGTATGCAGCAACGACGTGGTCGCCAAGTACAAAAAAAAAATGTATAACAAATCTTGAAAGAATACATAGAGTAAATGCGAAATTGGCACCAACACTCTCAAAACTATCATATGAGGAGAGACTAGCAAAACTTAAGCTACAGCCATTAGAGCAAAGAAGAGACAGAGGAGACTTGATAACTATTTATAGAGTCATGAAAGCCAAAGAAACTATTGATAGAGAGGATCTAATAAAATGGGATAGTAGAGATACAAGAAGACACGGAAATAAAATCAAGAAAGACAGTTATAGAAAGTTATAGAAACGGCCGTTTTATTAAATCGGCGACCCCCCCCCCCCCCAGTCTCCGTCTCTTAATTCAGAAATGGAGAAGATGGGGAGAAATCCCTTTGGTCCTCAATTTATTTCTCATACATACTCACCCCTCATCCTCCACCTACCCCCCCCTCATGCATCCCAGTATCATCCATACACAACCATTTACATTCACCCCTATCTTCTGTCCTCTGCCGTCCTTCCTCAACGAATATTCCCCTCTTTCCAAATGCCCCTTTTACACCATCCATCCGTGTCATCCTATGTCATCCCTCGTGTTCACTACTTCCATCTCTGCCTTCACACCTCTTTTACTAGTCTTTCTTATCTCGTTCTTTCCATGTATCCAAACCATCCTAATACTCTTTCATCAACCCTATTTTCCAACTCCCTTTCCACCCCTGTTCTCCTCCTCACCTCCTCATTTCTAACTCTATGCAGCCTAGTAACACCTATCATACATCTCAGGCATTTCATCTCAAACAAATTCAAACTCCTTCTCTCCTCCTCCCTTATGTTCCATGTTTCTGCCCCATACAGTGCTGTTGGTACAATCAATCCTTCATACATTCGTCTTTTAACATACATTTCCAAATGTCTATCCCATTACACTTTTTAATCCCGAACGGCATTTACTCGCTTCTCTCAATCTACATTCTGCCTCCACCCTCACTCCTCCCTTGCCTGCCACATTTGCACCCAAGTACCTAAAACTATCCATTTCCTCCCTTAATACTCACTTTCAGTTTACTGCCTCTTTCTCCCCTTGTACATCTCATCACCTTACTTTTACCCACATTTATCTTCAACTTCCTTCCTTCGCACACTTTCCCAAACTCTATCACTAGCTTCCTTAATCCCTCTGATCCTGCCACAAGCGCAGTGTCGTCAGCAAATAACAACTGGCTTATCCCTTACTTTTCACCATTTTCTTTAACCTGACCCACTACCTCTCGCACCACCCCATCCATGTATAAAATGAACAGCTAGGGTGACATAACACATCCCTGACGAAGTCTCACCTTTACCTCAAAGCACTCACTCTTTTCTTTTCTAATCCAAAAACATGCTCTACTACTGTCGTAAAAACTCTTCACTTTTCTTAACAGCTTTCCACCCACCTATCCATTATATCTGCAAAACCTCCCACAGTGCCTTCCTGTCTACCCTACCATAAACCTTTTCCAGATCCATAACCCCCCCCCAAAAAAAAAAATCCTTGCCTTTTTCTAAAAGTTTCTCACATATCTGTCCTACCACAAAAATCCTACCGGTCCTAAACCCACACTGTTCCTCACCAACTACTCCCTCTTTTCCTCTCCTAATACTATCAATCAAGACCCTCCCATAAGCCTTCCCAACTACATTTAACAAACTGATCCCTCTGAAACTACTACAATCACACTTGTCCCCCTTTCCCTTGTAAAGTGGAATTATACAATCCTCCGGCACTCTACCTTCTCTTAAACTAACATTAAATAACCTCACCAGCCAGTCCACCATCACTGTACCTCCTTTTTTTAGACATTCTGCATGGCATCCACCCAATCCAAGTGCCTTAACTGCTCTCATCATCTTTATTTCTCCTCCATATTCCTCACCCATCACGGTCATTTTCTTTACGTTTCCCACTGCAACTACCTTTCCCTCCCTATCCTCCTACACATTAACAACTCCCTAAAATACTCAGCCCACCTTCCTTTCACTGCCTTCTCTTCCATTATCATCTCTCCACCTGCACCTTTTACCTTTTCCTCTCTATTTGATTCGCCTCCTCTTTCTCTCCTAATTTATTTCCAAAACATTTTACTACTTTCAAAATTTTCTGTCATACACTTACTCCATTTCACATCTGCTCTCCTCTTTTCCTCCTTTATGTTATGCTTTACTTCTCTTCTCTTTATTTTGTACCTCTGATATGATTCCCTCATCCTAATTTGTAACTAATCTATGTGAGCTTGATTCTTCTCATCTACACCCTTCTCTACTTCCTCATCCCACCACTTATTATCTTTCCTCCTATTTCCTCCTGTCCTCCATATTCCACACACCATCTTTGCACCCCTTATGACTCCCTCCTTAAACCATCCCCGTTCCTCTTCCACTCCTAGTTCTTCTCTATCCTCCACTCCCTCCCACTCTTCTCTCAGCATCTTCTTATACTCCTCCTTTCGTTTCTCATTTAAGCAGTTCACTATAAGCATCTCCCTATCGTCTGCCCTTTTCCTCTTTCTCTACCTCTCCTCCACTCTCAACTGTCATACTCTTACCCCATTTCACATCTGCTCTCCTCTTTGCTTCCTTTATCTTAAGCTTAACTTCCTTTCTCTTTACTTTGTACCTCTCATACGATTCCCTCGTCCTAATTTGCAGCCAATCTATGAATGCTTGATTCTTCTCTTCTACACATTTCTTTGCTTCCTCATCCCACCACTCACTACCCTTCCGTCTATTTCCTCCCGCCCTCCTTGTTGCACACATCATCTTTGCACACCTTATGACTTCCTCCTTGAACCATCCTAATTCCTCCTCCACTCCTAGTTCTAGTCTATCCTTTACTCCCACTCCTCTTTCAGTTTCTTCTTAAACTCACTCTCCTTTTTTCCTCATTTAAGCAGTTCACTCTAAGTACCTCCCTACCTTCTGCCCTTTTCCTCTTTCTCCACCTGTTCTCCACTCTCATTTTACCTTCCACCAGAAAATTATCTGATATTCCCCCACTTTCTCCCCTTAGAACATGTACATCCTTAACTCTTCCTACTATACTCCTGGTTACCACTATATATTCCATTAACGCTCTATCCACCACCCTTCCATCCACCACTCTCTCCCATGTGTATTTTCTTCCGAAAAACTATTTGCTATCATCTCTCTTTTGAGACACATCTCCACCATCAACTCTCCACTACCATGTTTTCCTGGAACTCCACACTTCCCAATCACTCCATCCATTGGTTCATTTCTTACCCTAGCATTAAGGTCTCCCAATACAACTACATTAAAATTTTTCCTAATCCCTCTATGCACTCACTTGAATACATTCAGAAAGCCTCCCTTTTCTCTCCGCTCTTCTCACTACCAGGCCCATATGCACTTACAAAGACCCACATCTCCCTTCCCAGCTTCACCTTATCCACATTAACCTTGGAGAAACCTCCTGCCACTCCACTACACGCTTCACTTACTAGTATAGCCTCCCCTTCTCTCCTTCGTCCTCTTTTCGCTCCTGCGAACCTTCCAACTACACTCCCAAACTCACACCCGCCCCTCCCTGTCAATTTAGTTTCATTCAATGACAACACATCCATCTTTCCTCTCAACGACATACTGCATATCTCTTCCCTTTTACTCACATTTGTACACCATGCACGCACATTAAATGACCTAAACCTTAGGGTATTGGATGGAAAATTCCTAGACCCTCTTATGCCTTTACTTTTTTTTTTTTTAGAAATGTCCTCTTTGTGGCTACATGTAACAGAAACCCTAGTCCTACACACACACACACACACACACACACACACACACACACACACACACACACACACACACACACACACACACACACACACACACACATCACATACACACACACACACACACACACACACACACACACACACACACACACACACACACACATATATATATATATATATATATATATATATATATATATATGTATATATATATGTATATATATATATATGTATATATATATATGTATATACATACATATACCAAGGCTTTTTCCCCCTTCCAAGGGAGGTAGCCAAAAAGGGAAAGGCATAAAAACACTCCCACCCATTTCATCCCTAAATACACTCCACACCCCTCCCACCCTTCCTCTCATCTGAGCACCTCCTGGATGACGGGTCATCCCTGCACCCTGCCCACCGCCTTGGGTCAGAAGCAGTGTCGCAAGACACAGTACATCCACAGCAAGGCCGCTTCATTTAATCGGCGACCCCCCCTCTCCGTCCCCCTTTGCATATAAGGCGAGGACGGGGAGAAATCCCTTCGGGCTGCGTCAAAATTTACTCACACATACTACCCCCCCCCCCCCCCGCCCATTCCTCCTCATGCAGTCACAACATTATCCATATACAACCATTCTCCACTCACCTCTGTCTTCCGTCCTCTCCCTTCCTTCCTCAACAGACATTCCCCTCTTCCCCAAAGCCCCCTTCACCCCATCCATCCACCTCATCCTAGGACGTCCCCTCATGTTCACTCCCTCCACATCTGCCTTCCATACCTCTTTTACTAGTCTTTCTTCACTCATTCATTCCATGTGTCCAAACCATCCTAATATTCTTTCATCAACCCAATCTCCCAAATCCTTTTTCACCCCTGTTCTCCTCCTCACCTCCTCATTTCTCACTCTATCCAGCCTAGTAACCCCCACCATACTTCTCAGACACCTCATCTCAAACACATTCAAACTCCTTCTCTCTTCTTCTCTTATGTTCCACGTTTCTGCCCCATACAGTGCTGTTGGCACAATCACTCCTTCATACAGTCTCCTCTTCGCATCCATTCCCAAATGTCTATTCCTCATTACACTCTTTAAACCACCAAGGCATTTACTCGCTTCTCTCAATCTACATTCTACCTCCACCTTCACTCCACCTTTTCCTGCTACACTTGCACCCAAGTATCTAAAACTATCCACTTCCTCCAGTCGCTCTCCCTTAATGTTCACTTCCAGTCTACTGCCACTTTCACCCCTTGTACATCTCATCACCTTACTTTTACCCACATTTATCTTTAGCTTTCTTCTATCACATACTCTCCCAAACTCTGCCACCAGCTTCCTCAATCCCTCCTCTGACCCTGCCACAAGCGCAGTGTCGTCCGCAAACAACAACTGGCTCACCTCCCACTTTTCTCCATTTTCTTTAACCATCTCCAATCCCTGACTCACTACCCTAGCATTCACCTCTCGCACCACCCCATCCATGTATAAGTTGAACAGCCAGGGCGACATAACGCATCCTTGACGAAGTCCCACCTTTACTTCAAACCACTCACTCTCTCCATTTCTAATCCTAACACATGCTCGACTACTCTCATAAAAACTCTTGACAGCTCCCAAAAGCTTTCCTCCTATCCCATAAATCTGCATAACCTCCCACAGTGCCTTTCTGTCTACCCTATCATAAGCCTTTTCCAGATCCATAAAAGCCCAAAAAACATCCTTCCCCTTTCCTATAGCTTTCTCACATATCTGTCTTACCACAAAGATCTGATCTACACAACCTCTACCCGTCCTAAATCCACACTGTTCCTCACCAATTACTCCTTCTGTTCCTCTCCTAATCCTCTCAATTAAGATCCTCCCATAAGCCTTCCCTACTACACTCAACAGGCTAATCCCTTTGAAATTACTACATTCACACTTGTCCCCTTTTCCCTTGTAAAGAGGAACTATACAGGCACTACTCCAGTCCTCCGGTACTCTACCCTCTCTCCAGCAAACATTAAATAACCTCACCAACCAGTCCACCATCACTGAACGTCCCTTTTTCAGACATTCTGCATGACATCCATCCAGACCAGGTGCCTTACCTGCTTTCATCATCTTTACAACTGCCTTCACCTCATCCTTCCTTATTTCTCCTCCATTCTCCTCACTCATCACTCTCATTTTCTTCGCATTTACCACTGCAGCTATCTTTCCTTCCCTATCCTCCTTCACATTCAGCAACTCCCTAAAATATTCTGCCCATCTTCCCCTTACTGCCCTCTCTTCCATTATCATCTCTCCATCTGTACCTTTTACCTTTTCTTCCCTACTTGATTTGCCTCCTCTTCCTCTCTTAATTTCTTTCCAAAACATCTTTTTATTACTTTCAAAATTTTCTGTCATACTCCTACCCCATTTCACATCTGCTCTCCTCTTTGCCTCCTTTACCTTTTGCTTTACTTCTCTTTTCTTTTCTTTGTACGTCTCATATGACTCCCCTGTCCTCTTTTGTAACCAATCTGTGAATGCTCGCTTCTTCTCTTCTACAACCTTCTTTGTTTCCTCATCCCACCATTCACTACCCTTTCTTCTATTTCCCCCTGTCCTTCTTGTTCCACACACCATCCTTGCACACTTTAAGACTCCCTCCTTGAACCATCCCCATTCCTCCTCCACACCCATCTCTGCTCTATCCTTTACTCCCTCCCACTCCTCCTTCAGCTTCTTTTCGTACTCCTTCTCCTTTTCCTTTTCATTCAAGGAGTTCACTCTAAGAACCTCCCTACCTTTTGTCCCTTTCCTCCTTCTCCATCTATCTTCCACTCTCAGCTTACCTTCCACCAAAAAATGATCTGATATTCCCCCACCCTCTCCCCTTAGCACATGTACATCCTTAACTCTTCCTATCATAATCCTATTTACCACACACACACACACACACACACACACACACACACACACACACACACACACACACACACACACACACACACACACACACACACACACAGACACACACACACACACACATATATATATATATGTATATATATATATATATATATATATATATATATATACATATATATATATATACATATATATATGTATATACACATATATATATATATGTATATATATATACATATATATATATGTATATATATATGTATATACACATATATATATATATGTATATATATATATATACATATATATATGTATGCATGTATATATATATATACATATATATGTATATATATATATACATATTATATATATATATATATGTATATATATACGTATATTATATACATATATATATATATATATATACACAAATATACACATTATATATACATGTTTATATATAATATATGATATATATATATAATGTATATATATAATTATATATATATATATATATAATATACGTATATATATACAAATATACACATTATACATACATATTTATATATAATATATGATATATAATATATATATACATATATGTATATATATATATATATGTATATATATATATATATATATATATATATATATATAATGTATATATACCTATATATACATATAAATATACAGATTATATATACATATTTATATATAATATATGATATATATAATATATATGATATATGTATATATATATATATACATATGTATATATACATATATATACCGAAAGGCTTTTTCCCCCTTTTATGTTTATATATATGCACAAGTTTCTTAAGAAAGGAAAAAAAATCATTCGAAAAAAATAATTTCATGAAGTCAAAAAAGTAATCTTAAACCCCAAAACAAAAGAAACAAAAGAAATACAAAGAGAAAAACATGAATCTCCTTCTACAATATGAAATGCGTGTAAAATACAAAGAACAGGTATATTCCACAATAAAAATATAAACACAGAAGAGCAGAACGAAATACTGGATACAAGAAACATGAAAATCGAGCAATGAAGCAAACTGTTGAAACGCTTTGAAAATCAAAAGAATATTGCACGGGACATGTGAAAGAGATATGAAACTTCGACGAGGGTCATCTAGACTACGAAGCCTTTTTCATCGCTGTTGACAAACTAGTGAAGACTACCAAACACGAGGGCAGACACAAATCCAATGACACTTTGGAAGCAGAACCCTCTGGCCAGGTACAGAGGCTGTTTTGTCTTCACCAAGGGATTGAGCGGTCCCGTTGCGAACCATCAACGCTAAACTCTTACTTTATGATAAATCTAACAGTATCTGAATAAAAGCAGGGACTGATAGAGTATTTGAATTTAATCTAGAATGTATTTCCTCTTTCAGCTAACCAAAACGAAATCGTAAGAGTCTCTCTGAAGATGAGGCCCCCTATGTTAATTACCGATCGCAGTATGGCCCTACAAGCGAAATTAATGAATGAATAACTAAAAAATATATATATAAAATATGGAGTGACAAAAATAACTGACCAACAGCTCAATAGCATTATATGATAATGCTTACGATCGTAATTACAGTAAGATTAATGACGAGAAGAAAAAATAATGCGAAAAAATGAAAGAACAAATCAGATATAAAAATGATGGAGAAAAATATATAAAAAATAAGCATTACGAGTCAAGTTGATCTCATAGAAAGTATGTCTGCATTACGCTATCGGCTTTCATCCTAATGAACATAAGGAAATGTGTTCCCTCTGTAAAGGATGGAAACGAAAGAATTAACAGAAGCAAATGTAAAAGGAAACAACTGTGGGTGACAGAAAAAGAGTAAATTAAAGGAGGTGGGAAAAAAAGAAAATAGGAAATGGAAGGAGGGTAAGGAAGAGGAAAATGGAGCGAAGGAAGAGGAAGAAGAGGATAGTGGAGGGAGGGGAGAAGGGGGAGGGAGAAAGAGGAAGTGAGGGTGTAGGAAGAGAAGAAAGAGGAAGAAAAAGAGTGGGAAGGTAGGGAGAGGAGGGAGAGAGGAATGAAGGCAGGAGAAAGGAGAGAAAGGAATTACAAAGGGTGGGAGGGTAGTAAGGAGGGTAGGAATATCTTTTCAGCACTAACTAGCGCTTCTATATTTGATGAACAACACTGCACCGAAGAACCATAGATGTGGATGAAGAGGAGGACTACGAGGAGGAGATGGAGGAGGAGGAGAAGGAAGACGTGGAGTAGGAGGAGGAGGAGGAGGAGGAGGAAGACGTGGAGTAGGAGGAGGTGGAGGAGGAGATGAAAAGAGGAAAGAGGAAGATCAAGGAGGAATAAGAGAAGGAGGAGGAGAAGCAGGAGGGTAGGAGGAGGAGGAGGAGGAGGAGGAGGAGGAGGAGGAAGAAGATAAGGAGGAGGAGAAGCAGGAGGGTAGGAGGAGGAGAAGGAGGGGAGGAGGAGGAGAAGCAGCAGTAGTAATGGACGGAGGGAGAAGTGAGTGAAGGAGGGAGTTTGATATAGCATGAATTGAGACGACTGAAAGCTATCGAGAACCAGAGGTGAGGTGAATCAAATTGTCTGTCTTTGATCGGTAGGCAAAGCAACAAGAATATAAATGAAAGTAAATAAAAAACAAACAAATTGATAAATAAATAAATAGATAAATAAATAGATAAATAAGATGAATAAATAAATGAGTAATATATAAACTCAGCAGGAAGACGAAGGAGGATGGCCTGTAGATTTCTTAAGATTAACAAGAGCAAAGAAGTACTATTTTATAAAGGAGATCGATCGATATGTTATTTTGGTACTTAGCCGGCCTCGACCAAGGCTACTACTTTTGAGAATAATACTATACTCAAGGAATGGGTCGATATAGGTGTTAAAATGAGGATATAAGAAAGGAATTATAAGAGTAGGAAGGCGAAATGACAGAAGTTAAAAGTAGCTAGTAATTTTTTTCTCCATTGTTGAAAATTGATTTCCAAGCATAAAAGAATATTGCGCAACTCTGAACCGTAGGGGTGTCACTAAAGGCCCTAAAATATAGACAACATAAAACTTGTTCTCATTACCCCATACGAGTCCGAGCGATAAGCGAGTTCATCATAGGGGAAGTGAGCCAAGGAAAGAGAGACACACAGACAGACAGAGAAAGACAGACAGACAGACACAGACACAGACACAGACACACGCACACGCTTTCACCACCCCTAGTCACCACTGTCACCACCACTGTCGGTTCTCGATGTTTACATTTAAATTTGACTTGTAATATCACTCGTCTCAAGGCCCCTTGCCTTCTTTTTCCTGTAGTCTCACTATTTTCTAGGCCCCGTGCCTAGTTCTCTCGTCCTTTGGGTTAATAAAAGGGTGGTGAATTTTATTTCTTCTTTCACTGTAATTTCACCTACTGGTTACACTCGGGATCTCTTTCTCTCGTCTCTACATCGTCTCTCCCTAGATCGTCTCTTGATCCTCTCTTGATCCTCTCTCCACACCCTCTCTCTCTATCTTCTGACGACATCCCGTATCCTACGCTAAGCTACTTTCGTCTGACGTCACTAATTTTTCTAATCCAATCTCCGGTGACTTCTGAAGTAAATGTCACTCCTTATGGGCGTGACTTTGAATTCATGCACCAATAGTTTTTTTCCTCCTTCTCCACCTTGCACCAATCCGGAAAGCCATTTCAATGCCACTAGCAAAATTGTTTACCTCAGCATTAGTCAAACGAAGCTAACCTGCGCTTACAGAGTTTGATTACATCATCGATTATAAAACAGTCACCACCGTCGGTGTGTTTACATAGACATAGCGTCACCTCATGTTTTCAAAACAACAGGCGAGCAGGCAGGCTCATTTACATTCGTACAACTACCGGCCTCTTACAGGGCTCGGCAGCTACCCTTGGTCGTCCCGACCAATTTCTTATTTCCCTCTTACAGGGCTTGCTAATATATTTCTAGAATAAGCTAATCTACCCTTGCGTAATTATTAATCTACCCTCCAAAATACATCATTCATGCAATAAATTGGGAATAATACATAAACATAATACCTATAAATGTGAATAACATGCATGTCAATATATATATAAGGTATTGAATTAAGCGGTTACATGGTTGATTTGCTTTGACAGAGCCAATCTCCGGAATACAACAAAGGCAATCAGTGCTGCCACTAACACTGAAAGTAAGGGTATGATAAGTATTGGTAGTATATGTAAATCATTTGAGGGAGATCTTGACAATGGTCTTCTCTTAATTTTCAAGGGAGGAGAGTTTTCAGGCAATGTGAAGTTGAAGGTTGAAATGTAGGTGTCATCGGTTAAATGCATTGTATTAAGGGTATTAGAAATGGTGGAAATAGTGTCTGCATGCAATTCGCAGTTATCCTGAATAGAGACAAGACCTTCAACCAAATCCAATTTAGGACTCAACCCGGGACAATTTATTGATACCTTTGTCTTGTTAGGGAAAAACAGGTAATGAGATCCTTGTATGTTACAATGAGGGATCTGGTCTACCAAAATTCGTTGGTAATGACAATTGTTCATAACAGACATATTCCTAACCAGAGAGTTCATGCGAAGCCTCTCGGAACACAAAAGAGATCATGCTTTCTCTTAGATTGTCTACAGAAAGGATGTAATTGATTAGAAAATTCACTATGAACACTAACTTTTCAAATGCAAAACACATTAATCTAGAGTTTGAGTGTCTCTTCTTGTTCAATATTCAGTTTTTTTTTTCAACACACTTCATTTTCAAAGACAGTCTTATTACTTTAAAATGGTCACAATACTCATGTGTGTACTCAGATGAGAGGTCCTTAAGTCCTTAAGATTCCAAGTCTGACAACAGCAGATCCTAGGTTTTAGGTTTCCATGTATCTGCTTGACACCAAGTTCCAGTTGTTTAGGTCTCCCATCCCAAATACAATACAAATGGTCAATACTATCTGTAAAATACATCAAGATTAATGTTCAACTCTTGAAAAATATCATTATAATATTCTCCATATTCTCCAGGGTTATTAATATTTATGCACAAAGTATTACTATAATCATCTTCATAGATCTGCAAGCTAATTTTCCTTATGTCATCTAAATGTCCTATCAATTCTTCTCTTGATTCTAAATGTTTAAGTTTAAACTTGTTTCCACCTGCAGAATCAATTACCCTATATGGACCAGTGTACCTTGGTGAAAGTTTATTATTGGGTGAGGTTACTTTGACCATTACTAATTCTCCAATTTTCAATTCTAGTTTATGAGCTATTTTGTGTTGTTGTTCCCTCATCTCTTGTGAATACACCTGCATATGTTTCCTAACTCTTTGGTGAATACTTTGAAGAGTATTTATCCTATTGGATATATAATCATCCATATTATATATGGGTTTTTGCTCTGCAGTCAACATTTCATATGGCAGAGTTTTGTCCTCCCCAAAAAATATAAAATGAGGTGTATCCCCAGTTGCTACATTAATTTGATTGTTCAGGGTACACTTAACACAAGGAATCCAAGTATCCCAAGTTACACTATGAGGACTTATTAGGGTTCTAAGACATATAATTATCTTTTTGTTTAACCTTTCTACTACTCCAGTACGTTGGGGATGGTTAACGAGTATATTGACTTTCTTGATGTGGAATACATTACATAGATTTTCTAAGATTTTGTTATTAAATTCAGTCCCATTATCTGAAACTAGGATGTTAGGTGTAGTAAAATTACAGATTATCTGATCATAGATTACGGAAGCAATAGTTTCAGCTTTCTTATTGATTATGGGTTGTAATATACAAAATCTTGAAAAATAATCAATAGCAACAAATAGGTATTTAAATCCGTTCTCGGACATTGGTAATTCCAATGTATCCATGTGAACTCTTTCCCAAGGTTTCTGTGGAATGGGATAGGTGAGTATAGGAGCAGGTTTTGGTGTATTTCCCTTCACCTTTACACATTTTACACACTTTTCTATATAATCATATATAGTTTTCTTCATACCTAGCCAAAAGTACTTAAGTTGTGCCTGTCTATAAGTTTTATCCTTTCCAGGATGTGAACTACAATCACTATCATGAAGTAACTTCAATATCTCATTTACCAGAGTTTGTGGTATAACCAACTGATTTACTTGACCTCTAGAAATATCTTTCCCATTTACAAATGTTTTCCTATACAATATTCCATTAATCAAATGAAATTCCTCTATCTTATACCCCTTTGGTAGCTTTGGAGGATCTCCTCTTGGGTTCATTAAATGCTTGATTATTGAATCACATGTCTCATCATCTCTCTGTTCTCTTATTAACATTTCTTCATCTAAAGTTACTAATTCTTCTATACTACAAACAAAATTAATCAACCCAGTCCCAGTCATTGGTTGACTAATGTTTCTAGAAAGTGGATCTGCTACATTCCTTCTACCCGGAATATATTCAAATTGAACTTCATAGCACTGAAGTATCGCAAACCATCTAGCAAGTCTGCCTCTAAGATTCTTATGCTTAAATAAGTTCTGAATAGCTGTGTGATCAGTCCAAACTCTGATGGGATACCCTAGTATCATATCCCTAAAACTTTCTAAGGAATAAATTACTGCTAAAGTTTCTCTTTCAGTTATAGAATAGTTTCTCTCCGCACTATTACAAAGTCTGGATGTGTAAGCTATGGGTTTCAAAGTTCCATTTCTCTCTTGCATTAGTATGCCTCCTAACCCTATGTCAGACGCATCAGTACAAAGAATAAATTCTTTTTCATAGTCGGGAAAAATTAAAATAGGTGAACTCGTGAGTTTATCTTTCAACTTGTCAAAAGCTTGCTGTTGCGCAGGTCCCCACATGAACTTTGAGTCCTTTCTCAACAAAGAACTTAGTGGATTAGCAATGTCAGCATAACTTTGAATGAATTTTCTATAATATCCTGTTAATCCCAAAAAGCTCCTAACCTTGTCTACATTGGTCGGAACTGGAAAATTCTTGACAGCGTCAACCTTTGAATTTACTGTACTCAGCCCGTGTCTGTCTATCTTATGTCCTAAGTAAATGACACTGTCTTGCAAGAACTTACATTTTTCAAGTTTTACTTTTAACCCAGCTTCTCCTAGTCTTGAGAATATCAAATCTAATTTCTTAAAGTGCTCCACTGCAGTCTGAGAAACTATTAAAATGTCATCTAGAAATACACTGGCAGTGTTTCCTAACAATCCATCTAGAATAGTATTCATTAATCTCATGTAAGTTAATGGACTATTACATAACCCAAATGGCATTCTCTTGAACTCATAATGTCCTGTTGTAGTAGAAAATGCTGTAAACTCTCTTGAATCTTCATGCAATTCTATTTGCCAAAAAGCTGATTTGATATCTATAGTACTAAAATATCTATTCTCAGTTCCCAAACTTCTCAAAATGTCACCGATAATGGGTAATGGTAACCTGTCACGAATGGTGTGCTTATTCAGTTCCCTGTAATCAATAACTGGTCGCATAGTCCCATCAGACTTTGGTACTAAGATCAACGGAAAATTCCACTCACTTTTACTATGTTCAATAATATCCTGTGATAACATTTCAGTGATGAGTTTATCTACTACAGCTAATTTAGAGTGAGGAACTCTGTAGGCTGGTATGTAGATAGGTTGTGTTCCTGGTTTTAACTTAATGTGATGTTTTAAAACAGTTGTTTTGCCTAAGGCGTCCCCCGGCAAAGCAATTGCTTTTTTATGTTTCATAAGCAAAGCAAATAAAGCTTCATCCAACTCAGGGCAATTAGTTGATTGTAATAATTCTTTATATCTATTTCTTAAGTCTTTGCCTTCTTGTACTGAACAAATTGATGAAGTTGGTAATTCTATCTCCTCACTATTCTCATTTAAAATCTTAATAGGTTTAGTACACACCTGAATACATCCTATTTGTGTACCTTTCTTTAAAACTATCTCTTTATTCATAGTATTAATTACTAATACTTCTACTCTGTTCTTATTTGTCTTATAAATCCCTGAGTCCCACTTCAATCCTTTAAGTTTAACTGATTCTGGGACTGTAATTACTTCAGAGTCTACATTGATTCCTTTCAAACACACTTCAACCTTATTAATTGACATGGGATGTAACAATGTCGACCTTGTTAATCCGCAATCCGCAATTCTCAAGGCATCTGTGGTTGATAATTTAGTAATCTCTGGGATTTCCTGAACTTCTGAGTTGGGTTCACAAATTGTTTTACTTTCTGTAGGGTTGGACCGCTCGGCCTCGCTATCTAGGATAGAAATGTTATCTAAGGATTCATTGATTCCTGTCACTGGTCTTAAGTCTGGTTGATTTAAGAATGGGATTAACTGTGACTTCACTAAAATTCCTAAGTCAGCAGGACAAATTACCATGTTTTCTTTTCTCATAGTTGCAAATCCTATCAATAAATCTCCTGGAAAAACAGACTCTTCTACCACTATCACTGGGATGTACAATTGTTCATTTGTATACAAGGCAACTTCTAGCTCAATCTTACCTAATGTTTTTAACTGATTTCCAGTTACACCTTGCAATGTGTAACGGATTGGTTCCAACATTTTCACTCCTGGGTTCAACTGGTTTAAAACATTACTAGTAATTACATTAACTACAGACCCTGTATCAATAAAAATTTGAATAGGCTTATTGAAAACTTTACCCGCAATGAGAGGTCCTACAGAAGTTTTACCAACAGTAATTATCAGTTTGTCAGTTTCTTTCATCTCCCTTGCATTCCCATATTTAACATAATACCGCCTATCGGTATATATATGGGGAGGTCTGAAATGGTTTATTCTGTGTCTGGGGGTTTTCCTCTTAGCCCTGGGGGTACCCGAAAATTCCGGCATTCATGAGTTCTGTGTCCGATTATATTATGGTAAATACAGAATGGAGGGTTCCTACATTGATACTCATTGTGACCTTCGTATTTGCAATTTCTGCAAATAATCCCATAAAAACATTCTTGTGCCTTGTGTCCCCATGCATTACAATTAAAACATAGGATTCTGGTATCCCTATCCCTAGATGGACTTCTAGCATGCCGCCTATGTCCTACTTCTGTTTTCTTAAACTCTCTAGAGTTCCTATATTGGCTATGTTGATTTATAGGCATTACATATGGGTTTATTGTTCTGGTCTCACTATATCCTTGAAGAAGATAATCTACTTCTCCTAAACAGATATTTGATTTTAAATCTTTGTACAGCCTTTCTGCTGTTAAGTCATCAGAATTCTTTGCCAATAAGCTAAATGTAATCAATTTGATTACCTGTGAGATTTTCATCTTCTCACTAGATCTTTCTATCCAGTCTGAATCTTTCAAGATAGAATTCATGTCTTTTGACCATCTATCTAATCTAGCTAAGTACTCTGTGTCAGTTTCACTTGTCCTAACTTCCTTAATCATTTTTACCAATGATCTAATAGGATTCTGATCACATTTGGACATGAAATGTTTAAGAAAGGCTGTTTTGTAATTATCATATTGATTAATTGCTTCCATTTGCTGGAAGTTAATGACAAACCTCGCCCTTCCATGCTCTGGATCTATATTCTCCTTGGGAATCTCAATCTTACGATTCTCATTTGTAATGTTTTTACTAACTATAAGAGTGTCAATGAGGTTCAGGAACTTGTTTACACCATATGTGTTAGACTCTCCTGTGAATTTTGGAATATTTGTATTTGATGTGTGAATTTCGTGTCTCAACACGTTAGAATTCTGAGGGGTACTCATACTTATTACTAATACCTTGCTTTAGCCTGGCTGCTTGCGATGTCGCTTCGTGATGTCAATGTCTGGTTTGACGTCCTTCTACGGTCTTGTCATTCGTCAACGACGTTGTTCCTCCTCCATCACACACTCTGCCTTGAAGACCGCCTTGTAGATGATGATCACCTTGAAGAATCTTGAAGAATACTTGTTCCCAACGTAGCAGTTACTTGAAGTTGTAGATTTCTCTCGTAGTCGTTTTGGTTGTCTTGTTCCCGTAGACTTCTTGCGCCACTTCTCT
>NC_134780.1:64642967-64655467 GCF_046742065.1 Oratosquilla oratoria | reverse complement strand
TCTGTTTCGTCGCAGATAAGCAGCGCAGCCTTTGTTGACTATACAACTTTGAAGTAGTCATAGAGGCGAAGGAAAAATTTAAGGATACCAGAAAACAAGAACAGCAGCAGCTAAAAGTGATCAGGCGAAGGTAAGAGACATAGTGAGATATAGACAGACAAACATATGCATACACACTATATATATATATATATATATATATATAATCACACAAGAAACCCACATTCGGAGAAAATAAACTTCGAATAAAAGAATGAAAGAAGATTCTATACTCGGCTACCAACTGTAGCCCTCTTCAGGAAGAAGGCTACGGTTGGTAGCCGAAATATAGAATCTTCTTTCATTCGAAGTTTATTTTCTCCGATTGTGGGTTTCTTGTGTGTTATTTACAAATGTGCTCTTACATTTCTGTTTAGAGAGAGAGAGAGAGAGAGAGAGAGAGAGAGAGAGAGAGAGAGAGAGAGAGAGAGAGAGAGAGAGAGAGAGAGAGAGAGAGAGAGAGAGAGAGAGAGAGAGAGAGAGAGAGAGAGAGAGAGAGAGAGATAGAGAGAGAGAGAGAGAGAGAGAGAGAGAGAGAGAGAGAGAGAGAGAGAGAGAGAGAGAGAGAGAGAGAGAGAGAGAGAGAGAGAGAGAGAGAGAGAGAGAGAGAGAGAGAGAGAGAGAGAGAGAGAGAGAGAGAGAGAGAGAGAGAGAGAGAGAGAGAGAGAGAGAGAGAGAGAGAGAGAGAGAGAGAGAGAGAGAGAGAGAGAGAGAGAGAGAGAGAGAGAGAGAGAGTGGGGAGGAACGGGGAGGGACGGAAAGGAATGGGGAGGGACGGGAAGACACGAGGAGGGATAGAGAGACACGAGGAGGGACGGAGCTGAGGATCTCGTAATAGACGAAAACGTTTAGGAGAGACACTGGAAGACACTGAGGAGACATTGGGAGAGACACTGAGGGAGACACTGAGGGAGACACTGGGGGAGACACTGGGGGAGACACTGGTGGAGACACAAGGGGAGACACTGGGGGAGCCACGGAGACAGGGAGACAGGGACAGGGAGAAGGGCAGAGACAAACAGTAGGACAGAGACAGTGAGAAAGACAGATACAGAGAAACTGAGACAAACAGAATGTCTGAGATAAAGAGAGACAGAGATGAATAGACAGGTAGGGAATTGGATGGATGGGTAGATTAATAGAAACGGAGAATTAGACACACGCAGATACTAAAAATAGAGGGAAAGAGAAATAGAAATAAAGAGAAAAAAGAAAAATTATAACAAAAAACTAAAACGAAAATAAAAGCAAAAGAGAAGGTAAAAAAAAAAGTTATAATTCTACGTATAAGAAAAATAAAAAAGGGTAAGATGAAAAAAGTCTTTCGGTAACAGCAAGGGCGATTATCCTTGGGGACGAGATTGTACCAAAGAAGTGGACATGTGGCCGTGGCAAAGGGGAGATGAAGTATGGCACAACATTGTAGTATTCAAAAGTTGAAAATTATCAGCACTTTCTTGGAAAATGAAAATTAGCCAGAGAAATAAAGAAAATATGAAAGAACCAAGGAAAAGAAAAGAAAAGAAGAAAGAGAGGGAGAGAGAGAGAGAGAGAGAGAGAGAGAGAGAGAGAGAGAGAGAGAGAGAGAGAGAGAGAGAGAGAGAGAGAGAGAGAGAGAGAGAGAGAGAGAGGGAGAGAGGAAATAGAGATATAGATATAGATATGTGGAAATAGAGATAGAAATGTAGAGATAAGAATAGAGATATAGATATAGATATGTGGAAATAGAGATAGAAATGTAGAGATAAGAATAGAGATATAGAGATAGAGACAGACACAGAGACAGAGAGACAGAGACAGAGACAGAGACAGAGACAGAGACAGAAACGGAGACAGAGACAGAGACAGAGACAGAGACAGACAGACCAAGAGAGAATGAGAGAGAGAGAGGAGAGAGAGAGAGAGAGAGAGAGAGAAATGAAGCAAGAACGAGTGGGGAAGCCTGGCTGAATTCCTTTGATCGTGGACGTAATAGGAAAGAGGGAGAGAAAGAGTGTGAATATATATGTTGGGCGGCCAGGTTTTGAAAATGGATATGAACGAGGGAGGAGGACAAAAGAAAAACGAAAAATAATCACAGAGGGATCAGTACTATGAGAACTCAAGGCCAAAGCGCATTCGACACCAACAGAATGGCCATCAAAGTGAAATTAGGAAGACGAGTGGGGAATACACGAATCGAAATGAAATTAAAAGAAACATCAGAAAATGAAAATAAAAATAAAGTATTATTGTTGGTCCAGAATTTGTTTTCCCTGACAGGAAAGGCCAATAAGGCTGAAATTGCGAAAAGACATATGCACTAGCTATCACCGATTTCCTCTATTCTCTCTCTCTCTCTCTCTCTCTCTCTCTCTATCTATCTATCTATCTATCTATCTCTCTTTCACATAAGAACATAACATAAGAATGAAGGAGACTGCAAGAGACCATAAGGCCTACACTAGGCAGCTCCGTATCCATCACCACCTGTCATCCCCATCCATAAAGTTGTCTAATCGTTTCTTAAAACAACTGATACTTTCAACGCTTACTACATGGTTACTAAGTTTATTCCATTTGTCAACCACCCTATTAGTAAACCAATTCTTGCATATTTCCTTTTTAAATCTAAATTTTTCCAGTTTATATCCATGTCTGCAAGTCCTGCCCTGTTGTTTTAATATGATGACCTTGTTTGTATTACCCTTGTTAAAGCCTTTGATCCATTTGAACACCTCTATTAGATCACCCCGCACTCTGCGTCTTTCCAGAGAGTGTAAGTTAAGGTGCCTAAGCCTCTCTTCGTAAGGCAAATTTCTGAGTCCATGTATCATTTTGGTCATTCTTCTCTGTTCTGATTCTAGTGAATTGATGTCCATTCTGTAGGACCGAGACCAAAATTGTACCGCATAATGAAGGATGGGTCTAACTATCGCTAGATAGAGTTTAATAATTACCTCTGCACTTCTATTCGTTACCGATCTAGCAATGGAACCTAATGCTCTGTTAGCTTTATTCCTGGCGCTAATGTATTGTTTCCTGGTTTTAAGGTCCGGACACACTAGAACTCCTAAGTCTCTCTCGCACTCAGTTTTCTCTAAAAGAGTGTTATCTAAGTTGTATCTATTTTTTGGGTTGTGTAACCCTACGTTTAACACGCTACACTTAGAGATATTGAAGTTCATTTGCCATTCCACCGATCATGTGAACAATTTGTTAAGATCATCCTGCAGAATCTCTGTGTCGTCTCCTGACCTAATTAGGCGTCCTATTTTAGTGTCGTCCGCAAACTTACTAACATCACTATTTATCCCGTCGTTTTAGTCGTTTACATACATAATGAACAACAAGGGACCCAAAACCGAGCCCTGGGAGACCCCACTAGTAACATTACCCCACCTAGATTTTACTTCATTTATGGTGACCCGCTGTTTTCTGTTACTAATTCAAGCTCTAATCCATTCTAACACTTTTCCTCCTATGCCATGAGCTATGATTTTATTTAGTAGTCTCTGGTGTGGCACCTTATCGAACGCTTTGCTAAAGTCAAGGTAAATGATATCGTAATTATCATTGTTATCTGACGCCTTATATACTTTAGTGTAAAAGGATATATTAGTCACACACACACACACAAACACACACACACACACACACACACACACACACACACACACACACACACACACACACACACACACACACACACACACACACACACACACACACACAAGGATGGGTGCTCCCAGCACCCAGTTCGAATCCTGCCCAGGGCCGAAATTATTTTTCGGTATCGCTGTGCCTCGGGTCGTTACTCTGACTCTCGTGGGCGGGGAGTTGGGTGTGTGTGTGTGTGCAAGGTCATAGCATTACCCATAGATCGGACCTACGAGCTCTGAGCTCTCTTCCAGGAGGGAAATAGCTGTCGATCACGAGTCCAACACGTGATCCAAAGACCAAGTGAATACACACACACACACACACACACACACACACACACACACACATACACACACACACACACACACACACATACACACACACACACACACACACACACACACACACACACACACACACACACACACACATATTATATATATATATATATATATATATATGTATGTGTGTGTGTGTGTGTGTGTGTGTGTGTGTGTGTGTGTGTGTGTGTGTGTGTGTGTGTGTGTGTGTGTGTGTGTGTGTGTGTGTGTGTGTGTGTGTGTGTGTGTGTGTGTGTGTGTGTGTGTGTGTGTGTGTGTGTGTGTGTGTGTGTGTGTCTATATGTGTGTGTGTATACATGCATAATTCCTCCAAAACTATTACACTATAATCCCTCTTTTGTTGTTCCTAAAGGATTATATATTCTATTTTCAAACATGCTAATAATTTGTATGTTATTATCAATAATTCAATAGCACTTATATTTTTTGGAGACACGGCCGCACCTAGATAAGTGTTGGAAATTATATAATCATTCAATATATCAAAGTAATTACTCATTAAAGGTGTGCGTTCTCTCTTACGTGACCGTCTTTTTCACAGTTGTTTATTGTTTCAAGATTTTTTTTATCATAGAAATATGAATTTAGACATCTTTCATGGGGTTCTTATGAACACTAGCTACTGTACAGTATGTATTTTTCTCTGGTGACACATTATTCTCACATCAATAACACAAACCCAACGTTTCTTCCAAGAAAGACTTATGAGAGGATCCGAGGACCGTTGCCAGCCATTTTGGTGCTGCGGGTTTCCAGTCACTAAAACGGGAAGTAAATTAATGTCCTGATTAACGAGAAACTGGCAGTTGTATTATCTCTTTGGTAAAACGAGTAAATTTACAAATATTCTTGGAGTTAATGTTAAACTATGCCATTTAACTCAGCAGTTCCTTGCATTGCAATGGGGTAAAGATTAGTTATAATTTTTGTTGTAATGATATACTTTGCCTTATGTCATGTGAATTTTTTTTAAACAAGGTTAGAATGCATAGTCATCTTGATCAATTCTTTAGATGTTCCGGTTTCCGACAAGCCATTTCATGCAGAAGACGAATATAATGTTACCTATTGGGATTAAAATTTACTCCAGTTAATATATTCAGCGCGTTGAAAGTGCTTTTACTGGGATTATAACAATCATAATGGAGGCACTTTCAAAGTCCCACGTTTCCCTTCCCTCGTTTTTTATACCTATCTATACAAATTCTAAATGGTGGCACCAGAGTCATCTGAACAAATTAAATCTCAAAGTAGAATTGCCCCACGTCTCTTTAGGAAGAGACCCATGGCTTCCAGGTAATCAGCAACGGCTATCGAGCGGACCCATAGCTAACAATGGGGAGAAATGCTGAGTTATTATCCAGAGACATGTAGTCAGTCTGTGGCAGTGTAGGATGAGAATGCTCAGTGTTTCCTGTGTAATGGTTGTATTTCAGAGAGACCTGGGTCAACGGATTGATTGGATCCCACCAGGACTTACTGGGTAAAGTTTGTGAGCAGCTGATATGCGACTCGAGAAGTGCATCATAAGAGCACATATTGGTAATTTAGCGTATAAACGCATCTTATGATAAGGTCTACATGCTTTTCTGAGTATATGTAAAGGCTGGAATACACATATAAAAGCGTATAAACACACGCATACACACACACACACACACACACACACACACACACACACACACACACACACACACACACACACACACACACACACCTTGAAAAAAATACACCAAGATGATTGTCAACACGTAGATACTCTAAAGACTGGAAACTGATATCACTTGTATATAGAAAAAAATCTGAGAAACGATACCGATAACTTTCAATGCCATCGATATGTTACATGATAAAGTTATCGCCAAAGTCCCCGTATCCCTCCTCTGTCTGACAATTTATATATGTTGCATTTTCATTCAATTCCATCAGTAATATTTGCCTCTGGGGAGTGCACACCCATCCTTCACGATACGTTACTCAATCTGCGTTAATCGCTTATGGGGTTCTCTGAGATTTCCCATTTCGGCCGACTCCTCCGAGAGCTGGGTAGATTTACTTCAAGAATGAGGAGGATTTCGCCTTGCCAAGATTGCTAAGATGGACATTCCAAAAGAAGACGAAGTGCTTCGGCATATCCGAAAACGTTCTCGAAGGTTCCAGACCTCCGAAATGGTCAGTGAAGAATTTAAGGATGAGGAACTTATACCGACCGCGATGGGATGATGACGCCGGAGTTAGTTTTTTCGGGGTCTTTAGTCATAGCAATGGAATAAAACAAGAAGTCTCTTGGAGATAACCCTCACTTTGATCGTGGAGGTCGGCCGAGGATTTTATTCAGCTGAGGGGAGCCCAGCGAATGACCAGGGAAATTTGTGTGCATTCTTGAAGTGTTCGAGATATGACACAGATTTCCCGATTCATTCTCGGGGCTCCACCTCAGAGAAATAAAATAATTTGTCTTCCGACAAAACAAAATCTCCAAAAAGATTTCTTTGCACCAATGGTTTTATATCGAGTTTAAGGTCGTGAGGACCGTCGGTCGTTCTCCAAAAAATTAAATTTCAATTGAGGTTCCTGTGTGAACCTCAGTGACCTCAGGGCGATCCTCCCCTTGTTATTCTGCCGCAGGTCACGGCAGTAGTCGTCACCACGACCGTTGAATAATATATGAAGGTGTATGTGCGCCCTCACTTCTTTTTATTCACATTCATATCTATTCCAATGCTCCTGTCATATTTGGAGCTACAGTGCCTTCGTCTTCTTTTTCTTCTTCTTCGGTGAGTGGGAAGGGAATGACACACTACAAACAGGGATCATGTACCAAGGAAATGGGAAAAGGTATATTAATTTCGTTTTAGATTTTTGTTATAAAGAAATCCATGATAATATTATATTAGTCTTTGTTATTAAGGTTGTACTATATGGACATAATCTGCACAAGGAAGACAGTGAGGACAATTCAGAAAACTGTAACACACGATGGGAAAATAGTCGACAGCTCACTGATATCCAGTGTCCACATTTTATATTTTATTATGCCCAGCTGCAGACAACCATTGATAATATAATGGATAATCTAAATGCTACTTTTGTTATGTAGCTTTGTTGGAGATCTTATTTTGGTGGAATACAAACTATTTTATCACTGAGGAGGGGCTCTGGGAACGAGTCTGAAAATCTCCATCGTATCACGAACACTTCGAGATTGCACACAGGTTTCCCTCGTCATCCGCTCGGCTCCCATCAGCTGAATAGAATACTTCGCCAATCCCCTCGATTGATGTATAGGGAGAATCTCCAATGGCGTTTTGTGTCTCCATTCTGGGGCTGGAAGAGAAAATCTCAGAAAATTTCACTTCAGCGTCATAGTCTAATAGCAGCGAACAGAGGTTCATCAGCTTCACATTCATACATACACACACACACAATTACATATATATATATATATATATATATATACATAAATGTATATATATACACATATATATATATATATATATACATATATGTATATATATATACATATATATATTATATATATATATATACATATAATTTATTTATTTATTTATTTATTGAAATAAGATAGGTGAGACAAATATAGGGAATTGTTGAGGATTTATTCCAACGTTTCGTCTTCTCCGTGGCTTCTTTACTCTGAAGAAGTTCAGGTGAAGACAAAACTTCAAAATAAATTCCCAACTTGTCTGTATTTATCTCAACACCCTTCTATATATATATATATATATATATATATATATATATATATATATATATATATATATGTGTGTGTGTGTGTGTGTGTGTGTGTGTGTGTGTGTGTGTGTGTGTGTGTGTGTGTGTGTGTGTGTGTGTGTGTGTGTGTGTATGCAAGCAATCACATCATCGTAATACAAAGATGCAAAATAACCACAGGAGAAGGGAAACTTGTAGACAGTAAGTACTTTCGTATATTACATCTTCAGACTAAATGACAGAGATACAGAGTTGTGTTTAAATGTAAGTATCAGGTGGCAGCCATAGGGGGCGAGGGGAGACAATACAATGCGAGAAGGGGGGATGACCATACCTCTATCGACCTGACAAACACATAAGGCTCAATCTAGCGGAAAGATCTTGGTGACCATTTGGGTTACCAATTTATCATATTTAAAATGACCTTATCTTAAGTTTATGTTTTTATCAAACGTGCCTGATATTAAGCAGGATTCTATTATATTTCTTTCTTGTAGGCTTGTTCTTTTGGCTAAAATTGTTGCCTTAGATATTGCCATCATATTGATTGGTCTAAGGCAACAATTTTAGCCAAAGGAAAAAGCCTACAAGAAAGAAATATAATAGAATCCTACTTAATATCTGGTACGTTTGATAAAAACATAAACTTAAGCTATGGTCATTTTTAAATATGATAAATTGGTAACCCAAATGGTCACCAAGATCTTTCCGCCAGATTGAGCCTTATGTGTTTGTCAGGTCGATAGAGGTAAGGTCATCCCCCCTTCTCGCATTATATTGTCTCCCCCTTCCCCCGCCCCTATGGTTGCCACCTGATACTTACATTTAAACACAACTCTGTATCTCCCTCATTTAGTCTGAAGATGTAATATACGAAATTACTTACTGTCTACAAGTTTCCCTTCTCTTATGGTTATTTTGCATATATATATATATATATATATATACATATATATATATATACATATATATATACATATATATATATACATATATATATATATATATATATATATATATATATATATAAAAAATTATATATATAGATATATATATATATTACATTTCAAAGAATTACAAGGGTGGAGCATGCCGACAGGAGACCTTCTGGTCGATATCTAGGTCGGATGCAAAAATTACAATAATGATAAATAAATGAATAAATAAAAACTATGATAATGATAAATAAATGAATAAATGAAAACTATAATAATGTAAGTAATAAATAAATTACATAAATAAATGCATAGGTATAGTTAAATAATAAACAAACAGGTAAATAGTAAACAATGATAAATTGACATATAACTAATGATAAGTGTTTATAAAGCAAATAATAAGCAAATAGGCAAATGATAATAAAACAAATAAACATATAATATGAAATAAATGATAATCATTACAGCATTTTAGGTGCTTATCTCAATGATTCTTAAAGCTTTGAACTGAACTACATTGCACTGGCTTTGCAGGAAGTTAATTTCATTAATTAACTACACGGTTGGCGAAGTTGTTTCTACCCACTTCCAAATTAAATCTATTTCCGGACAGTTTGAGACCATTGTTTCTTGTATGATTTTCATTCAGTGTGAAAATTTTGTCACTTTTGATGTCAATTCCATTTAGAATCTTACAAACCTCTATAAAGTCACCTCTGAGTCTACGCTTTTTTAGGGAAAACAGATTCATATGTTTTAGTCGATTTTCGTATCATTTATTTATTATATTTGGAATCAGTTTTGTGGCTCGCCGTTGTACTTTTTCCAATCTGTCAATATCTTTAATGAGATTCGGTGACCATACGAAAACAGCACATTCCAAATGTGGACGAACTAACGATTTATATAGCTTGTTAATGAGTGATGGACTTTTGAAGTCAAAAGATCGCGCAATCAGTCCCAGAATCTTATTTGCTTTCTCAGAGGCTGAAATACACTGCTTGGATGATTTGAAATTATTACTGATAATTACACCGTGATCTTTTTCGCTATCCACTTTTGTTAACAAATTTTCAAATAACTTGTAATCGTACATACTGTTATTTTTACCTATGTGCATTATCTTGCATTTACTTGTATTAAATTTTATTAGCTACTTTTCAGACCAGTGCTGTAATTGATCTAAATCTTCTTGAATATCTAATTGGTTTAAGTGATCATTTGCCATTCCGCACAGTTTTGTATTAACAGCAAATTTGGAAACAATAGATTTTAGTCCGTGGTTTAGATCATTTATTTATATTATGAATAGAAGTGGCCCAAGAATGAAACCATGGGGAGCTCCACTTGTAACATTTTTCCATCCAGAAGTTTTTTTTCCATTTAGAACAACTCTCTGTTTTCGATCATTCAACCAATTACTAGTCCAACTTAATAGGCTACCACTTATTCCGTGTGAAGCTAATTTGGTTAGTATTTCGTGGAGAACGGTATCAAAAGCTTTTGCAAAGTCTAGATATATTAAATCTATATTATTTCTTTTGTCATAATTCGAGATAACTGTGCTGTAGAATGAGTAAGTTAGTCACGCAAGAACGTTTCCGTCTAAAACCATTCTGGCTATCATTCATCAAACAGTTACTCTCTAAATGATGTTCAATAGCATCTCTGATGATAATTTCCATCATTTTTCCTACGATTGAAGTCAAACTTATAGGCCTATAGTTATTAGGTTATTAGGTTAGCTAGCTTCCATTCTCTTGGGACATCTCTGGATATGATGGATTTCTGGAAAACAATTTCTTATGGAACAACAATATCATTTTTCGTTTCCTTTAAGATTCTTGGATGCCAACCGTCAGGCTCTGTTCTTTTATTAACTTTGTGTTTATCTATACACCTTTTAATTTTTTCTTATGTTATATTTACCGTAGTAAGTTTACACTAAACTTTTCACAGTTTTCAGTTTGGAGTTCACTTTGAGGTGTTTCGTTAACAAATACTGAGCTAAAATAATTGTTTAAAATATCACACATTCCTTCATTTGAATATTCAAGTTGACCGTCAGCAGATAATAGTGGACCAACGTGATACCTAACAACCTTTTTTATCTCTAATGTAACTATATATTTCTTTGGGATTCTTTTTGGATTTATCAGCGATAATCATTTGGTATTGTCGTTTTCGTTTTTTTATTGTCCTTTTAAATCTCTCTGTATTAATACATAACTTTGATAGTCATTAGATGCACCCGAGCATTTATATTTCTTATAAGCCTGTCTCTTTTTAGCAAAACTTTTTCAGTTTCTTTGTCAAGCCATTTTGGGCGATCCTGATTTGCGGGACGTCTGTCTTTAAAAGGAATGTAAGTATGAATCATCTTAGTGAACATACTTTGAAATATTTCCCACATCTGATCAACATGTCTTTCGCTTAATTTTGCCTCCTAATCTGTAGAAGCTGAAGCGCCTGACGTAGTCCTATGAATGGAGCTTTACTTAAATCGGGTATTTTAGAAACACAAGCATCTATTCTAAAAAGTTTTAGTAGTTTGAATCTAAGTTGTGATCTCTATTTGCAACAGTTTCACCGACTTCTACATCAGTTATCATGCTTTCGCGGCTTGTGATCAATAGATCGAGTAAGTTTCTATGTCTTGTGGGCTCTTTTACATGTTGAACTAAGTAATTGTCACAGAGAAAATCAACCAAGCGACGATCTATAAGGCCATGTTCAAGGGTCATCCAACCAATGTCAGTAAAATAGAAATCACCCATTATCAATAAATCCCGGTTGCAGAAACTAGACAGTTCTTGAAATAACAGTTTGTCGTCTGCTAATGATTATGTCTTTGGCCTATATATTACACCTACATTCATTTTTTGTCCATTTGTTTGTGTTAATTCTACCCAAAAACTATCATATGTATCCTGTTTCACTTTCTCTAAAACACAAACATGGACATTGCTTTTAGCGTACAACAGAACACCCTCATTTGTCTTGTGGTTTCTATCCTGATGAAAGTGTTTGCATCCCGCAATATTAAATGCAGCTTCAAAATCTTTACCATTTAATCATGTCTCGTTTATTCCTATCATATCGAGATTTTTGCTTTTGACATACGCCTGCATTTCTTGAATTTTGTTCCTAATACTACGAGCATTAAAGTACATGGTTTTAAGAAACTCCTGATTATTTCTTTTTGACACTTTTTGAGTTTCAATATCATGCCTTACATTATAATTTTGTTTTTATTGACACCTTGCTCTATATTGATATTTGGTCCTTCATTGACATTCAATGCCTCATTAACATTTCTCCCATCAAAATTAACATTTCCCCCATCATGGACATCTGGTCGCTCACGATCAACCGATATGTTTTGTACACTTTGTCCCCCTACGTCACCGCTTTTCACACCGGCTTCCCGTCGTTCATTGACATTCTGTCCGGCATCCCTTCCTAAATTATATTTTTTCCTCCAGTGACATTATATCCTACCGTGATATTTTGTCCTCCACTATCATTACATGTTATCGTGATATTTTGTCCTCCACTATCATTACATCCCATCGTGATATTTTGTCCTTCATTGACATTCTATCCGGCATCCCTTCCTGAAATTATATTTTGTCCTCCACTGATATTATATCCCACCGTGATATTTTGTCCTCCAATATTATCACATCCTATGGTGATATTTTGCCCTCCACTATTATTACATCCCATCGTGATCTTTTGTCCTCCATTGTCATCACATCCCAACGTGACATTTTGTCCATTGGTATTACACCTTAATGTAACA
>NC_134780.1:64632967-64635467 GCF_046742065.1 Oratosquilla oratoria | reverse complement strand
AGTTAAAGTCGAAGTTAAAGATAATAGCTGAGAACATTTTCAAAGGTGGCAATGAATCGGAGAAACGAAATTGAAAGGAGCTGAAACGAAGAGGAAATAAGACAAAGGGAGAAGAAGAAAGCGCGTGAGAAATGGAAATGAAGAAGGAATGAAGGAAATGTCAGGACACAAAGAAAATGGCAGAAAACGAAAGAAAATTTTATAGCCAAGGTCACTGGAAACAAAAGATTCAAAAGTCGAAGCGAAAGAAGAAATATGTGAATAGAAGGTGGAAAGGAATAACAGGAAATGAAAAAGGATAAAACACAAAAACAGGAAAGAGCAGTACAAGTAGGGCCAGTGAAGGCAGTATTTGAAACGATGGGGTTTATCAAAATCTTCATGATTGGACAAAAAATGCAATATATAGACATGGAAAGAATTGTTTCTGTTTTTACTTGCTGGCTGCCATCAATGATTTCGATAAGAGTAGTTGTTGCCTCGAGTTTCAAGAGTTAAAACCCGCATCCTCAATGTAACTGCCAATACTTTGTGAGCCGTCCCGTAGATTTATGTGGAGGGAAACCTTGAACTCGATGTTGTATTCACCTTGGTCTTTAGATCACGTGTTGGACTCGTGATCGACAGCTATCTCCATCCCAGAAGAGAGCTCAGAGCTCGTATGACCGATCTATGGGTAATGCTATGACCTTACACACACACACACACACGCACACACACACACACACACACACACACACACACACACACACACACACACACACACACACACACACAACTCACGAGAGTCAGAGTAACGACCAGAAGCGCAGCGATACCGAAATAATTTCGGCCCGGGGCAGGATTCGAACCAGGTACTGCGAGCAACACCATGCTGGCAGTCCAGCGCTCTACCAACTGCGCCACCGAGTGTGTCAATAGAGGGAGGTTTCTACACCACCGACTTATACTAGCAGGATGAGGGTAGCAGTCCCCTGTCGCCAGTTCTCCATATGTGAAAAGGTGCAAGAAATACAGTTGATAAGGACAGACCGAGTACCAGCCCCTACGGGTTGCACCTCTTGAGAGAGAAAACTCTGTTGACGGCTTTTGAAGATGGCAGGAAATGAGATTATTCTCCTACTACCGCCATTAGTTCCAACAATTCTGATGAAAAAGAGAGACTACTCCAGGAAAAAATAAAAATCAATATAAAAACGAAATAAATCGCATGTAAATACTATTGAGAATGAAAATACAGCAAGTTATACCGATCTAATTATGGGCCAAAAGGTCTCCAGTCGGTATACTCTTCCTCTGTAAACCTCTAAGATAAAAACAGTAACATAGATAAGTATCAAGAATTGAAAAAAAATGAGGCACACGGGACTGAAGTTAAAAAAAAAACAAACGAAAACACACAATTGTCAATGAAAAAATAACGAAGTTTAGAAAATGAAAAACCGTAAGGATAAGAAATTTCTAGGGCAAAAAAAAAAAATAATAATAATAATAATAACAATAATAAGATTAAAAGAATAGAAACAGACTTCTAAAGTAGACGAATTGTGTTGAGTTGGATCTGCCTTGAAGCGCCTTTTCTCCAGTAATGTGATCAAAATCCTTTCAAGACTGAGTCTGCTCTTCGGCTAAACGGAGCCGTCGACCCAACACCGATCTAATCAAAATTAACAGAAGAACACTTGAATGATTGTTTGTCTGGCGTGACAAGCTGTAATGATGACTAGAATATTACCAATAGTCACCATGTGACCTGTGAATGGACGAAAAAATGCAAGTAATATTCTCCGTAGAACAATTAGACTGAAAACGAAGATCTAATAGGGTTCACAAGAAATGAATTAAAATAATTTGAAAAGAAAACAAGAGAAAAGGAAATAAAAAAGGAAAAAAGAGAAGTAATGTCAAAGGAAAAAATATGTACTTCAGATGAAAAATAGTATAATAAAAAAGGAACATACAAGTAGATAGAACAGAACAAAAAAAAAGTGTCTATTCTAAAAACTTGAAGAAACAAAGAAGCATTTTCGTTTGGCATCGAAAGCTTGTGTTTATCCGGCAAGAAATCCCAAAGCGATACTTCTTTGAACAAGGATCAGCTCTGCTTAAGTTAAGTACCAGGCAAATAGTCTAAATCATCGTAACCCTTTGCAACAACAAGGATTACAGATAGCAAGCAGATTGGCATACGTTCCATCAATTCTCCTTTAAACAGGATTACATTAAGGAAGTTCAGATGTACCTACAAAAATTTTGTTTTATTTCTATTGTGATTAGAAAAACAAATAACATTACTGTTATTTCCCAGTTCTGCAAACAGAAATAACACATATTCCAATGTGTGTGTGTGTGTGTGTGTGTGTGTGTGTGTGTGTGTGTGTGTGTGTGTGTGTGTGTGTGTGTGTGTGTGTGTGTGTGTGTGTGTGTGTGTGTGTGTGTGTGTGTGTGTGTGTGTGTGTGTGTGTGTGTGTGTGTGTGTGTGTGTGTGTGTGTGTGTGTG
>NC_134780.1:64607967-64610467 GCF_046742065.1 Oratosquilla oratoria | reverse complement strand
TTAGAAACAGAGAGAAAAAACAAGGGGGTGGAGTTATGTTCCTGACTAAGAAGGATATAAACGTGAAAGGTGTCATATATAGAAAGAATACAGTAGAGATGATTATGATAGAAGTGGAAGACCGAGATAAGAAGAGCAGAAAATTTGTGATCAATTATGTGCCTCCGAAAACAGCCTCATGGGAGGAGAGTGAACATAAAAGTATGTTAGAGGACACAAAGATAGCATTAACTAAAATAATGGAAGACGGAGGAAGAATAGTTATGATGGGCGACTTTAATTGCAAAGAAATCTGCTGGGAAGAAATGACAGTAAAGAGTGGTGATGACTCATGGGGAAATGCTCTACTTGAGATGATTACTGACCATTCAATGACACAATGGATACAAGAGAACACTAGGTATAGAAATGAAGAAGAACCATCGAGACTAGACTTCTAATTACATCTGAACCTAGAATAGTGTACATGATTGAATATAAAAAACCAATAGTTAAAAGTGACCACTTATTGATTGAACTGGAACTTAATGAAGAAAAATATATGAAAAGAAATGAACAATATAGAAAAGGAAGAATGATGTATGAAAAAACAAACTTTGATAAAATAAGAGAATTCTTCCAACAAGAAAACTGGGAAGAAATATACAAAGAAGAAACATCAGTGGAAGAGAAATGGAATATATTGACAAAAATTTACAAAAAAGGAGTGGAAAAGTATGTCCCAAGACAAAAACAAGAAAAAGAATATGTAAAATGCTGGTACAACAAAAGTTGTAGGGAGTTAAAAGACAAAAGAGACAAAGCCTGGACCAGATGGAAAAAAGACAGAAGACCTGAAAAATGGAAAATATATACTGGTTATAGAAATGAATATGTAACAAAAGTGCAGAGAGGAAAAAGAAAATATGAAAAAGATGTTATAGAAAAGTGTAAAGATCAACCAAAACTATTCTACAGAATACAAGGATTACAAAGGCACAAGCATTGCCACAGGAGACCTTTTGATCCATAAACAATAAACTGAAAAACAAACAAGACTTGGAGAAATTAAGACAAGGAGGAGTTGAATACACTGAGGAAATGGAAATGGCAGAAAATTATGAACAAACATTTTAAAACAGTGTTTACAAGGGAAAATATACAACCTGAAGAGATTGAGTGGAAAGAAAAAGTCCCCCCTATGGAAGAAATAGAAGTAACAAAGAATGAAATATTGACACACTTGGGTAATTTTGATGTCAGAAAATCGCATAGGCCAGATGAAATAGCAAACTGGATTCTGAAAACAGAAATGCAGGAATGAACTGGCAGGCCACACATAAATTAGCATACAACTGCATAACCCATCCCATCAAGTACCTACATAACCCCCCGCAGATAATGCCCACCAGCACCAAAAGAACCTCACACTCCACGTTCATTCAATATGCCCACACTCATCCCCCAATACCCCCCTACACGCCCCTAACCACCACTACCATACACCCCACTCCCCCAACAAATATCCCTCCAACACCCCCCCTAACTCATGTACCCCACCATTTGCCCCCCCCCCCTACCCACCCACCCCTTCCCCCCCCAAATTCAACCTCCCCCCCCCTTCCTCAAATCTACCCCCCCCCCTTTCCATATAACACAACCCCATTCACAACTCAAACCACCCCTCCCCCTCTCATTCATTTATCAATATCCAAACATCCCCACACCCCCCTCAAAATCCCCCCCCCCCTACCCCACCACTCCTATCCAACCTTCCCAACTCCCCCATACATCCTTCTTCCACCCCTTTCCCCATATTCACCCAATTCATTCCTCCAAAAATCCCCATCCCTCCCCCATATCTACTATCAACCTCTCACCTCCCCCACCCCCATTCCATCCTAACACCTCCCCTTATACCCTCCCTTTCCCCCTAACATTCCCCCCCCCCACCATTAATCACACACACAACCATCACATTCATCCTTCCAATCCTCACACATCTCCAAACCAAATCCTCATCATCCCCCCCCCCCATCCCATCTATCCAACATCCTCCTCAATATCCACCCACCCTCTCTCACCCACCCTACCCCTCCATTCTACTTCCTATTTCTCATTCTAACCCACCCCCCCCTATACTACACCATTCCAAATTCCCCCTCCCCCCCCCCCTCCACCCCTTCACCACACCAAATTTCTCCTCCTTCCACCCCCCCTACTCCCCATCTCCTTCCCATTTCTACCAATAACATCCACCACATACCCATCTCCCCCACACCCACCTCAAAAATTCTCCCCAACACCAAACCACCTCCCCCACCCCTATTCCAAACCCACCCATTCATCCTCCCATTATCTTCCCCACACCACCATCACCTCCCCTCAATTCCACATCCTCCCCTCACATTACCCCTACCCCCCCCCCCATACACCCCCCCCAATCCCTCCACCCCCTCTCCCAACCCCCAATTCCCCCCCCCCCCCACACCCCCCCACACCAAATCCTCACCACCCCCCA
>NC_134780.1:64600949-64607467 GCF_046742065.1 Oratosquilla oratoria | reverse complement strand
TTTTTCCCAAAAGATTACAAAGGATTACAAAGGCGGAGGTGGATGGATGGGGTGATGGGGGCTTTGGGGAAGAGGGGAATGTCTGTTGAGGAAGGAAGGGAGAGGACGGAAGACAGAGGTGAGTGGAGAATGGTTGTATATGGATGATGTTGTGATTGCATGAGGAGGAATGGGCAGGGGGTTGGGGGTGAGGTAGTATGTGTGAGTAAATTTTGACGCAGCCCGAAGGGATTTTCTCCCCGTCCTCTCCTTATATGCAAGGGGGGACGGAGAGGGGGGGTCGCCGATTAAATGAAGCGGCCTTGCTGTGGATGTGCTGTGTCTTGCGACACAGCTTCTGACCCAGGGCGGTGGGCCAGGTGCAGGGATGACCCGTCAGCCAGGAGGTGCTAAGATGTGAAGGAGGGTGGGGGGGGGTGTGGAGTGTATGTAGGGATGAAATGGGTGGGAGTGTTTTTATGCCTTTCCTTTTTGGCTACCTCCCTTGAAGGGGGGAAAAAACCCTTGGTATATGTATGTACAAAGGCGGAGCATGCCGACAGGAGACTTTTTGGTCCGTAACGAGGTCGGATACGAATAAATAAATAAATAAATAAATAGAATAGAATATAAATGATAAATAAACCAAAATTAATAACGGATAGGTATAGTTAGATAAACAAACACGTAAATAATAAATAATCAGACAAATGATAACAAAACAAATAAAGAAATTATGTAAAATAAATGACAGTCATTACAGCATCTTGCTTAGGTATTTATCTAAATGATTACAAAACTTCGAACTGAACTACATTGCACTGCCTCTGCAAGAAGTTTATTCCATTCATTAACTACATGGTTGGCGAAGATGTTTTTACGCACTTCCAAATTAAATCTATTTCCTGACAATTTGAGACCATTGTTTCTTGTCTGACTCATTCGGTGTGATAATTTTGTCACTTTTGATGTCAATTCCTTTCAGAACCTTAAAAACCTGCATAAAGTCATCTCTGAGTCTCCGCTTTTTTAGGAAAAAATACTCATCTTTTAGTCAATTTTCGTATAATTCATTTTTTATATTTGGAATCTGCTTTATGGCTCGCCGTTGTACTTTTTCCAATCCGTCAATGTCTTTAATGAGATTCGTTGACCATACGGAAACAGCATATTCTAAATGTGGCGAACTAACGATTTTATATAGCTTGTTAATGAGTGATGGATGGACTTTTGAAATAAAAGATCGCGCAATCAGTCCTAAAATCATATTTGTTTTCTCAGGAGTTGAAATACACTCTCTGTCTCTGTCTCTGTCCCTGTCCTCTCTCTTTGTCTCAAACTCTCTCTGCCTCTAACTCTCTCTGCCTCAAACTTCTCTGTCTCAAACTCTCTTTAAAACTCAATCTGTCTCAAACTCTCTGTCTCAAACTCTATTTCAAACTCTCTCTGTCTCAAGTTCTCTCTGTATCAGGCTCTCTCTGCCTCAAGCTCTTTCTGTCTCAAGTTCTCTCTGTCTCAAGCTCTCTCTGTCTTAAGCTCTCTGTTTCAAGCTCTGTCTCAAACTCTCACTGTCTCATACTCTCTCTGTCTCAGACACTCTCTATCTCAAACTCTCTCTGTCTCAAACTCTACTCTCTCTGTCTCAAAATCTTTGTCTCAAACTCTCTCTGTTTTAAAACTTTCTCTCTCTAACTCTCTATCTCAAACTCTCTCTGTTTCAAGCTCTCTTTGTTTCAAGCTCCCTCTGTCGCAAGCTCTCTCTGTCTCAAACTCACTCTGTCTCTAACTCCCCCTGTCTCAAACTCTCCCTGTCTCAAACTCTCCCTGTCTCAAACTCTCTGTCTCAAACTCTCTCTGTCTCAAACTCTCTCTGTCTCAAACTCTCTGTCAAACTCTCTGTCTCAAACTCTCTGTCTCAAACTCTCTGTCTCAAACTCTCTGTCTCAAACTCTCTCTGTCTCAAACTATTTCTGTCTCAAGCTCTCTCTGTCTCAAACGCTCTCTATCTCTAACTCTGTCTCAAAATCTCTCTATCTCTAACTCTCTCTGTCTCTAACTCTCTCTGTCTCTAGCTCTCTCTGTCTCTAACTTTGTCTCTGACTCTCTCTGTCTAGACTCTGTCTCTAACTCTCTCTGTTTCTAACTCTGTCTCTAACTCTGTCTTTGTCTCTAACTCTGTCTCTAACTCTGTCTCTAACTCTATCTCTGTCTCTGTCTCTGTCTCTAACTCTGTCTCTGACTCTCTCTGTCTAGACTCTTCCTCTAACTCTCTCTGTCTCTAAATATGTCTCTGTCTCTCACTGTCTCTTTGTCTCTACCTCCGTCTCTGTCTCTGTCTCTGTCTCTGTCTCTGTCTCTGTCTCAATCTCTGTTTCTCTCTCTGTTTCTGTCCCTGTCTCTAACTCTGTCTCTGTCTCTGTCTCTATCTCTGTCTCAAGTTCTATCTGTCTCAAGCTCTGTCTTAAGCGCTCTCTGTTTCAAGCTCTGTCTCAAACTCTCTCTAACTCTGTCTGTCTCTAACTCTGTCTCTAACTCTGTCTCTAACTCTGTCTCTAACTCTGTCTCTGACTCTCTCTGTCTCTAACTCTCTCTGTCTCTGACTCTCTCTGTCTCTGACTCTCTCTCTGTCTCTAACTCTGACTCTGTCTCTAACTCTGTCTCTGTCTCTAACTCTGCCTCTGTCTCTAACTCTGTCTCTGTCTCTATGTCTGTCTCTGTCTCTAACTCTGTCTCTGGCTCTAACTCTGTCTCTGTCTCTAAATTTTTCTGTCTCTAACTCTGCCTGTCTCTAACTCTCTCTGTTTCTAACTCTCTCTGTCTCTAACTCTTTCTGTCTCTAACTCTTTCTGTCTCTAACTCTGTCTCTAACTCTCTCTGTCTCTAACTCTCTTTGTCTCTCTCTGTCTCTAACTCTGTCTCTAACTCTCTCTGTCTCTGACTCTCTCTTTCTAACTCTCTCTGTCTAACTCTTTTTGTCTAACTATCTGTCTAACTCTCTGTCCAACTATGTCTAACTCAGATCTCTCTCACTCATTCATTCGCTCAAATTCGCTCACACTCGCTGACAGACACACACTCTCGCTCACACACACACACACACACACACACACACACACACACACACACACACACACACACACACACACACACTAACACACACACACACACACACACACACACACACACACACACACACACGCACGCACACACACACACACACACACACACACACACACACACACACACACACACTAACACACACACACTAACACACACACACACACACACACACACACACACACACACACACACGCACGCACACACACACACACACACACACACACACACACACACACACACACACACACACACACACACACACACACGAGCTCTTTTCTGGGAGGGAAATAGCTGTCGATCACGAGTCCAACACGCGATCCAAAAAACCATGATAAAACACATACACACACACACACACACACACACACACACACACACACACACACACACACACACACACACACACACACACACACAGTACACACAGAAACAGTAGTTTTACCGCGCCCGAACATTCATTAAGCGATCCGAGTTCGAGTCCCTTCCAGGACTGAAAATTTCAACATCACTGCACTGCGAGCCGGCATTCCAACTATGGTGGGCAACGGGGTCGGGAACGGGGTGTTCGTGCAAGGTCACAACATTATGATTAGATCGGTCCACATACGAACTTCGAGCTCTAATCCAGGAGAGTAATGGCTGTCGATCACGAGCCCAACACGTAAACCAAGACCGTAGTGAATCACTCACTCACACACACACACACACACACACACACACACACACACACACACACACACACACACACACACACACACACACTTCAGCGAATGGACGGCTTGGATGACGTTCTGAAGAAAACTGAAGTCTGTGGATCCCAACGCAAAGAGAAGTGCCTAGTGTTTTTACAGGGTGGGGGGGAAATTGCTCGTGGAAAGATGGGAAAGACGCAAAGGGGAGGGATTACTGAGGGAAATGGAAGGAAATGAGGAGGGAGTAGACTTGGCCCAGCCAGACAAGCGAAAGGTAAACAAAAGACTGAGCGATGATGAAATGTCTAATAAAAATGTAAAGATTAGAAGTATAGAGAGGAGCAATACAGTAGAAAGTGACGAGAATATGTTCCAGGGATTTAAAGAGGGTGGGGGGGACACAACCCCCCCCCGACTGATAAGACTAGAGGAGAGAGTTGATAAGGTGATCGAGGACTTGGAAAGTAGGTTAGGTAATGTTGACTCCATTTTCCAGAGAATTGAAAGGTTGGAACAACTAGAGAAGGCAAACAGAAACTTAACTGATGAAATAGAGGACCTAAAAAGACAGTTAAGAAATGTAAAGGAGGAGAATGAGAAATTGAAGAAGAATAGTAATGAAAACAGAGAGACAATAGCTAAAGAAGCTAAAAATTGGAGAACAACCCAAGAAGGGAATAAGGTTTCATTCACTGACATAGTCAAACAGCAATTGAAAGAACATAATGAAGACTCAGTTATCAAAGTGATGAGACAGAAGGAGAATATAGTAAGAGAATTAGCTGACAAAAAGAAATGTATAATTATATTAGGAATGGAAGAGAAACATAACCCAGATAGAACCGCAAGAATCAAGGAGGAAAATGAAAGAGTAATCAGTTTATTAAAATTAGGTCAGGAAGATGAACCAGAAATTATAAAGGAAATTGAGGAAAAATTCAGACTCGGAAAATATAGTACAGATAAGACCAGACCAATTAAGATTAAATTCAGGTCACAAACAACGGCAGAGAAAATTCTATCCAAAACAGGGAAACTAGCAACAAATGATCAATATAAAAAGGTATGGATAAAAAGAGAAATGAATAAGGAGGAAAGAGAGGCAGAAAAGCAGAAAAGACTTGAAGCTAAGGCAAAAAACGAGGAAAGAACGGAGTCAGAGAAAGAGAGATTCTATTGGAGAGTAGTGAACATGAAAATAAAGCAGTTCGACATACAAAAGAAAAACATAAGGGAAACAGAGAACACAATGGAAGTGGCAGAAAACTAAGAGCGTCCTACACAAATATAGATGGATTGATAACAGGATTGAATGAACTGAATGATTATTTGAAAGAAAAAGAACCGGACATAATGGGAATTGTAGAAACAAAATTAAAAGGCCCACTACCACCCAACAGTGTAGGACATGATGCATACAATTATTGGATTAGAAACAGAGAGAAAAAACAAGGGGGTGGAGTTATGTTCCTGACTAAGAAGGATATAAACGTGAAAGGTGTCATATATAGAAAGAATACAGTAGAGATGATTATGATAGAAGTGGAAGACCGAGATAAGAAGAGCAGAAAATTTGTGATCAATTATGTGCCTCCGAAAACAGCCTCATGGGAGGAGAGTGAACATAAAAGTATGTTAGAGGACACAAAGATAGCATTAACTAAAATAATGGAAGACGGAGGAAGAATAGTTATGATGGGCGACTTTAATTGCAAAGAAATCTGCTGGGAAGAAATGACAGTAAAGAGTGGTGATGACTTATGGGGAAATGCTCTACTTGAGATGATTACTGACCATTCAATGACACAATGGATACAAGAGAACACTAGGTATAGAAATGAAGAAGAACCATCGAGACTAGACTTAATAATTACATCTGAACCTAGAATAGTGGACAAGATTGAATATAAAACACCAATAGGTAAAAGTGACCACTTATTGATTGAACTGGAACTTAATGAAGAAAAATATATGAAAAGAAATGAACAATATAGAAAAGGAAAGAATGATGTATGAAAAAACAAACTTTGATAAAATAAGAGAATTCTTCCAACAAGAAAACTGGGAAGAAATATACAAAGAAGAAACATCAGTGGAAGAGAAATGGAATATTTTGACAAAAATTTACAAAAAAGGAGTGGAAAAGTATGTCCCAAGACAAAAACAAGAAAAAGAATATGTAAAATGCTGGTACAACAAAAGTTGTAGGGAGTTAAAAGACAAAAGAGACAAAGCCTGGACCAGATGGAAAAAAGACAGAAGACCTGAAAAATGGAAAATATATACTGGTTATAGAAATGAATATGTACAAAAGTGCAGAGAGGAAAAGAGAAAATATGAAAAAGATGTCATAGAAAAGTGTAAAGATCAACCAAAACTATTCTACAGATTACAAAGGATTACAAAGGCAAAGCATGCCGACAGGAGACCTTTTGATCCATAAACAATAAACTGAAATACAAACAAGACTTGGAGAAATTAAGACAAGGAGGAGTTGAATACACTGAGGAAATGGAAATGGCAGAAATTATGAACAAACATTTTAAAACAGTGTTTACAAGGGAAAATATACAACCTGAAGAGATTGAGTGGAAAGAAAAAGTCCCCCCTATGGAAGAAATAGAAGTAACAAAGAATGAAATATTGACACACTTGGGTAATTTTGATGTCAGAAAATCGCATGGGCCAGATGAAATAGCAAACTGGATTCTGAAAGAATGCAGGAAT
>NC_134780.1:64578449-64595949 GCF_046742065.1 Oratosquilla oratoria | reverse complement strand
TTTCCAACCAAGTTTTCAACTTACATCGTCCATAACAGAAAAACTTCTTGCTGAAGCAATCGCATGTTCTACAGTTTTAAGTTTTAAGACAGAGTTTGATAAACGCCAAAGCTTCGACGTACAGACTGTACTTTCTCCTCTCGTTATCTTACCTCGTAATAATAATAATAATAAAAATCACAATAATAATCTGATTTGCTCTGAGGTATAATTTCCACCCGAGTTAAACTGCCAGCAAAAAGTCATCAGACGTGTGTTTGATTCATATATATATATATTTTTTTCGCATCCGACCTAATTATGGACCAAAATGTCTGTTATCGACATGCCCTTCCTTTGTAATTCCTTTGTAATCCTTTGTAACAATATCCGCATTGAGTGGAACTTTCATCCTGGTTGCCGCCACCTCCATTGTAACCCTTCGTAGCGCAATTAGCCCTCTTCTGTACGGGATGGTACATTTCCTTTTGTTCTGCCCAACGTCATACTACTCTCGTCACCCCCGCGCCCCTCCCCCTCGTTAGTGAAAGGATACCACACAAGCGCCGTGTGACAGGATTGCGTGCCAGGAGGGCGGGTTCGTGGAAGCCGAGAGGGGACGCGTGAGGGCCCGGTGAAAATTCAACTAAACTTGCTCCTTTTCCTGGGTACCGTGTGTCCCTGAGCCTAAATATGCCCCAAGCGAGTCGCGGCTGGTGCTCTCACTCCTCGGTATAGAAGTACTTGGAACAGAAATTGGACGCAAAAAAAGAACTGTGAAATTTTGGACAATTTCAAGTTTGTGTTGCACCATCCATTTCATTTTACCTTAGATATTCAGTCAATTTGAAATATATGGTTAGGTGGGGCTCAAAATAATTAGTTGGTTGAGGAAAAAAAATCGTTAGATGAAGATGAACGTCCGTCGAGCAAAAAATTAAATTTGAAAAAAAAAAAATCCTGTAATTCAATGAACAAACGACGCGGCCCGAAGAGGGGGGGAGACGGGAGGGGGGCTTCTTGTTTGCTCTGTAAAATTTTCTAATGGATGAAGATAGGATCACCATACATGGAAACAGTAGGAGTAAACCAGTTCCGGCTATGGGGTCTTGCTACATTAAAGCTGACCCAAGCAGTATGGATTAGTCATAGATGGCCTTCCAAAAGATGCAGAAATGTAAAGGACGACGAATGGATTCTTTTATTTTTCCGTGATGGATGTAAGTTTGGCTTATACTTTGTCACGGCTAACCCCATTACAGAACTATAATTGAATAAATAAACAAAAGTTTTATTTCTTTTCAGGAACAGTTGGTTATACAATCTGCATGTCCTTTAGTTTACTGTTCTGTTTACCAACAAATTTAATGAGTAACGAGACAAGACTTCTACGGCTTATTCAAGCAGGGCCTTATTAGTGTTATGTACAGAGGCACAATTACCTCCCTACTTCCTCGGTCGAAGCTTCTTTGATGATTCCAAGAGTTTCTTCGGCGTTCTTGATGCTGTTCAAACACTGCGTAGGTTTGGAATAACTGGGTATCTTTACATTGGGGTCCTTTATGCATAATACTGGTAACAGTTTAATTCATCATTTTCTTATGATTTGTTTGTTTAAACGATAAGTACTCATCGGCCTGAAAGAAGTCTGCAACACACCGTGCTACAGTGAAGCGATCATATAATCAGGTTTCACTTCATTGTATTCTGATAATAATAACCTACTTGTACTCATCGTTGCTAGTTTTAGAAACAATACGTCGAGAATGATAAAGTTATATTAGTACAACACGTGATCCAAAAGACCATGGTGAATCACACACACACTAAAACAAATCAAAAGATAATTAGAAAGAAACGCTAATTACTAAGGAACAACTCAATTGGATTTAGAACAAAGAGGAAAAGAAAGGACTGGAAGACAGTATGGAGTATAACAAAGAAACTGAAATTAATGAAAATACTTCAAGAATCAAACAAAAGCATAAAGGGTGATTAAAGCTAAAAGAAGAGGAACAAACGTAGCTATGAGAAATATGGAACAATAAAAGTAAGAAACAGATTAGAAAATGTGATTAGATACTAAAAAGCAGGAACGTGTTGATAAGCAGAAAAATATATATACATGAATAAAAATTAATAATCAAATCAATAAAATAAAATAAAATGATGATAATACTATAGTATTAGAATGATAGTAAGAGCATATACCGAAAAGAAAAGAACGATAAATAAAGGAAAAACTAAATTCTAAAGAAATAACACAAAATGTAATGGGTAATGATGAAGACATAAGTGGAGAAGCAGAAAAAGTTCATGGACCGGAAAGATTTGAACCAAGTGGTGCACGATCAATGAAGATCAAATCCAAATATCAGAGTACAGTATCCCCGCCCCCTAAAAAATAAAATAAGCATCAAAGGGAAGTTAGCTAGAGTAGAAATAGAAATAAAATATGGGTGTGAAAAGCCAACACAAGAAGAGAGAAAATAGAAACAAGGATACAAGAAGCTTAAAAAAAAGATAATAATAATAATATAACGGGAAAGGAAGCGAAAGATCTTACAGGGGAATAATACACGAGGAAATGAGAAAATGGTACATAAACTAAAACTCATACATACATACATACATACATATACCAAGGCTTTTTCCCCCTTACAAGGGAGGTAGCCAAAAATGAAAAGGCATAAAATCACTCCCACCCATTCCATCCCTGAAAACACTCCACTCCCTTCCACCCTCCCTCTCATCTTAGCACCTTCTGGAAGACGGGTCATCCCTGCACCTTGTTCACTCCCCTGGGTCAGAAGCAGTGTTGCAAGACACAGTACATCCACAGCATGACCGCTTCATTAAATCGGCGACCGCCCTCTCCGTCCCCCCATGCATAAAAGGAGAAGACGAGGAGAAATCCCTTCGAGCTGCGTCAAATTTTGCTCACACATACTACATCACCCCCCATCCCCCCCGCCCATTCCACCTCATGCATCACAACATCATCCATATACAAACATTCTCCATTCACCCCTGTCTTCTGTCCTCTCCCGTCCTTCCTCAACAGACGTTTCCCTCTTCCCCAAAGCCCCCTTAACCCCATCCATCCACCTCATCCTAGGACGTCCCCTCATGTTCACTCCCTCCACATCTGCCTTCCATACCTCTTTTACTAGTCTTTCTTCACTCATTCTTTCCATGTGTCCAAACCATCCTAATACTCTTTCATCAACCCTATCTCCCACCTCCTTTTCCACCCCCGTTCTCCTCCTCACCTCCTCATTTCTCACTCTATCTAGCCTAGTAACCCCCATCATACTTCTCAGACACCTCATCTCAAACACATTAAAACTCCTTCTCTCTTCCTCTCTTATGTTCCATGTTTCTGCCCCATACAGTGCTGTTGGCACAATCACTCTTTCATACAGTCTCCTCTTAGCATCCATTCCCAAATGTCTATTCCTCATTACACTCTTCAATCCACCAAGGCATTTACTCGCTTCTCTCAATCTACATTCTACCTCCACCTTCACTCCACCTTTTCCTGCCACATTTGCACCCAAGTATCTAAGATTATCCACTTTTTCCAGTCGCTCTCCCTGTATGCTCACTTCCAGTCTACTGCCACTCTCACCCCTTGTACATCTCATCACCTTACTTTTACCCATATTTTTCTTTAGCTTTCTTCTATCACATACTCTCCCAAACTCTGTCACCAACTTCCTCAATCCCTCCTCCGATCCTGCCACAAGCGCAGTGTTGTCCGCAAACAACAGCTGGCTCACCTCCCACTTTTCTCCATTTTCTTTCACCATCTCCAATCCCTGCCCCACTACCCTTGCATTTACCTCTCGCACAACCCCATCCATTATAAGTTGAACAGCCAGGGCGACATAACTCATCCTTGACGAAGTCCCATCTTTACCTCGAACCACTCCCTTTCTCCCTTTCTAATCCTGACAAAAGCTCTACTACTCTCATAAAAACTCTTGACAGCTCCTAGAAGCTTTCCTCCTATCCCATATATCTGCATAACCTCCCACAGTGCCTTTCTGTCTACCCTATCGGAAGCCTTTTCCAGATCCATTAAAGCCCAAAAAACATTCGTCCCCTTTCCCATGGCTTTCTCACATATTTGTCTTACCACAAAGATCTGATCTATGCAACCTCTACCCGTCATAAATCCACACTGTTCCTCACCAATTACTCCTTCTGTTCCTCTCCTAATCCGCTCAATCAAGATCCTCTCATAAGCCTTCCCAACTACACTTAACAAGCTAATCCCTCTGAAACTACTACATTCACATGTACTACTACATGTCCCCTTTCCCCTTGTAAAGTGGAACTAGACAGGCACTCCTCCAGTCCTCCGGCACTCTACCCTCTCTCCAGCAAACATTACATAACCTCACCAGCCAGTCCACCATCACTGTACTACCTTTTTTTAGACATTCTGCATGGCATCCATCCAGACCAGGTGCCTTACCTGCTTTCGTCATCTTAACAACTGCCTTCACTTCATCCTTCCTTATTTCTCCTCCATTTTCCTCACTCATCACTCTCATTTTATTAGCATTTCCCACTGCAGCTATTTTTCCCTCGCTATCCTCCTTCACATTTAGCAACTCCCTAAAATATTCTGCCCATCTTCCCCTTACTGCCTTCTCTTCCATTATCATCTCTCCATCTGCACCTTTTACCTTTTCTTCTCTACTTGATTCGCCTCCTCTTCCTCTCTTAACTTCTTTCCAAAACATCTTTTTATTACTTTTAATTTTTTTTGTCATACTCTTACCCCACTTCACATATGCTCTCCTCTTTTCCTCCTTTACCTTTTGCTTTACTTCTCTTTTCTTTTCTTTGTACCTCTCATATGACTCCCTCGTCCTGTTATGTAACCAATCTGTGAAAGCTCGCTTCTTCTCTTCTACAACCTTCTTCATTTCCTCATCCCACCATTCACTACCCTTCCTTCTATTTCTTCCTGTCCTTCTTGTTCCACACACCATCCTTGCACATTTTGTGTCTCCCTTCTTGAACCATCCCCATTCCTCCTCCACACCTAGCTCTACTCTATCCTTCACTCCCTCCCACTCCTCCTTCAGCTTCTTCTTGTACTCCTCCTTTTCCTCTTCATTTAAAGAGTTCACTCTAAGCACCTCCTTACCTTTTGTCACTTTCCTCTTTCTCCATCTATCCTGTACTCTCAACTTACCTTCCACCAAAAAATGATCTGATATTCCCCCACCCTCTCCCCTTAGCAGATGTACATCCTTAACTCTTCCTATCATAATCCTATTTACCACTACATAATCCATCAACGCTCTATCTACCCTCCTTCCATCCACCACCCTCTCCCATGTGTACTTATGCTTGACTTTCTTCCGAAACACTGTATTTCCTATCATCAACTCTCTTTCTAGACACATTTCCACCATCAACTCTCCACTACCATTTTTTTCCTGGAACTCCACATTTCCCAACCACTCCATCAATTGGAACATTTCCTACCCTAGCATTAAGATCTCCCAGTACTATTACATTGACATTTCTTCCTAAATCCTCTATGCACTCATTTAAATCTATCCAAAATGCCTCCCTTTCTTCTACACTTTTCTCACTGCCAGGCCCATATGCACTTACAAAGACCCACATCTCCTTTCCCAGTTTCACCTTCATCCACATTATCCTTGAGGAAACCTCCTTTCACTCCACTACACGTTTACCTATCTCTTCACTTACTAGAATAGCCTCGCCCTCTCTTCACTCCTGATAACCTCCCACTTACACTCCCAAACTTACACTCACCCTTCCCTTTCAACTTAGTTTCACTCAAAGCCAACACATCCATCTTTCTTCTCACAAACATACTACCTATCTCTTCCCTTTTACTCTCATCTGTACCACATCCACACACATTAAAAGACCCAAACCTTAGGGTGCTGGTCGGAAAACTCCCAGACTCTCTTATGCCTCTACTTTTTCGTTTAAGAATGTCCCCTGTGGGGCTACAAGGAGAAGGATGCCTAGTCCCAATCCCCGTCCCTTTCTTCTCGCCTCTTACGATCCAAGTGGGAATACTTGGTGGCAGTATTCTTTTCCCCCACCACAGACAAAAAAAAAGGGGGGGGGGAAGGAAGAAGATTTAGTATTGTACACAAATTTTGATGTCATATTATTGGCAAAGCTAGATTTAAATGTACTTAGTTCAAACACAGCTAAAGGAAAATATGGAAGTTCAAATGGACGAACGTGAATGTGAAATATGGAGAATGGTCAGTGGAGAAAAAATAGAGTGATGATAGCAGAAATAATTGTATAGAGGTGGAAGAAGTGGACATGGAAGGTGTGGCCGAAGTTATGAATATGAAAATTAACCCATTATATCCTACTGTCCTCATTTGAGGACACCGGGTATATTATTGTTATATTCATAAATAAGCCAATAGAATAACTCAAAGATACATAGAATACAAACTAGAATGTTTTTGCAACAACCTCATTTCAAAACTATGTTTCACTGATGCATACAAAAGCTTTTAGTTGGGGTTCAATTTCAGTGATAAATTGAGCCACAAATAAGCCAACATTTCATCTTCAATACAGAGTACTACTCTATTGACACCGATATTATAATTATAGGTGTTATCACATATTTCTAAGATGCTGATTTACCATGTGTACATTATATATCAGGTAATTATTATTAGTACACAGCAAGCCAGTGTTAGAAAATGCCTGTCCTCAAATGAGGACACTGGGAAGCATGTGCTACTACAGATCACAACAGGACAACAATAACAGAACCTGCGACTCCCTCTGATTATTCATGTTACAACAGGCCATGGATGACGGTGCCTGCTACACCCACTGAAACGTCATTTGTGCTCGGATCGTCGTAGGAAACACAAAACTCCTGAATATAGGAAGGTCAAAGAGCGTTCCGAACATCACAGGGAATGTTTGCAGAAAATGAAAGATAATCTAGATACTTTATCACCTCTGGAACTGTTTGAAAAACTTATGACTCCCAACATCTATGAGCACATTGTCAAAAAGATAGTTCGCTATGCAAGTTCATGTAAAAAATATGTGTGATTTTACATTCAGTGTTGATGAGTTGATATCACAAAGTTCCTTCTAAGAGAGATTACTGGCCAAGTGAGGAAGATCTCGTGGTCACAGTCATTCAAAGGGTAATGTCAAGAAATCGTTAGCAGGTTTTCAAAAGTCTTATACATTTTTGCAATAATGAAGATGCTAAGGACAATACACACGACAAAGGGTTCAAAATTAGGTCTCTATTGTCAGTAGCCAAAGAGTTTTTTCAGCAGTTTGGCATATTTGAGGAATTCGTATCTGTAGATGAAATGATTGTAAAGTACTATGGACGTAATTCACGGAAGCAGTTTATGAGAGGTAAACCCATCAGATTTGGGCACAAATTCCGGGCTGTATTTGGAGTCTCAGGATACTGCTATAATTTTGACCTGTATTGTGGCAAGAGTTCTAGGAATGAAGATAATGATGGCCTGCTTCTTGGAACAAAGGTTGTTTTGAGAATGTCAAAGTACCAAATTCTCACTGTTTTCTTTGACAACTTTTTCAGTGGGTATGATTTGTTAGTTCATCTTAGGAACCTCGGTTATCAGGCCACAGGCACAGTCAAGGAAAACAGATTGAGCAAATATCCTTTACGGCCAACAAATATCATGAAAAAAGAGAAACGAGGCACCTATGATTATATGTTTGACACAAATGAAGAAATTCTTTTTGTCAGGTGGTCTGACAACAAGTGTGTGTGTGTTAGAACAAACTAAGATACCATTGAACCTGTCAAAAAGGTTAAGAGATGGCAAAGTGATATCAAAGCAAAAGGTGATGTTCCTCAGCCAAATGTTCTGAACAACTACAATGCTTATATGGGAGGTGTAGATCACCATGACTGGTTGGCTGGGAAATACGCAACTTCTCTACGGGGAAAGAAGTGGTTTTGGCCGCTCTTCACACGTGTATTAGACATGATGATTGTAAATGCGTGGATCATCCATAAATTCCTACAAAGGTGCCATATTTGAAGTCGGAAGATGCAGGCAGAAAACTGGGGAGAGAAAGTAACGCACCAAGCCCATATACGAAACTCGCTCATGTTCAGTATGACGGAAAGGACCATGTTGTTGCAAAACGGGAACAACAAAGACGGTGCCAAAGGAAGCCTTGCTCCAAGAAACCAAGAACATATCCCTTTGAAACTGACGCCTTCACACCAAGCTGACGCCCCATGGATTACTCCCAGGATTAAGAGACTTATTCAACAGCATGCTAAAGCTTTTTACTCTGACATCAACCTTTTCAGACAACTCCGGAGCAAAGTCACAAGGGAAATCAAAAGAATCAAGAAAATGTACTACCCCAATAAGATCAAGCACCTGCAACAGAACAGCAGCCTGTGGTTTAACAGGATCAAAAGCTTGTGTGGTATGAGGCAGGCATCTGACATCCCCCTCCTATCACAATTTTCACCAGACCTTGCGGCTGAGCAAATAAATGATCACTTTGCATCCATCTGTCAAACGTTGTCCGAGATTGACCTCTCTCTCTCCCTTGTTTCCCCTCCCCCCTCCATAGTTCATGTTTTTCAGGTTGCAAAAAAGCTTGCCAGCATCAAGTCATAGCGGTCCTCTACACCCGTAGACCTGCCCATCAAACTTTATCGTGAATTTGCTCGCAAACTTGCCATCAAGATCTGTTCAATAATCAATGCCTGAAGCAGAGCAAATGCCCCACGGATTGGAAGACAGGATTCATTACTCCCATCCCCAAATCTTCCAATCCCCAATCCTTTAGTGATCTCAGACCCATTACTATCACTCCCATTCCTAGTCTTATCTGTGACAATTTTGTCTTCGAGTGGGCATACTCCAAAACCACCAAATTCATTGATCCTCAGCAGTTTGGTAACGTGAGAACATTCTCCACCACTCACAATCTTATTATCTTTCTTGACTTTATCTACAAAAATCTCGAGCAGCGTAAGACTTCACTTGCAGTGGCGTTCATTGGCTTGAAGAAATCCTTCGACCTTATTGATTACACCACTATCATCACCAAAGCCATCCACCTTGGCCTTCCTACCTCCTTGGTGGCTTAGCTATCTGACTTCCTGACGGACTGTTGTCAAGCTGTAAGATATCAGGGACGCGTCTCTGCAGTCCAGCACCTATCCTGTGGGGGTACCACAGGGAAAAAGAATTGGGCAACTGTGTTTCCTAATACTTATGAACGATGCCCCGGGAGGCACACCGCACAGGTGGAAATATGTTGATGACTGCCCGGTGGAGATCCATGTGTCCAACACTGACCTGAACTACGACCCACTGCAAGACACTCTGGCCAAGTTATACACATGGACAGTGAACAACAAAGTCTCCATCAACCACAAGAAAACTGTGGTAATGCACTTCCACACCTCCAATGATGTTCTTCCCCATCCCCTGCTGACAATTGACGGCCACCCCCTACAAGTGGTCCAGTCAACTAAGCTGCTGGGGATAACCATCGACAATAAGTTGACTAGGAAGGAGAGAACCACCAACACCGTCAGGGCAGCCTCCTACAAGCTGTATATGATGCGTCGACTGAGTTCATTAGAGGCACAGGCTGAAGATCTCAAGACCATCTACACTTCCCTCATTTTACCCAAGTTGATATAGGCATCACCCTCCTGGGCCTCCTCACTCACAGTCACGCAACAGCGACAGCTGGAGAAAATGCAGAAAAGAGCCTGTCGCACAATCCTTGGCAAAGAATACACCACCTATCAACACGCTCTCACTGCACACACACACACACACACACACACACACACACACACACACACACACACACACACACACACACACACACACTCACACTCACACACACACACACTCACACTCACACACACACTCCCACACACACACACACACTCACACTCGGTGGCGCGGTTGATAGAGTACTGGACTATCAGCACGGAGGTGCGTCAGCACCTGGTTCGAATCCTGCCCAGGGCCGAAATTATTTCGGTATCGCTGCGCTTCGGGTCGTTACTCCGACTCTCGTGGGCCGTGAGTTGTGTGTGTGTGTGTGTGTGTGCAAGGTCATAGCATTACCCATAGATCGGTCATACGAGCTCTGCGCTCTCTTCCGAGAGGGAAATAGCTGTCGATCACGAGTCCAACACGTGATCCAAAGACCAAGGTGAACACACACACACACACACACACACACACACACACACACACACACACACACACAAAGAGAGAGAGAAAGAGAGAGAGAGAGAGAGAGAGAGAGAGAGAGAGAGAGAGAGAGAGAGAGAGAGAGAGAGAGAGAGAGAGAGAGAGAGAGAGAGAGAGAGAGAGAGAGAGTGGGGACAGGGACAGAAAGAGAGAATGAGCAAGAGAGGAAGAAAGAGAAATAGAGAGTAAGAGATAGGGAGAAAGAGAGGGCTATGGATAGCGAGAGGAATAGGGAGAGGGAGAGAGGGGGGAAACAAGATAGCGAGTGTGAATGCGAGTGTGCTAGAGTGCTAAAGTGTGTGTGTGTGTGTGTGTGTGTGTGTGTGTGTGTGTGTGTGTGTGTGTGTGTGTGTGTGTGTGTGTGTGTGTGTGTGTGTGTGTGTGTGTGTGATTCACCTTTTCACCTTGGTCTTTGGATCACGTGTTGGACTCGTGATCGACAGCTATTTCCCTACCGGAAGTGTGTGTGTGTGTGTGTGTGTGTGTGTGTGTGTGTGTGTGTGTGTGTGTGTGTGTGTGTGTGTGTGTGTGTGTGTGTGTGTGTGTGTGTGTGTGTGTGTGTGAGTGTTTAAAACACAACCAAAATGTGGGGAAAGAAAGAATTGCAAATGGGAGATGGAACTGAAGACCAGAAGATACAAGGTCTTGAGAACAAAGAAATAGAAGAAAAGTAAGTAAAATATTTTGACGAGAATTCACTCGCTACATTGGAAGAACCGAAAGGACAGAAATCTTTGAGAAGATAAATTGAAAGGCAGCGCTAGCCTACCTGCTTGTTATCCTTACCTATTTAATATGCTTACCTGGTGGTGGAAATGGAAGGAAATTATATATTTTTTGTCTAACCAGTGCCTGATAATCCCAATTTAGATGAACCTTCTCGGGCGCTTTTTAACTATCAGTCTAACAGAAACAAGTCACCTACTTGTTACCTGCTGAGTTGGTATATATATATATATATATAAATATATATATATATATATATATATATATATATATATATATATATATATATATATACATTCATATACATATATGTATATATACATATGCTGTTACATTGTGACAAGTTGATAAAGGTGGAAAAAGAAGTCACGGGTCTATTTCCGAGTTTCTGAGTTTATTCCTGACCGGTTTCGCTCTATTATTCTTCAGAAGAAGCATAGAGCGAAACCAGTCAGGAATAAATTCAGGAACTCGGAACTACACCCATGACTTCTTTTTCAACCTTAATCATACATATATATATATATATATACATATATGTATACGGATACATATACATATATATATACATATATATATATATTATATATATACATATATATATATATATATATTTATAAAGCGGACATATACTATATGACCAACCATCGTCCTGCCATCCCTATACATTTTCATTCACCTATAACGTCGACTTTTGCCCTCGTGTCTCGATAGACAATGTTATTCTACGAGATGACGTAGTTCCACATCATTTCGCACAGGAAACCACAGTTCTCCATCAACCTTTATGAGACCAATGATTCCGTCCGTGGTCCTGCATATATCAACCAAATAATTTCCCTTTCTACTTTTGTATTATTTTCTTTCTGGGTCATTCGATCGTGTGGATGAAATGAGCCCTGTTCGTTTTCTTTTCTGTATCCTATTGCATTTCAATGTAACTCAACAAAAACTGACGCACCTCCGACCTCAGTCATTCGTCATATGCTGTCATTGCTCAACGTAACCCCACACTTTCCCTAACCCCTTAACCGCTTTGAAAAGGTGCTTCACTTCAGGAGTTTCATTCTGGATAGTTTGAGGAAGGTGTGTTACGCATAATGTGTATAATTGCCTAATGTGAACATTAGGCAGGAAAAAGGCCTAATGTGTACATTAGGCAACTTAATTTGCGCAATGTTTACAATAGGCAAAACATTTGCCATAACACAAAATTATTAGCGCAGAATCACAGACCAAACACCTCTTAACGACTAAAAGGCTATAAAATGGTGTTACACTTGGTATGATATGATAAACAATACTATCTTAGGCGTGCCCTTTCTACCCCAAACCATAAACATAATATAAGTGACAATGCGCAGATGATTCCACACCACGAGGACTGGATTGCTTCCAAAGAGGGTGGCACAAAACAGGATGACATCATCATTATAAAAATCAGTGACACTGTTTATTCAAAACAATATCACGAATCCGTGGAGTACCCAGCTTTTTTGCTGAATGACCAGAGTTTGTCATTAAGGAAAAAGAAACACTATACTGGGGCTCCTATTTGACGGTCATTCTCCACACGGTAAAAATCCTATAAAAAAATCAGACTTAACCAAATTCTAGAAATAAACTAAAATTTGACATTGAAAAAAGTATTACTGCGTACAAAAGAGTTCATAAGAACCACAATAATGTTTATACAGCATTGTTCCTTCAGTAAGAGAGATACAGCCTACCTACGTTCAAGTTACCATCCAGCACCAATGCAATAACAATGCGAATTACAATACAAAATTCATTCAGTGATTTATGAACCAATTTGATTTCAGAGCCTAATATCTCGGGGCAATGGGTCTCCTGTGGGAGATAACTAAACCTGACTGACCACGGTGATGATTTTGGTAAGCTATTGGGTTGTTCGCTCACTTCAAAAAGCTCCGAATGAAACGTTGTACAATCTATAAAGGTTTTGCCCTCAAATGATGTTTACTCTGCCTAAACTGTTGGCACCTACCATCTTATTATAAGCTATGGGGTGAAGTAGAGTGACCTTGAATCACAGTCACTACATTTATCATATCAACACCCCTTAGATTTTGTCCTAGCAAATATTAAAACGTTTTAATAAGTTTTACCTGAATTTTTTCAAACTCTTCAAGCCACCATTTTTATATTGTATTCTGGTTAATGTCGAACTATCTTAAACGTTTCTGGGAATCCATCAGGTGGAAGAGAGTAAACTTGCTCTGTAAATGATAAAAGGATTTTCTACAAAAATAGTTACCATAAACCTTCGCAGACGAGATGAACGTATAGCTGCAGCCAAATAGGCAAATCTATAATCCTTATGCTATAAAATCAATATAAATGTCGCTTCATTCGACAAAGTCATATCAATAAACAAGAAAGTGATGAATATTATGAACTTGACCGAAAAGCCCTATAATTACCCTTTAATTCAAGCACATTTTATCTAATTAAAAACCGTAGAGAGGGTATCAATGTTTATTGCTGAAACTTTCAACTATAGATTTTGTTTGTTGTAATATTACTTTTATTATTTTTCTATTTATCGGCATATTTGTTGCAAATTTATTATGTTTGTCATTAGAGTCAAGAACTTAGAAAATAAACATTACCAGTATCTGTTCGCGATAGTCAAAAGCATCCAGTATTTGTATTAACAACTCTTCCCAAATTATTACTACACTATACGTACAATGTATTTTGCTCTCATGGTAGAACCCAATGACTTTGTCTCATTTAATTTTCATACATCCAGAATGACTGTAGAATAGGAAGGAAGCGGCAACGATTTTGTATCTCCCTTTATATTTACATTATCTCGAGCTTACGCTTCCATGAACACATGTTCCTCGGAGACAGCATTTGCATATTCTTGTTGAGTCCGTATATGTTCATATACAACAAAGTCATTGAAGTTTACCTTACATATGTAACTTGAGAATAGGAAGGGAGGGCAACAATTTTGTATCTACCTTTACATTTACATTATCTCGAGCTTACGCTTTCATGAACACATGTTCCTTGGAGACAGAATTTGCATGTTCTTGTTGAGTCCGTATATGTTCATATACAACAGAGACATTGAAGTTTATCTTACATATGTAACCTGAGTCTGATTCACCAAAGTTTAAAAAAAAAAGCTAAACTGGAACCACTATATTGCAAATTGGAAAAACAGTGTCAGAAGCATTTGCTTTTAAATTTAATCCCTCCACTTTTACACCGTCCATTATGCACTGGACCTTCTGTCTGGTTGAAATAAATGCACGAGTGATATTAGTTTCTTTCACGTGAACGAAACTGAAAGAGGGTTGTCAAACAAAGTATCAGGTAACCCCATGGTCTATGTTGAATTTCTATGTTAGTGTCAGGGTGGAAAACACCAAGTGCCTTTGTCTTTTTCTGCCTTAATTGTCAATGTTGGGTGTTATATTTTTCCTACCTACCATGTAATTACATTCAGCCAAGTCTTTCCCCTAAACGCTTAACCGTTTGAATGTGGTAGATGATACTCTTATTAACATGTGCAGACTTCATTACTTGCCACCAAACACTACACGATCGAAAAAAATCTCATACATCACACTCAAAACTATAATAATATCAAGAGGATTAAAAAACTAGAATAGAATAATTGTTTGGAGAATATTTTTGTCCAATGGATAATCCTTTTATTATTTCTTGTTTTGCACAGGTGGTTCACAAAGAAAAATACATAAAACATAAAACCAAAAACAACATAGCTCCCTCCAGAAGTTTTTGGGCTTTCCCATAGATCCTTTTGGGATGAAGCATTGGAATGTTGTTTGGGCTTTATTACTATTGGATTACATCTATGTCTCCTGTTTGTATTAGTAGGAAGAGTGGAGCAGTCACTGATTGTATGCTCACCTTGTGTGAAAAGGTGGAAGAAATGTAATTTATGATAAGAGATTTTGAGCTCGATTCAAAGAGCAAGTGTATGCCTCTTGGGGCTGCGCTTCCAGGTGCAAGTGAGGGTGTTGACTAATTCTGATGTGGGATGCACGGAGATAAATTTCTCCGACGTCTCTCTCGAAGGACCAACATTTGCAGGTAACCGTCCCAAAATTCACCCATAGTGTAAGTTTACACAATCAGAACACAGAGGTACCCTATAGTTGCATCATTTATTATACTTTTTGGTACTAATCATATCCATAGTGATCTCGTCTACGTTTATGCAATCCAAGCCTATGACGAAACGAGAAAGAGAAAACTGTCAAAATATTTTGCTCACTTTCAGGATTTTGTTCCACGTAAAGCCAGGCAATTCTACTTAGTTTTGATAAACTGTTCTATGAGTTCATGGACCTTCGCGTTCGTGGAGCGCTGAACTTATCTCAGGTTCGGCCTTAATGAGGTTCTGCCAAAGTTAGGCCAAATTTCTTGCCGCACACTTTTCTTCGTCAATGCCAGACATGCAGAAGCACCTCCACAACTTCATCTGTTTGATAAAATGCCTTTGTTGAAAGGATGCTTAGGAAGGTGAATAATATGCAGTCATATATCCTTTCATTTTCGTGGAACTTCATTATCTTCTTTATGAATGCATTAACAATAACAGCGTCTTTCAAATAAATAATCCCAAGGAGCACCACTAAAGTTCAGGGGATATTCTAATAGCTTTCATTTAATAAACAATCTATGTATTTTTTCAGTTTCATAATCGAACTTGCTATTATGCCTCTGTTTCAATATACTAAAATACAGATTCACAGGAATATCAAGTCTTGTTATTTGATTAATTTTTGCCAAGGAGTACACGAAAGGACCAAGAAGAACAAACTAAACAACTCTGAGAACCGCTGCAATACACAATATTTTAAAAACGTTTTCATCTTGTTGTAAAGGATATTCATAATGCCAACCGTGAAGTAAATGAATGGAATAAATTTCCTGCAGAAGATTTAAGATTCATTTAAACAAACATCTAAGCAATATGCTGTCAGGCCTGCCATATATTGTTATATTAATTTATTTACTATTATTGATCAATTTATTATTATTTATCAATATTTATCTTTATTTCTATATTTCATGTATTTATCAATCATCAATCTGTTTATTATTATTATTACTGTTTAATGTTTATTATTATTTGTTTATTCTCATTTATTTGTTAATTTTTTCACTTTTTTCGTATTTGACCTAGTTATGGACCAAAACGTTTCCTGTCCGCATGCTCTTCCTTTGTAATCTTTGTAATCCTTTGTTGAAAAGAAGCCCAAAGCGTTTATTGAACCCACTTTAAGTTCAACACACGTGTTTCTTTCGTAATATATCAAATTGATGCCTCAATTTTCTCTAACCAGATATTGGCAGTATTATGGTAATCGACAACGGTATTCGGACCCTGAAATAGATTTCTTTGAAATAAACATTGGAAAGCTATATTATGAGTGTAAGGACTGTTTCCACATCAGTTTTTAAAAGGAGGATAACAAGTAACTGTTGTCACCACTTCTCATGTGAAAAAATTAACATTGCAGGTTATTAGATTCTATAACATTCTCCAACGATCTGCAGGACAACCCCGTGCTGGTGCCCATCTTTGGTCCATTTTCCCCTACCTTCCCTGTTGAACAAGGACATCTACCCCAAACCAGAAGAAGGTCTAAAAAGTATGTCACGGGACAAAGGGAAAAAAAAAATCAAGACAATTTTGGATCCTTTAAACACCAACTTCCTCTAGCCTAGAAAAGGCATCTCCTTTCTCCAAAAGACAATAGTATCTTTGCCTTTGTCCACTGATTGAGTTGTTCAGTCCCTTGATGAGACACAGCGGCTGTGGCTATACAATTCAACCTCAGGATACTGCGATCCGAAACCTCGCAGATTGCTAGTTTGATGTCGTAGACCTGCATATCATGCTTGCATAGGGCAGTTATGCATTGGACAAGTCCTTAGGGATGCCGCCATCATCCATGAGAGGACAATGACCAAGGCATGGGCTACAGCTCTAGATGAGAAAGACGTATTACATTCATCCTTGATCCATGTTACTATGTAAATACATTTATCGTTGTCATTTGATATATTTCAAAATTACAATAGTTGCCCCATATTTTTCTGTACTCTAAAATTAATACAAAAGCAACAAAATATAGATTTCTATTGTTCTCACGTGTCACGGATCAAATCAGAGTGATCGTAATTGAAGACTACTTGAGATGTCTGCTCTGTGCAGGACATCTATGTTGGGTAAACGGTCTTTGAAAACCAACTCCCGATTTTAAAAGGCTAAGTGAAGAATGACTACCAAAAATATTTCAACTCCAAACTTAGAGGATCACTTGTGCATCAGAAAGTACTTTTGATCGATTGAGGTTCTGTGAAGATTATGACTTTAGATTTAATGTATACAATCTACCATGACATATTACGTGGGTGCATAGTTATGCACAAGGTATCCTGAGTAGACAGGTTAGGTTTGCATGACAGTGAAGACAAAGTATACGGCCTGAGAGAGGGGTGAG
>NC_134780.1:64550949-64575949 GCF_046742065.1 Oratosquilla oratoria | reverse complement strand
TATAAGGAAATATGTCTAGGAGGGGTTCGTACTTAGTGGCCTTGATGTGGGTAAGGCAAAATCTAAACGGAAGTTAACAAAGATAACTAATTTAATGTATAACAAAAAGCCAACAAAACAAATATAAGAACTTTACAACAACAAAATTAATCAATTGACAATTAATTCCTCCACCGAAAACCAAGTCATGAGAATATAGATTACGTGGTGACGCCACGGTACTAGAGCAAAACCAATATGGGAGAGATAAAGTTACGCGTCGCTCAGCCAACGAAAAAGTGCGCGCTAGGAGCCGGCAGATGCATTATATATACAGTTGGCGAGGACGGGAGGAAGGCGAAGGATGAGCCGGACAGAACTAGTTCACGTCCGTCGGCCTAGAGAGAGTAGATCCCATAAAGTATACAAGCAGTTTTTACCGTACATACGTAATTACCTAACAAGTACAGAATAACACAGATACAGATATTTTTAGATACATGGAGGATGGTGGGCCATCACAACGTATACAAGCAATTTACAGTACATACATAATTATCTTACAATTAAAAATTGACATACAGATACAGACATTTTATATACATGGAGGATGGTGGGCCATCCCCCCCCCCTAGAACTCATCAACTCAGGAGAACAGACGAGTTGGGAGTTCTAATCAGGACGGCTAAGGGGATCAGCAAGGTTTTCAGAACCCTTGATAAATTTTATATCGAGGAGGTATTGTTGGAGGAACAAGGACCAACGTAATAGCCTCCTATTATTGTTCTTGTTCCGTTCAAGGAATATTAACGGATTGTGGTCCGTGAATATCCGTAAGGGGGTCGAGCTGGGTGTTACGTAGCATTCGAACTTCCGCAGGGCAGAGATGATAGACAGTAGCTCCTTCTCGGTGGTCGAATACTGCCTTTGGTGTTTATCTAGTTGAGCCGAGTGGTACGCGACAGGATGCAATATCCCATCATGTTCTTGGAGTAGAACAGCTCCGACGGCTTGATCACTTGCGTCCGTCTGGAGAACGAAGGGGACGTCAAAGTTAGGTGAACGCAGAACTGGCTCCTGTGTGAGGAAGGTTTTTAGGAGCAGGAAAGAGTTCTGACATTCCGGAGTCCAGGAGTAAGGTATGGAGCAGCTTGTCATTCTGGTAAGGGGTAAGGATACCTCTGAGAAGTTTGGACAGAACTTCCTATAGAATCCGACCATACCCAGAAAGCGCCTAAGTGCTTTTCGAGTAGCGGGAGCCGGGTAGTCGAGAATGGCCGAGATGTTGGCTCGTTTCGGCCGGACGACGCCTTGTCCCACCTCGTGTCCCAAGTACGTCACTGTAGCTTGGGCGAAGATGGTTTTGGAAAGCTGGACGGTGAGGTTGGCTTCTTCCATTCGGGACATTACGACATCTAGTAGGTGTACATGGTTCTGCCAATTAGGAGAATATATTATTATATCATCTAAATATACAGCTACCCCATCAATGTCCTGTAATAGGCTACTCATGGTACGTTGAAACGTAGCCGGACTATTACGTAACCCAAACGGCATGACGGTGTATTCATAGAGTCCAAAGGGAGTGATGAATGCAGAGATGGGACGAGCTTGTGGAGCTAAAGGAATTTGATAATAACCTTTAGTGAGGTCAATTTTAGTAATAAACTTGGACTGTCCCACCTTATCAATTAAATCGTCGACGCGGGAAAGAGGATAAGCGTCAGGGATGGTAACTGCATTCACTCGGCGGTAGTCCGTGCACAGTCGAGTTTGTCCGTTTTCTTTAGGGACCAGAACGCACGGAGCGGCCCATGGGGAATTACTGGGAACTGCCAAACCGTGCTGCACTAGATAGTCGACCTCTTTCTTCATTATCAGCTTCTTCTGGGGATGCAGTCGGTACGGGTGCTGGTGGCTAGGAGAAGTTCCTGGATACAGTTGAATCTCATGGGACGTCAGGTTACAACGGCCAGGATTATCTCGGAACAAGGATCTGTGACTAGAAATAATTTCAGAAATTTCCTTAGCTTGATCAGGATTCAAGTGGTTAAGGTACGAAAGTAGGTTGTTCAAGATGTCGCTGTTGTTGCCGACTGTGGGAGGATCGAAATGTGGCAACGTCGGTTCGTGGACTCGTGGACGGTCGGTTGACATAGGTATTTTACTGGGACTATGATTTAGCGAAAGCAATGGTTTGATTGAACTGTCTAGTGGTATTTTGGCAAGGTATGGCTTAAACAAGTTAACATGAACAAGTTGAGTAGTTTTACGTCTGTCAGGGGTTTCTAGTACGTAATTATATTCTGACATCTTTTTCTGAATTTTATAAGGACCATGGTATTTAGCTTGAAGAGGCTGTTCAGAGATAGGAATGTATGCAAGAACCATATCTCCCTCCTTGAATTCTCTCTTACGAGATTTCTGATCAAAATTAACCTTCATTTTACTTTGTGCATGTTCAAGGTTCTTCAAGGCAAAGGAATGAATTCTGGCTAGGTTATCCTTAAGGGAAACAATATACTGGTTAACAGACTGTAAAGGTGAGGTAGAAGAAGATATGATATGGTCCTTGATTACCTTGAGGGGTCCCCTTACCTTCCTTCCATATAACAATTCAAAGGGAGAAACACCCAGAGCTTCGGATGGTGTTTCACGGAGCGTAAAGAGGAGGAAAGGCAATCCCTCATCCCAGTCACGGTCTTCCTCGTAACAGAATTTACGTAGCATATTCCTTAACGTTTGATGACATCGTTCTAGAACTCCCTGACTGGCGGGGTGGTACGCTGTAGACAGAGACTGTTTAACATTTAATTCCTTGAGGACTTGGGTAAAGAGTTTGCTAGTGAAATTAGAACCTCTATCTGACTGTATTTCCTGAGGAATACCAAAGGAAGTAAACATGTGAGTTAAACACTTAATTACACTCTTAGCAGAAATATTCTTTAAAGGAAAAGCTTCAGGGTACCTGGTAGTGGGACAAAGAACTGTTAAAATGTACTGGTTACCCTTCTTGGTTTTAGGCAACGGGCCTACTATGTCAATCACTAGTTTCTGAAAGGGTTCACTAGGTACTTTAATGGGTTGAAGGGGATACGGAGGAATAGACTCGTTTGACTTGCCTACTATTTGGCAAGTGTGGCAACATTTAACGAATCTACTTACCTCTGCTTTCATGCCAGGCCAAAAGAATTCTGACAAGAGTTGTAAATAAGTTTTCTTAATACCTAAGTGTCCTGAGTGTCCAGTATGAGCAATCTCTATTACCTGAGTCCTCAAGTTAACAGGTAGAACAATTTGGTGACATTCTACCCAGGTATCATCATCAGAAAGGTGACGAGGTTTATACAATCTCATAAGTATTCCTTCGTGCAAATAAAAGGAAGGAGTATGTAGGATATCCTCCTTGGGAATAGCTCTATTAAACAAGGGAGCTAATGAAGAGTCGTTCTGTTGAGCCTCTTTGATTCTCAGATCGGAGGGTAGAGTAAGCGGTGTGGTTGGGGTGGTTGGAGAGGTAAGAGTTGGTTGGTTAGCTGGCGCTTGGGATCGTGTGATAGCACAGGTTGGAAATAGGTTGGGTTGGGTTTGCTCTATGGTAGAAGTTGGGTTATATGGTAGGGGAGAAGTAGAAATAATTAAAGGAGGATGGACTAGTTCTCCTGCTAGATCGTTACCTAGTATAAAATCTGCTTCAGGAACAGGTAGGGTTGCCGTTTCACTTACTCCTACGGAGACAGTATCCTTGATGAGTCCACAGTTCAGGAGCACCTTTGCCAGAGGTACTGAGAAGGGATTGTGGAAGTCCTGCAAGTATACACGTTCTCCTGTATAATTACGTTGGACTCCCGGCAGTGCTGACTGAAGTAGCAGGGACTGTGCTGCTCCTGTGTCCCGTACTATTCGGAGGTTGTGTTCTACGTGGTCTGAACCAAGTGATACTGTTCCCGTTGAACGGAAGGGCTGAAAAGGATCTACAGAATTGGCAGTAGAATGGTTAAAGGAAGCTACAGATTTTATATTCTTTTGAGCTACTTTACATTTTGGGTCTGGGCAATTTGCAATTACATGTCCTGGTTTCTTACAGAAGAAACAAACAGGGAAACTAGGGCTATCAATTTTCCCATCTTTACTACCACTAGTTGGTTTTACATGAGGTTGTTGGCAGTTACTGTCCTTTCCAACATTTTTGTGAATCAATGAGAGGGTATCAGTCAATTTGGCTGCTTTCATAAGGTCAAATTCCTCCTTGTCAACAATGTGAATTTTCAAGTAGTGAGGAATTTTACGCACGAATTCCTCTAACGCGATCAAGTTCACTACTTTCTCAAGATTATCGGCTGATGCCGATTTAATCCACTTTCTTAACGCTCGTAGTTTGTCTGACGCGAATTCCATATATGTCTGATGGCTAAGTTTGTTTGAATTTCGAAATGCTTGTCGATAACCATCGGTGGAAATTTCATAAGCGGAAACAATTGTCTGTTTGACCGTTTCGTAATCAGTGTTATTTTCCAGATTGTTACATACTTGTAACGCTTTTGTGGACAACTTTGGTTTAACTAACCATATCCAATCTGCTTGGGGAATTGCAAAATGTTTACTTACTTCTTCAAATTCTCGAAAAAATAAGGTTGGATTCTCGTCTGAGAAAGAGGGAATAAGTTTGGTGTACTGCAAAAGAAATAACTTACTTGAATTTGAAATCACTTGTTGACTTGGGGTCGATAGTTCGAGCCTTTTTAGTTCGAGTTCGTGCTGTCTTTGGTCTTTATCACGCTGCACTTCGAGTTCCTTAATTTGCAGTTCATGCTTCATCTTCCTTTCAAGTATCTGATATTCTAGATGGTCTAATTGAGTCTCTTTCGTAGGGCTAATGTCTAATTTGGCTGCAACTATTTGTTCTAAGCGTTCAAATTCTCCGTCTTCGTCTTCCGTTTTCTTTAACTGATCTATGTGACTCAATATTAGTTGAACTAATTCAGTTCTACTAATGTTCGCTGGATAAGTTAATTCCCATCTTGTTGCTATTTCTTTCAGACATTCTTTATTTGGGTTCTGAATTATCAGTTCTTCCACCGAGGGGTTCTCAACAAAGTTTTCGATATTCAGTTCTGACATCGCGAAATTTTTACTCGCTAACAGTTGCTACTCAGCAAGGTAGAACGCTTGGTTCGCTTACGTGGTATACCGGACAAGAGATACAAGTAGAATTATAATACTCGACTCCCACGAATATTATAAATCTTTGGGACAGAATACATTAACCAAAACTACATGCCGTAAGTAGGATAGAATTAACGTTCCCACACGTATCCTAAACGGATCCTACTTCAGTACTCTTACGAAATTTACAGCTGCAAGAGTTTAACGTGGTCATGTGCAATGGCGTATTTACGATTAACTGAATTACTGTACTGGGGTACTGAGTTGCAAGTTTACCGGACAGATGGACAATTTCGATGGTTGTGGGAATGCAAGTGTAACTTATGTACGTTTCGCTCGTATATCTCACACCTTCTTAGTTTTTGTTCGGGTAAGAGGATTCCGACGGGCCCCCATTATATGTTATGCCTTCCGCAAGGATATAAGGAAATATGTCGAGGAGGGGTTCGTACTTAGTGGCCTTGATGTGGGTAAGGCAAAATCCAAACGGAAGTTAACAAAGATAACTAATTTAATGTATAACAAAAAGCCAACAAAACAAATATAAGAACTTTACAACAACAAAATTAATCAATTGACAATTAATTCCTCCACCGAAAACCAAGTCATGAGAATATAGATTACGTGGTGACGCCACGGTACTAGAGCAAAACCAATATGAGAGAGATAAAGTTTACGCGTCGCTCAGCCAACGAAAAAGTGCGCGCTAGGAGCCGGCAGATGCATTATATATACAGTTGGCGAGGACGGGAGGAAGGCGAAGGATGAGCCGGACAGAACTAGTTCACGTCCGTCGGCCTAGAGAGAGTAGATCCCATAAAGTATACAAGCAGTTTTTACCGTACATATGTAATTACCTAACAAGTACAGGATAACACAGATACAGATATTTTTAGATACATGGAGGATGGTGGGCCATCACAACGTATACAAGCAATTTACAGTACATACATAATTATCTTACAATTAAAGATTGACATACAGATACAGACATTTTATATACATGGAGGATGGTGGGCCATCACAATAGATTGTTGGGAAACACGAATTCAATCAGGAACACTTGTATATTCAGACGTCTACAATACATGTCTCCTAGACTGAAAAAGATTTATTATCAAAACGTTAAAATATATTGATATTCCTAATTCAATTTGAGTTTCCCTACCACCTTTCACATTTACCTGCATCAACTACATACAATATCTGAATTGTGTCTAAACTAATCGAGAAAATATTTCTGGAAAGCGGCAAACCATATTTCTGTTATCACCGAGTTAAAGCGGATTCTAAAATAATCATTCCACTAGCACATTGTTTATAGTCCTTAACCTCTTCAATAGGAGTCAAATGCTGGCGAGCAGCAACAGATCCCTGAAGTACGATGATTGATGCATCACAATACTCGTGTTATAAAATATAAAGTAACTGCTGTATTACTCATTCTCTTTCAATGAGTAATAATAAACACAGAAAACGTATTCAATCCAGTTCACAGAATTCGGAGCTCATTCAGCTACAACTACAAAATAAATATAATCAAGACGCCGAAACCGGCATCCTCGTATACCCATTCGTGCCTCGTGGCGCCTGTGTCATTATATGAAAAAATTAAACAAATACACACACACACATGCACACGCACACGCACACACACACACACACACACACACACACACACACACACACACACACACACACACACACACACACACACACACACACACACACACACACACACACACACACACACACACACACACACACACACACACACACACACACACACACGCACGCAAACACATGAAGTAGATAGTTGATAAAATATAATTACTTCTGGTGATAAGGCGAACAATCACTTTATGTAAACAAATAAGAACTACCTCTGTCAGTGAAGGGAATCAGTCAGTCATCGTTCACTTCATCTCCAATGCTGAACAAAGGAATCTACCAGGCCAGACATATGAAATCTGACGTATGCGAATACATGCAAGCGCATCTCTCTCTCTCTCTCTCTCTCTCTCTCTCTCTCTCTCTCTCTCTCTCTCTCTCTCTCTCTCTCTCTCTCTCTCTCTCTCTCTCTCTCTCTCTCTCTCTCTCTCTCTCTCACTCACTCACTCACTCACTCACTCACTCACTCACACACACACACACACACACACACACACACACACACACACACACACACACACACAATTACATATGTATACGTATTATATATACACTGTGTGCTTTTATGTGTGTGTGTGTGTGTGTGTGTGTGTGTGTGTGTGTGTGTGTGTGTGTGTGTGTGTGTGTGTGTGTGTGTGTGTGTGTGTGTGTGTGTGTGTGTGTGTGTGTGTGTGTGTGTGTGTGTGTGTGTGTGTGTGTGTGTGTGTGTGTGTGTGTGTGTGTGTGTGTGTGTGTGTGTGTGTGTGTGTGTGTGTGTGTGTGATTCACCATGATCTTGGATCACATGTTGGACTCGTGATGGACAGGTTTATTATTTTATTATTTATTTATTCAACACAGGAATGGGTGATAATATTACTTTCAAAAAGATGAAATACAAACCTGGAGACGCATTATATTAGCTTCTGCGGGTGACATATTATTGTGATAAGAGAACAAAGTTATAGTTGATTTCATTCATTTCAATTTTCAAAGAAACAAATCGGCCTTAATATGAACCAGTCAAGCACGTTGATAAATTTCATTTTACTTCATTGCCTCAATGACATACTGTGATAACTTTTATTCCTGCTAAAAACTGATTTAGGAGCTTTTCTTACACATAATCGCTAAGTTTTACTTTCAGATGAATAAAACTGTTTGGCATTTATAATAGAGAAATCTATGTACAGCATTGTCCTGAAGAAGTTAAGGGGATATGTCACATTGAAAGGAAACCGAGTTTTATTCAAATTAAGCTTAATTCAGATTATTCTACTCCGCTGAGGGACCAAGCTACCTTCCACCCCAACTATACTAAAGTGACGAAATTTACTATGAACTAAATCGTCTGGGCTCCGGACTATGGCGATTTTTTTCAAGTCATTGGATTAAGTGACCGCTACTTGTTTGAATGAATCAGACATTGCGAAGCTAATGGATCGTGGCAGAAGAAGCTTCCTCTTTCTTTGCATCTGAAAGGTGCAAATCATGTGTAAAAATAGAAAATGGGTGATAATGAGGTACCTGTTAAACTATAATTCAGTAAAATGAAAAAGTGACTGAGTAAATTACTTTTGTTGTACTTATACAGTACAATGTATACAATGAATATATAATATATAAGGAATTGAAAAATGAATAGGACGTCCACTAATACATGTTAGTAAACAAAAAAAAGACCAATCACACTATTCCTGGTAACAATATTACGTCTAGCCTTTAAGATGGTAAAGCAGATAAAAGTCGAGGTTAAAATTTATCTACATTTTTTCTTTCATCGAATGGAGATTAGTTTCCAATTATAAAAACGATTATTAGTGACTTTGGTCCACATGAGCGACATTAAAGATCCTAAAGAATTAACTATATGAAATCTATGCAGCCAATACATCATATGTTTAGTTTAAACAAAAAAGAAACCTGTACTGGGATGATCTATTTCTTTGAAAATATCATATAAACTATACACATGATATTCAATGCACGTGCAAAATCCTCCGTGCAGCCAATTCATCATATGTTTTAGTGTAGACAAAAAGAAACCTCTACTGGGATGATCTATTTCTTTGAAAATATCATATAAACTATGCACATGATATTCAATGCACGTGCAAAATCCTCCGTGCGAAACGTTTTAAGAAACTTAACATCAAGGACGTAGGGAGGTAAGGAGCAGGGAGGTGGAAGAAGGGACAGGGAGGAGGGAGGGGAGAAAGAGAGAAGGGGAGAGAGAAGGGGAGAGAGAAGGGGAGAGAGAAGGAGCGAGCGAGAGAGAGAGAGAGAGAGAGAGAGAGAGAGAGAGAGAGAGAGAGAGAGAGAGAGAGAGAGAGAGAGAGAGAGAGAGAGAGAGAGAGAGAGAGAGAGAGAGAGAGGGGAGAAGGAGAGAGAGAGAGAGAGGGGGGAGAGAAGGAGAGAGAGAGAGAGGGGGGAGAGAAGGAGAGAGAGAGAGAGAGAGAGAGAGAGAGAGAGAGAGAGAGAGAGAGAGAGAGAGAGAGAGAGAGAGAGAGAGAGAGAGAGAGAGAGAGAGAGAGAGAGAGGAGAGGGGAGAGAGGGGGAGAGGAGAGAGAGAGAGAGAGAGAGAGAGAGAGAGAGAGAGAGAGAGAGAGAGAGAGAGAGAGAGAGAGAGAGAGAGAGAGAGAGAGAGAGAGAGAGAGAGAGAGAGAGAGAGAGAGAGAGAGAGAGAGAGAGAGAGAGAGAGAGAGAGAGAGAGAGAGAGAGAGAGAGAGAGAGAGAGAGAGAGAGAGAGAGAGAGAGAGAGGACTGAATGCTGGAGGAAAGTTAAAAGAAGGGATCGGAAAAGGAGAGTCCCTGAAGAAAAGCTCTCTCGGTGAGGGCTTCTTGAAAAACAGAGGATGAAAGGTTTCTGAAGATGTCTTACTTATGCAAGACAGAAAGAGAAATGGAGGGTAAAGGCCAAAGTATATGTGTGAGATTATGCATCAGATATTGAGGTGAAAAAAGGAGAGGGCAGCCCTTCCAGGAAGAGCGTGATGAGCCGTGAGAAATGGTGCTAGGTTTCAGTCAAGATTTACCATTGCTGCTTCTGAGGTTTGCACAAGATTTTAAGAATCGTCACGAGAGATAATGGCCTGAAGACAGAGGAACCGAGTATTGAACGTACGAGTACGTTTCGGGGAGTATGATCGGGTATGAATGTGAGCGAGTGTATGTGTGTGTGTGTGTGTGTGTGTGTGTGTGTGTGTGTGTGTGTGTGTGTGTGTGTGTGTGTGTGTGTGTGTGTGTGTGTGTGTGTGTGTGTGTGTGTGTGTGTGATTTATCATGGTTTTGGATCACATGTTGGACTTGGGTGTGTATTTACCTACCTAGTTGTATTTGCCTAGTTGTATTTTACGCGAAGGGGAGCTATGCTCGTGGTGTCCCTTCTTCATATATCGTTTTATCTAGACTGTTTTTAAATTCGTGCATTGTTTTTGCACACACCACTTTCTCATCTAACTTGTTCCAAACATCTATTACCCTGTGGGGAAAGCTGTTCTTTTTTAGGTCTCATCTATAACTGTCTTTCTTGATTTTCTTTCTATGTCCTCTTGTATCTCTACTATGTGTGTGTGAGTGTGTGTATGTGTGTGTGTGAGTGTGAGTGTGTGTGTGTGTGTGTGTGTGTGTGTGTGTGTGTGTGTGTGTGTGTGTGTGTGTGTGTGTGTGTGTGTGTGTGTGTGTGTGTGTGTGATTCACCATGGTCTTGGATCACATGTTGGACTCGTGATTGACAGTTTTATTACCCTCACGGAAGAGAGCTCAGAGCACATATATGACCGATCTACGGGTAATGCTGTAACCTTAAACGCACACACCCCAACTCTCTGCCCATGAGAGCTGGAGTAACGATTCGTAGGGCAGCGACAATGAAACGTGTTTGTGTGTTTGTGTGTGTGTGTACGATCCCTCTCATGCATGGGTTCGTACAATGTAGGAAACAGAGACCCACTACAAACCATACAAAATAAGACATAATGACACGAGGATGCACGAAAACCTTAATAGACCATGCATACCCTAACAAAAAAACTTCCAATAGAACAGCATGACATAAGACTCAATCCTCCAAAACATGTTACATGTACCACAGAACACACCCATACAAAAACACATGTACACTGAACACAAAACATGTACTACAAATCCAACCCCCTAAACTCGCTACTCTATCACACTTCTCCAGACGTCAACCTGCAGACCCTCTCGCCTGGCACATACAAAGCAAGAACCACACTCCCACGACTACCTTCATGTCACCATCCAGCCTCGTATATCACCATAGAATAGACGTAGCCACAAAAGGAAATTGCTCCAGGTGTAATCACCTCGTCCTATATTGCCCTACCCTAGATTTACTCAGACAAACAATATATCTTCCTTAAGTAACCTCGGGGTTCAATACAGTGGCCGTTGCCGGTTACTTGGGAGCCATGGGTCTCCTGCAAGAAAGACCTGGGCCAATGTCCCTTTTACTGATTGTATGCCAGTGTTATGCTTTGGGTGCCTTACAACTCACACATATTTTTTCTCTCGTTACATTCACAAAAATCCGATGAAAAATTGGAGAGATAAAACAACAACAGTACAGCAAAATGACAAGGAAACTTGTATGCAAAGTGCTACAGGAGCGAGAAGGGGGACCAGTTAGTTCAACACAGTGGCCGCGATCTTTTTCCCCCAAGACTTCCATTAGATAAAATCGTATTGATTTGGTCACAAAAGCATCTGCAGTGTTGGTCACACGAGGCGAGGAGTTGTAAGAAAATACGAAGATTTTTCCTCATTAAGCATTGCAAAGAGACCTTCAGATTCACTATCCTTAAAATTTCAACTGAACTGTCTATTGCAGTAAATCCAATTAGTCTTGCAAACGATATTTGAGAAAGATACGAAAACCAAATATGCTGGTGGTACAGAAAAATGAGAATGTAATAAACTAACATATCTAGTAACATACCTAAATTTAAACAAACAACATTATAAATGTAAAATTATTATGTGGTTCTTCTATGACGATACAGCTATTTACAAATGCTTTTGTGGAAAATAATTAAACATTAAAGCATATTTCTGCTGTTATCCCTGTGGCACAAACTTGGAAAAGAATAATCAAATTGCAACAACTTCGAGAGGAAAGAAGCTAATGCATACGCCAAAATTTCTCATCCAACGGAAGCGAGGAAGAATCCATAATGTAATTTCATTATTCTGCATAGATATCGCACACGGACGTGTGTGCCCCAACATGCACGCACGTATACACATGGATACATGAAGAAATAGTACACCCAGACAACATAAAACAAATTTGAAACCAGGTATGATCGATGGAAGCACACACGCAGTGCTAAGAAGTGTAGCTCATATCCTGCATATTACAATTAAGTAACAATATCTCCATGTATCCCCCTCTATCGTCTACTATCCCTCTCTGTCCCTTCAATCACATTCTATCCCACTATCACATTCTATCCCACTATCACATTCTATCCCACTATCACATTCTATCTCATTATCACATTATATCACCACTTTCACATTCTATCCCACTATCACATTCTATCTTCCGTTATCACATTCTATCCTCCACTATTACATTCTATCCCCCACTATCACATTCTATCCCCCACTATCACATTCTATCCCCCACTATCACATTCTATCCCCATCCATCACATTCTATTCCCATCTATCACATTCTATCCCCCTCTATCACATTCTATACACCTCTATCACATTCTGTCCCCCTCTATCATATGCTATCCCCCTCTATCACATTCTATCTCCCTCTATCACATACTATCCCCCTCTATCACATACTATACACTTCTATCACATTCTATCTCCCATATTCATGTATAAATTTGAACAGTCAGGTCAAAATAACGCATCCCTGACGAAGTCCCACTATTACCTCAAACCACTCGCTCTCTCCATTTTTAATCCTAACACAATCTCTACTACTCTCGTAAAAACTCTTGACTGCTCTTAATCTCTTTTCTCCTATCCCATACGTCTGCAAAGCCTCCCACGGTGCCTTCCTATCTACCCAGTCATAAGTCTTTTCCAGATCCAGCCACTCCACCAAAGCTGTACCTCCTTTTTTCAGACATTCTGCATGACATCCATCCAACCCAGGTGCCTTACCTGCTCTCATCATCTTAACAGCTAATTTCACTTCATCTTTCCTTATTTCTCCTCCATTTTCCTCACTCATTACAGTCATTTTCTTAGCGCTTCCCTCTGCAACTATCTTTCTTTCCCTACCCTTTTTTACATTTAGCAGCTCCCTAAAATACTCTGCCCACTTTCCTCTCACTGCCTTCTCTTCAATTATCATCTCTTCATACGTATCTTTTACCTTTTCTTTTCTACTAGATTCGCCTTCTCTTCCTCTTTTAATTTCTTCCCAAAACATTTTAATTACTTTCAAATTTTCTGTCATACTCTTACCCTATTTTACATCGCCCTCCTTTTTAACTCCATTATCTTAAGCTTTACTTCTCTTTACTTTGTTCCTTTCATACGATTCCCTCGTCCTAATTTGTAGATAATCTATGAAAGCCTGCTTCTTCTCTTCCACACACTTCTTTGCTTCCTCATCCCACCACTCACTCCCCCTCCTTCTATTTCCTCCCGTCCTCCTTGTTCCACACCTCAACTTTGCATACCTTATGACTCCCTCCTTGAATCATTCTCATTCCTCCTCCACTCCTAATTCTACTCTATCCTTCACTCCCTCCCACTCCTCTCTCAGTTTCTTCTTATACTCATTTCCCTTTTCTTTCTCACTTAAGTAGTTCACTCTAAGTACCTCCCTACCTTCTGCCCTTTTCTTCTTTCTCCACCTATTCTCCACTCTCAACTTACCTCCCACCAAAAAATTATCTGATATTCCCCCACTTTCTCCCCTTAGAACATGTACATACTTAACTCTTCCTACTAAACTCCTGGTTACCACTATATAGTCCATTAACGCTCTATCTGCCGCCCTTCCATCCACAACCCTCTCTCATGTGTACTTATGCTTGGCTTTCTTCCTAAACGCTGTACTTGCTATCATCAACTCTCTTTTGAGACACATTTACACCATCAACTCACCACTACGAATTTTTCCTGAAACTCTATACTTCCCAATCACTCCGTCTGTTGGTTCATTTCCTACCCTAGCATTAAGGTGTCCCAATACAACTACATTAACATTTCTCCCTAATCCATCTATGCACTCATTTAAATACATTCAAAAAACCTTTCCTCTACGCTCTTCTCACTACCAGGCCCATACGCACTTGCAAAAATCCACATCTCTCTTCCCAGCTTCACCTTCATCCACATTAATCTTGAAGAAACCTCCTTCCACTTCACTACACGCTTACCTATCTCTTCATTTACTAGTATAGCCACCCCTTCTCTCCCTCGTTCTCTCTTCACTCCTGAAAATCTCCTACACTCCCAAACTCACACTCGCTCCTCCCTTTCAACTTAGTTTCACTCAATGCCAACACATCCATCTTTCATCTCACAAACATATTGCCTATCTCTTCCCTTTTACTCTCATCTGTACTACATCCACTCACATTAGAAGACCCAAACCTTAGCGTACTGGATGGAAAACTCCTAGACCCTCTTATGCCTTTACTTTTTTTAGAAATGTCCCCTTTGGGGCTACAGGTAGCAGGATTTCTAGTCCTATCACCCTCCCGTCCTTTGTCACCTCGTAAGACATTTTCAAAGGTACAGAGTAAGTAAACAGTGACAATATATATACAAAAGCACACTAGGGGTCCATTGTGACCTCATTCTCTCAGCACTGCCGGACGTTTGAGCCGGCTACTGTCAACAATTTTGTATGTTGTAAAGTTATTTAATTTATACATTCTCATACTCATATTCATATTGTTCTCAAATGAAGTTTTTATAAAACATGATTCTATGATATTCCTCTCCTTAATGTACCCCAGCATCCTCATGACACTTAGTCATGAGGATGCTGGGGTTCGAGTCCTTGGCAGTACCACATTATATATATATATATATTATATTATATATATATATATATATATATATATATGTATATATTATATATATATATGTATATATATATATATGTATATATATATATATATATATATGTTTTGTTAAAAACAACTGCGCATTCGGCGCTACAAAGCTTCTTAAGTAGACTTTCAAGTCTTCTTAACGTGGATTTCTGTTTTTCACAGGACAGACGGAATAATAGATTTCCAGTAGACATTAGGAACTTTACATATGTTTAAAAGAAAACCTGCTGCCAAGATTCACACACACACACATATATATATATATATATATGTATATATATGTATATATATGTATATGTATGGCAGGAGTGGTATAGGTAAATTCCAGGAAGGAGCAGAAGTATTTTATTCTCTAACGTTTCGACAGAGTCTTCTTCAGAGAGATAATAGTACAGGCAAATTGGAATACATTGACTATATACTAAACGGGTCATCTCACAGGTCGCCTTGGGAAAGAGTCCGCCGTTTGTGCCCCCTCGATGATTAATCTTGCTGTTGTGCGTGCCAAATTTACAAATCCTTCTCTATGATTGGTTGATTTAAAAGTATTAATATATGCAGCTTCAATAGTTTTTCTTGTCGTCTTTTTCATACCGGTGTGTAGGATTTTGGTGTTGTTCCAATTAGGCATATGTCCGTGTTGTGTAGCGTGTACTACTAGCGAATTAGATGTCCTGTGGTGTCGCATGTCATTCTTGTGTTCGTATAATCTTTTTGTTATTCCTCTTGAAGTTTCTCCAAAATAAACTGCATCACATCCACCACATGGAATCTTGTAAACCACGCTCTTTTCATTTTTCTCTTCCGTGTGTTGTTTACTGGATAAAATGTCCCGTGTTTTCTGTCCTGAGGAGTGTACGACTTCCATCCCTATTCTCGCTAGAAATTTGGAAATTAATTCGCCTCTCGAGGATTAAGGAACCACTAAAAAATCTTTTTCTTTCCTCTGTTCTTCTGTGACTGTGTTTTTTCTTCTCCATATTTGTTTGGCTTTATTTTTCAGTTTTTGTATGAGGCCCGGTGGATATTTTAGGCGGTTGAACGTCTCTGTAATGTGTTTACATTCGTCGTGTAAAAATTCTTCGCTACAAATTCTAAATGCTCTAAGGAAAAAGCCAATTATTATGCCAGATTTCGTTCTTGTGTCGTGTCGTGATAAGTAATGAATAAAATCTTCTTTGTTTGTTGGTTTCCTATATACTGAAAATTTGGCACTTCCGTCAATACGATGAATTATTGTGTCTAAAAATGGCAGTTTCTTGTCTATCTCCTTTTCCACTGTGAATTCTATGTACTTATTTACACTATTGAGCCTACGAAGTTTGTTATCCAAATTAGTATTTTCTGGTACTATAACTAATACGTCGTCTACGTAGCGAAACCAGGATGCTCCTCTTCCCATGATATGTATGTATTTATCTACTTCAAGTGACTCCATGTAAAGGTTTGCCATAATGGCACTGAGAGGAGATCCCATAGCTAAGCCTCGGAATTGTATATATTCATGGTTGTTAAAAGTGAAGCAGTTGAATTTTACACATAATGAAATTAATTTCACAAAGTCTGTTTTTTTAACCGGTAAATCACTATCTTTTACTTGATTTAGCACCTTCGTTACTGCTTCCATTGCTCCTTCAATCTCTACGTTTGTGAATAAAGCTTTTACATCATAGCTAGCCATCTTCTTTTTGTTTAAATCTAAGTGTTTCAATCTATTGATTAAATCAGTGGAGTTGTGTAAATGTGCGCTGCTGATTGTGCCCATTGCTACAGATAGCGGTTTCGCTAGATGTTTTGCGAGTCGATGAGGTGCACTTCCTATTCCTGAGGTAATGGGTCTCATCGGGATTCCTGGTTTGTGTACTTTGGGAATCCCTCTCATCCTTGGTGTTTTTGGGGCTTCTTCGAGTAGGTATAGTAGTTTATCCCCTCTAGCTGAGCTGGATAAAATCTTCCTTGCTTCTTTCTTGAACTCCTCCGCTTTCCTACTTGCGTAACCTATTTCTACATTCTTGTACGTATTTCTGTCATCTAGAAGCTCCTGCATTTTTTCATTATAGTCTGTTTTCTTCATAATCACTATTCCACCACCCTTGTCAGCTTGTGTTATGACAAGGTCTGTGCGTTCTTGTAATCTTATTAATGCCTCTCTAAATCTCCTGGGTATGCCACATTCTTCTCCTTTACAATATTATATATTGTGACGCCTATGGGGAAGGGCCAGGTTCAAAAACTAGAGTTCTGCTTAAGAATGATTATTTCCTTCAAAAGAAACAAATAAACAAGATCGAAAAATAGAAGTCGCCAAAACTAGCGAAAAGTACAATGTCCGAAACACGTAAATTCACAGACAAATAAATACCAGACAATGGGTTTCTTTAGAACATAAAAGGCTAAGATTGCCAAGACACGTATATATATAAGTGTCGATCAAATATCGACATTCAATAAAGAAAAAAAATAGTCTTAAAGACAATATGTGGTAAGGTCGAGAAATATCGACCCACAGAATGGAAACTAAGTCCTACGTAATATTTTACGTAAAAATTACAAAGTCGAGAAAATTCTACGACTAAAAGTCTAAGTCCAACAAAGTGGATATAACACTAGCAAAGCTAGACAAGGTAGCATGGGAGCTCTGATAAGTAAAGTCTGGAATTCTGGAATTCAAGAAAAGACCACCTCGCTTGCGCGGGATCGGGTTTTGTGGGAGGGGAAGAACGTCTGTTAGAAAATGAAAAGATAGTAGTGTATAAAAGAGGGCTATTGCCACCGGGCGAATCGCGAGCAATTAGGGGCTAGATTGTTGTCATGGCATAGGAGGACTTGACCAGGAGCTTGGAGGGAAGCGCCTGACGCCGGAGGTTAGGAGATTGGGATTACCAACGGGGTTAGGATCACCAACGAAAGTTTAGAAAATGGTAGGAGGCGTAGTAGTAGAGAAAGGTGGAAAAACGGAAAAATCTTTAGTGGGAGGTAAACTGAAATGAGAAGATGTAGTAGAAGAGAAAGTTAGAAAGGAAGCGAATTTTAGTCGAAGAAAAAGTAAGTGTTTATGTTTGTGCGTGATTTGTGGCTCTGTTCGTGAGAGGTGTATGTGTGTATCTTACGAGAAGTGAGTTGATTTCACTTTCCGCGTGTAGAGGGCGAACCTGATAAGCCACAGGTGGGGCGAGCGACCCCTGATTATCCCCAGGTTTTGGGTTTGAATTCCTTTTAGATCTGATCAAGGGGCGGAGCGAGGGGGGGCAGACGGGTGGTGTACACCCGCCTGCCGACGTCAACGAGAGATCAGTGACCAGAACGGGAGCGGCAAGGAGATAACTCCCCGCCGCCACCGCTGGCGAGGGCGAACCTGATAAGCCACAGGTGGGGCGAGCGTTGTCTGTTTATCCCCAGACTGGGTTTGAAGTCCTTTTAGAGCTGATCAAGGGGCGGTGCGAGGGGGGGCAGACGGGCGGTGTACACCCGCCTGCCGACGTCAACGAGAGATCAGTGACCAGAACGGGAGCGGCAAGGAGATAACTCCCCGCCGCCACCGCTGGCGAGGGCGAACCTGATGAGCCACAGGTGGGGCGAGCGTTGTCTGTTTATCCCCAGACTGGGTTTGGAATTCGGAAGAGTAGATTCAGTGGCGATGCGAGGGAGGGGCAGACGGGCGGGTGTTGTATGGTCTCTTTCCTTCCAATCGCAACTCTGAAAACAGAGAATTACGCGATTGGGAATTGTGTGTAAATGTCAGAAGTGTAGACTCGCTCACCAGCGTCAGCGAGAGGCCAGCGTTTGGTTGCGGGCCGGTCGGACAGAAAGGTGTCCCAAGTCTCTCCGTCAACCAGCCCGCGGTCAGATTGGGCGTACTGAGAGAGACGATTGGGCCTCTGCTTTGCTAGCGAGAAAGTGTGCATGTGCCTCTTTTCTTCCAAGCACTACTCTGAAAACAGAGATTTACGTGACTTGGGAAATGTGTGTGTGTATTTGTATTGGTGTAAACCCGCCTGCCGACGTCAGCGTAGAGGTCGGCCATGCCAGACCGGCGGCAACTAGGAGATGCATCTCCCAGCCACCACCGGCCGGCGAAGATTCTTGGAGCTTGTTGAGAGAGCTGGTTGAAGAGACGTCCGACCTCTACGAGCGCTGAGTTGATTCTGTCCAGCTTAACCGTTACAACCAGATGTATATACACTTCTCCGTAAGATCCGGGGAGATGCCAAGTGTCGCTAGACGCGACGATTAACAAGAGTGTTTAGGAATACTTCCTAGTACATACACGGATATTCTTTACATCAATGAATAGATAATAATATTTGATAAAGTTACCTTGTCAATCTTAGATAAGCAGAAACTTAATAGTTTTTATATGAAAATCTATACGTACGTAAATGTAAGTTAGGGACGCCGTTGCCAAAGTATTAGTTCACATGCAATTTTTTTCCAGAACGCATGTAAGCTACGAATTCCCACACCGGCGTTTCGGCGTCCGAGAAACGACGGCAATATGCAATTTCTCTAATCTTACGTAAATCAATTCCTAAGATTGACAAGATAGATCCACAAGGTAATACACATACATAAATTTATATGCAAAGTATGGAATAGTTTTGTCAAAGCACAAAAAGGAACGAAATACGTCTGATGAATAGAATTCATCACTTTGAGAGTCTCCATACGTCGATTACCGCACGTGGGCACAGATCTTTCTCACCGACGTCCGAAGACTAAGAGAATATGTAATTTCTCTTATCTTACGTAAATCAATTCGTAAGATTGACAAGATAGATCCACAAGATAATATACATACATAAATCTATATGCAATGTATAGAATATGTTTGACAGAGCACAAAAGAATGGAATACATCATAAATATATAATTCATCACTTTAACAGCCTTCATACGTCGATTACCGACGGTTGGATTCAGAGAGAGTCCACCGAGCCTACCGTGGGAAAGGCCGGCATAGTCCAAGGTACACATACGCACATGCGCGCATGTGCGTCTGAATGAAATCTTCACTACGACGAGTCTGTAGTCGTAACTATATATATATATATATATATATACATATATATATATATGTATATATACACATATATATATATATATATATACATATATATATACACTAGACCACCCGTGACCCATTAGGTCAAATAAATTTTTAAATGATACGTTGTTAATACAATGGTCAATAAAATCTTTATTAAGACTATTCTCTATTCAGTAGACGAAGGTAGTGACTTGATTAGTTATAAGAAGTGAAATGCAGAAGATTGTGACGTCATGTCGTCGTTGCTTGGAACACAACGCATCATACGATTTATGCGGTTCGTAATATTTTAACCCGACTTAGGTAAAGTGGGGTCAACAGACCCTATGCTTTTTTGTTTTTTATTTTTATAGAGCTTTTGGGCCCGTCAGACCCCACTTTACCTTAGGTGTGAGTAGCGTGGGGTTTGTTAGACCCCACTTTACCTGAGATTTTTTCATGTCATAAAAAGGTTTAATCATTTATACTTATGGGTAAATAAGAATTTCTTCTTTTTATCATTTTTTATGACTGAATTATGTTGAATTTTGTTTTCGATGGTGATGGTATTATTTGGAATGCATCGTAATTGTGTTGACTAGGGAATCCTAGTTTTATGTTCATTATCATGTTTTTTTTATCTGTTTCTCGTTATTCTGGGTAACTATTGCCTTCACTGCAAAAAACAGTGTGTCAGGAACATTCAACCCCAATCCGCAATGACTGCAATTAGATTCTTCAGTATCAATGTCAAAATAATTACCTCCAATTTTTTTTTCAGATTTTATGGTTTATGAAACACATTTATTATATTTGTTGTGGCTCTACTTTTCCTAAGATAGTTGGGATATTGATCTCTACAAAATGATGATGACCAAGCGCTTCACGTTTTCTGTTTTCAGTCAAGTACCCTCTAAAGTCAGCAATACCTTTTTTTTTTTTTTATAATTTTCATTAAAAAATATTTCTAACAGATATAGTCACTTTCAAGCATGAAAATGGAAGAAGATAAGTTGAAGTACATATGTTTTGATTTCTATGTCACTAAATGCAGTAAAAATATTTTTTTTTGCATTTTTTGTGATTGGGGTAAAAAAAGATACCTCCGATTTTTTCAGATTTTATGTTTTTTTTTTATAAACACATTTATTATTCATTTGTTGTAGCTCTGTTTTTCCTTAAAGTTGTTGGGACATTAGTCTCTACAAAATGATAATGACCAACCGCTTCACATTTCCTATTTTCAGTCAAGTACACTCTAAAGTCAGCAATACCTTATTTTTTCATCATTTTTTGTTGTTGTAATTTTCATTAAAAAATATTTCTAACAATTATAGTCACTTTCAAGCATGTAAATGAAAGAAGATAAGTTGAAGTACATATGTTTTGATTTCTATGTCACTAAATGCAGTGAAAGTATTTTTATTGTATTTTTTGTGTTTGGGGTCTGTCAGACCCCGCTTTACCTGAGGTGTTTCCCCAAAAAAACTTTACCTGAGCAGGGTTAATAAACTCATTATGCCTCATAGATGATAACTCATGAGTTGGCTATAGTTTTAAATACTGAATATGAAAAAATTAATAGTATATATAGATATGTATATATATATGTATATATATATATATATATATATGTGTGTGTGTGTGTATGTATGTTAGGTCAAATAGGATTTTAAATGATACGTTGTTATAAGAAATGAATTACAGAAGATTGTGACGGCATGTCGTCCTTGCTTGGAACACTACGCATCATATGATCTCGTGACGCCATGTCTCTTCTTCTGCATGGCTGGTCCTCAGTCGTGACGTCATATCTCTTCTTCTGCTTGGCTGGTCCTCAGTCGTGACGTCATATCTCTTCTTCTAATTGGCTGGGTGACGGTTTCAAGCAAGCAAGATAACAAACAAGATTATCAGAGTTTTATAAGTATATAGATATATGTATATGTATATATATATGTATGTATGTATATATATATATATATATACACACATATGCTCTATATATATATACATATTAACATATAAATGTATATATACATAACATATATATACAAATATACATATATAGATATATATCTATACATATCTACATATCCATATATACATATATACATATCAACATATATATACAAATATACATATATGAATATATATTTATACATATCTACATATGCATATATATATACATAACATATATATACAAATATACATATATGAATATATATTTATACATATCTACATACATTTATATACATATACATATATATATATAAATATACATATATATATATAAATACATATATATATAAATACATATATATATATAAATACATATATATATATATATATTATATATATATATATACGTACATACGCATACCAAAGGCTTTTTCCACCTTACACGGGGGTAGCCAAAAAGAAATAGGCATATAAATCACTCCCACCCATTTCATTTCCCATATATTCCACTCCCCTCCACCCTCTTTCCTCCCTCCAATCTTGGCACCTCCTGGATGACGGGTCATCCCAGCATCCTGTTCACTGCCCTGGGTCAGAAGCAATGTCGTAAGACACAGCACATCCACAGCAAGGCCGCTTCATAAATTCGGCAACCCCCCTTCTCCGTTCCCTCATGCAGGAAAGGAGACGGGGAGAAATCCCTTCGGGCTGCGTCAAAATTTTTTCTCATACATACTTCCTCACCCCCATCCCCCACACACTCACCCTCATGTATCACAGCCTCATCTATACACAACCCTTCTCCCTTCACCCCTATCTTCTGTCCTCTCCCGTCCTTCCTCTACAGACATTTCTCTCTTTTGTAAAGCTCCTTTCACCCCATCCACCCATCTCATCCTAGGACGCCCCCTCATATTCACTCCTTCCACCTCTGCCTTCCACACTTCTTTTACTAATCTTTCTTCACTCATTCTTTCTATCTGTCCAAACCATCCTAATATTCTTTCATTAACCCTATCTCCCAGCTCCTTTTCCACCCCTGTCTTCTCCTCCCCTCCTCATTTTTCACTCTATCTAGCCTAGTAACCCCTATCATACTTCTCAGACATTTCATCTCAAACACATTCAAACTCCTTCTCTCTTCCTATCTCATGTTCCATGTTTCTGTCCCGTACATTGCTGTTGTCACAATCACTCCTTCAGATAACCTCCTCTTAGCATCCATTCCCAGATGTCTATTTCTCATTACACTTTTCAAACCACTAAGGCATTTACTCGCTTCTCTCAATCTACATTCTACCTCCACCCCCACTCCTCCTTTTCCGGTCACATTCGCACCCAAGTATCTGAAACTTCCTCCAGTTTCTCACCCCTAATGCTCACTTTCAGCATTATATATATATATATATATATATATATATATATATATATATATATATATATATATATATGAGTGTGTGTGTGTATACAAAATATATATTATATATATATATATATATATATATATATATATATATATGTGTGTGTGTGTGTGTGTGTGTGTGTGTGTGTGTGTGTGTGTGTGTGTGTGTGTGTGTGTGTGTGTGTGTGTGTATACTAGTCAAATTACCCGCGCAGTGCTGCGAGAATATGATGATCATTTTAATTTTGATAGAAATTGCGGAGGAAAGTTATACGTATCATTATAATTCAATGGAAAAGGTAACAAAAGTAAAATGTTTAGAAAGTAAAAAGATCAGTTTGAGGAAGGAGACACCCTTTGTAAATAAAATATACCTATCCAAGTAGCATAGGTTATAGTGAATATATATGGTCGGGGGGAGTTCGTGAACAAATAAACAGAGAGAGGCTACTACTTTGTCATAGTATATACAAATAAAAGATAGTTACCAAATTACCTTGGGTTATAAGGTTTCAGAATATATATAGTTATAGGGGTCTATCTGCAAAAACCTATGAGGAGTTCGTGAATAATCCCTAACCTAACAATACCCCACCTAACTATAACCCTTAACCCGAACCAAATTATTTTTTTTAGAAATGAAATATAGTTATCCAAGTACCTGGAGTGGTAGGGTATCAGAATATATATGGTTATGGGGGTCTATCTCCAAAACCCCAGGAGTTCGTGAACAAACAGACAGACAGAGAGACAAATGAAAGGTATTTATCCAAGTACCTTGGGTTATAATGTTTCAGAATGTATATGATTATAGGGGTCTATCTTCTAAAACTTAGGAGGAGTTCGTGAATAATCTTTTACCTAACCATTGTAGTGGATTGTTCACACTACATTGTGAACGGTACTCGGCCGTAAGAGAAGAATTGAAACAAACTCTCTTCTTCGGTCTGGCCCGCCCGCGATAATATCAAATAAAAACAATCAACGTTTCAACATTTGGTAAAATTATACAATCATTTTACATTTACATGCATTCTCCTTACAAAGGCTATCATAGTTTTGTGTCAACATTAATTGAAAAAAATATAATTAATATTCATGGACACATACAATGGTTTGTTTAATCATAGTAATTTTTGTCACAAAAATGCTATGCATTTTAAGGGGAAACTACAGTAGTGGCGTGTTACCACACCATACCCCCACCTAAACTCAACCCTTAACCTTAACCAAAAAAAAAAAAAAAAAAAAATGGGGGGGGAAATGAAATATAGTTATCCAAGTATCTTGAGTGACAGGGTATCAGAATATATATGGTTATGGGGGTCTATCTCCAAAACCCTAGGAGTTCGTGAATAAACAGAGACAGGCAGACAGAGGCTACTACTTTATTATAGTAAATCATAGGGGTCTATCTACAAAAACCTAGTAGTACGTGAATAATCTTTAACCTAACCATTGTAATGGATTGTTAACACATGGTGAACGATACTCGGCCGTAGGAGAAGAATTGAAACAAACTTAACATCTTTAGGCTGGCCCGCCCGCGATAATACAAAATAAAAATAATTGATATTTATCACAGCAGATATATACATATATATATACACATATAGGAATAGGTAAGGATGTTTTTGGGGCTTTTATGGATCTGGAAAAGGCTTATGACAGGGTAGACAGGAAGGCACTGTGGGAGGTACTGCAGATATATGGGATAGGAGGAAAGCTGTTAAGAGCAGTCAAGAGTTTTTA
>NC_134780.1:64540949-64545949 GCF_046742065.1 Oratosquilla oratoria | reverse complement strand
ATAACTACTTATTTTAATGCTAAGACGATAGGTGAGCGAATCCACTAATAATCTAGAAAACACTGTTGACCTGTTTACCATTACTGTGATATCAAAACGATATATGTTCTTGAACTAAGTTATTTTATTATTTTAACATTGGTCTCGCTCCCCCCGATGTTCCTTTTCCTTTTGGAAACCTGACTTTACTTTCTCAATGTCGTCCTTCTATCAGAGCTGCTTACTTTTTCTCTTGTCTGACACAAAGAATGGCATGTCTGCATTCAAGTATTATGCGCCAGTCAGGTGGAGAAGGTGAAGTCGAGCGCGACAAGTGACGTCATCAAAAACAAAAGAATCACGCCTTTCCTTTTCTATCGCGACAAGTGGTGCGGGGCGGAGACAACACCTCCTCCTCCAATGACACTTATCCTTTCTTTTCCTTTTATTTTCCTTCTTCCTTCCTCTCTTTTCTTTCGTGACATGCGTTGGAGTACGTGAGAACAAGTGGGGAAAGAGACACGAGAGGGCGAAAGGTAGAGAATGAATGCTCTTACATAATATCTCCTTTTTTTCGTCTTTTTTGCTTATCCTCTTGTCGTGGCGTGAGAAGAAAAGTACAGAAGGGCGAGTTGAGGAGGGAGAAGAAGTTTGCTCTTGTGGTGAGACTAAAAGCAACACCTCAGTGTGCTCTCTTTTTCCTCTCCATTTTTTTTTTTTTATTCTCGAACTGAATTATGGAGAGCTTTTCATTTTTCATTCCCTCTCCATTTCTCCTTTCTTGCCTCTGTTACAGCAGCGTGTATAAGAAGAAACAGCACGAGGGAGTTGAAGACAATTGTAGGTGGCTAGTGAATAAGACGGTGCTAATACTCGTAGCTCCGAGTCGAAGTTGGAAAAGAGTCATCATTGGGATTAAATGCATATAGTCACATTATATCGTACCTGAGGCTGCTTTTTTCTCACAGTGGGTAATGGAAAACTAGTTCAAGTCATCCTTCCGATTCCCAATTTCCTTCCCCGTGCCTAATGTATCAACGTAAACGCAATGGCGAGTCTATGCAAACCTCAGCTGCGAATTGCGAAAAAAAAATGACGAAACACTTTGGAAAAAAATATTATTTTCTTTATCAAGAAATGCCTAACTGTTCCTTATCTTATTCCCTTCATTTTCTCTCTCCGACTCTATCAATCGATCAATCAGTGAATCACATACAAACACGCGCGCCTGCACACACACACGTCGGTCGAAGTGACAACAAAATTTGGAACTCCAGGAAAATTAAAATTTCATCGATCTTATAAGGGAGTACTTTTGTTTTATTAGTGGGGAAGAGGAAAAGCTCGTGGGGTAGTGGGAAGGTGAAGAAAAAGGTGAAAGAGAGGGATTACTGAGGAAAATGGAAGGAAATGAGGAAGGGGACGAACGGGCCCCGGATATTACAAGGAGTACAGAACACACAGACGAGAAAGAACAAGGAAGGGAAAGTGTCAAAAGCAGAAATATAGATAATAGTAGATCAATGGAAAGAGAAGATAACTTCCTTTATAGATTTAATGGGGGAGAAGGTGACAAGCTCCCCCGACTAGTAAATCTAGAGGGGAAACTTAGAAAAATTAAAGAAGCATGGAAGGTTAGATTTATCCAATTAACACTAGTTACCCAAAGAGTTGATAAACTGGAAGAACTAAAGAAGGAGAATCAAAACCTAACTAAAGAAATAGAAAAGACAGTTAAGAGAAGTAAGGGATGAGAATGAAGAATTAAAGAGGAATAATAAAGAGAATAAAGAGTTCATAGCAAAGGAGGTAATTGGTAAAAAAAGAGATATGAATAAAGAGGAAAGAGAGGAGAAAAAAGACTAGAGGCTAAGAAAAAAAACGAGAAAAGAACAAAGTCAGAAAAAGAGAAATTCTATTGGAGAGTAGTGAATATGAAAGTGAGGAAATGGTTCATAGAAGAAAAAAACAAAAACAAAAAACAGAAGGGAAACAGAAAACATGATGGAAATACCACAAAATTAAAAGTGTCTAACACAAATATAGATGGCTTAATAATAGGCTTGAACGAACTGAATGATTACCTGAAGGAAAAAGAACCGGACATAATGGGAATTGTAGAGACAAAATTTTAAGGCCCACTACCACCCAACTGTGTAGGACATGGTGCATATTATTATTGGATTAGAAACAGCTTCGAACTGAACTACATTGCACTGCCTCTGCAGGAAGTGTATTCCATTCATTATATACACGGTTGGCGAAGTTGTTTCTACCCACTTCCAAATTGAATCTATTTCCGGACAGTTTGAGACCATTGTTTCTTGTCTGATTCTCATTCAGTGTGAAAATTTTATCACTTTTGATGTCAATTCCCTTTAGAATTTTAAAGACCTGTATCAAGTCACCTCTGAGTCTACGCTTTTTTTTTAGGGAAAACAGATTCATATGTTTTAGTCGATTTTCGTATGATTTATTTTTGATATTTGAAATCAACTTTGTGGCTCACCGTCGTACTTTTTCCAGTCTGTCAATGTCTTTAATGAGATTCGGTGACCATACGGAAACAGTATATTCCAAATGTGGACGAACTGACGATTTATATAGCTTGTTAATGAGTGATGGACTTCTGGAGTCAAAAGATCGCGCAATCAGTCCTAGAATCTGATTTGCTTTCTCAGAGGCTGAAATACACTGCTTGGATGATTTAAGATCATTTCTGATAATTACTCCGAGATATTTTTCCCTACTCACTTTTGTTAACAAATTTCCAGATAACTTGTAATCTTACTTACTGTTATTTTTACATATGTGCATTATCTTGCATTTACTTGTGTTAAATTTCATTAGCCACTTTTCAGACCATTGCTGTAATTTATCTGAATCTTCTTGAATATCTTATTGGTTTAAGTGATCATTTGCCACTCCGCATAGTTTTGTATCATCAGCAAATTTGGAAACAGTATATTTTAGTCCATAGTCTATATCATTTATATATACTATGAATAGAAGTGGTCCAAGAACGGAACCCTGAGGAACTCCATTTGTAGCATTTTTCCAACCAGAAGTTTTTTTTTTTCATTTAAAACAACTCTGTTTTCGACCATTCAACCAATTACTAGTCCAACTTAATAGGCTACCACTTATTCCGTGTGAAACTAATTCTATAAGTAGTCTTTCGTGGGGGACGGTATCAAAAGCTTTTGCAAAGTCTAGATATATTAAATCTATATTGTTTCTCTTGTCATAATTCGAGATAATTGTGTTCTAGAATGAGTAAGTCACGCAAGAACGTTTCCGTCTGAAACCATGCTGGCTATCATTTATCAAACGGTTACTTTCTAAATGATGTTCGATAGCATCTCTGATGATAGTTTCCATTATTTTTCCTACGATTGAAGTCAGACTTATAGGCCTATAGTTATTTTTTTCTCACCTTTTTTGAATATGGGAGTAACGTTAGCTAGCTTCCATTCTCTTGGGACATCTCCGGATTTGATGGATTTCTTGAAAATAATTTCTAATGGAACAATCTCATTTTTCATATCCTTTAAGATTCTTGGATGCCAACCGTCAGGCCCTCGTGTTTTATTAACTTTGAGTTTCTCTACACACCTTTTAATTTTTTCTTTTGTTATATTTACCGTAGTAAGTTTACCCTAGACTTTTCACAGGTTTCAGTTTGGAGTTCACTTTGAGGTATTTCGTGTACGAATACAAAGCTAAAATAATTGTTTTAAATATTACACATTCCTTCATTTGAATAATCAAGTTGACCGTCAGCAGATAATAGTGGACCAATGTGATTCCAATTTTTTTTATTTCTAATGTAACTATAGAATTCTTTGGGATTTTCTTTTGGATTCTCTTTCTATTAGTTATAAAAATGAATATGAACAAGTGTGCAGAGAAGAAAAGAGAAAATACGAAAAAGATGTCATGGAAAAATGTAAAAATCAACCAAAACTATTTTACAGATTTGTAAACAACAAACTCAAAAACAAACAAGAATTAGATAAACCACGATAAAGAGTTGAATACACAGAGGAAATACAAATGGCAGAAATTATGAACAAGGATTTTTAATCGGTGTTTACGAAAGAGAACATACAACCAAGAGATATCGAGTGGGAGGAGAAAGTCTCCCCTATGAAAGAGATAGAAGTAACAAAGAATGAAATAATGAATCACTTGAGTAATCTCGATGTCAGAAAATTGCATGAACCAGATGAAATGGCAAATTGGATTTTGAGAGAATGCAGGAATGAACTAACAGACAAAATACATAGTCTAATAAACAGTTCATTGAAAGAAGAAAAAGTTCCAGACGACTGGAAAAGAGCAAATATAGTACCAATATATAAAGGAGAAACAGGGAAGACCCTACTAACTATAGACTGGTCTCTCTTACAAGTACGACAGCTAAAAATTTGTGAATGATCAAAATTAGATGGGTAAGGCATTTGGTGAAAAATCAACAACGTACTAAATCCAAGGCAATTTGGATTTAGACAAGGACGATCATGCGTCACAAACTTAATGTGTTTCTTTTCAAGGGTAATAGATGTAATACAAGAAAGAGATGGATGGGTTGATCGTGCATTTCTAGACCCGAAAAAATCTTTTTATAAGGTGCCACATAAGAAGTTCCTAAAGAAATTAGAAACTGCAGGAGGAATACAGGGCAAACTGCTGAAGTGGATAGAAGACTTCTTGCATGAAAGAAAAATAAGAGTGGTGATAAGAGACAAACACTCTAATTGGGATGAAGTGATAAGTGGAGTTCCACAAAGAACAGTTCTGGCCCCAACAATGTTTACTACATATATTAATGATATGGATAAAGGAATTGAAAGTTATATGAGCTTCTTTACGGATGATGCAAATTTGTTGAAAATAGTGAACACCGAAGAAGATTATGAGTCGCTACAGAGTGATCTTAATAAAGTATGGGAATGGAGTAGGAAGTGGGAGATGGAATTCAACATTAAGAAGTGTAGGATAATGGAATTTGGAAGAAG
>NC_134780.1:64520949-64533449 GCF_046742065.1 Oratosquilla oratoria | reverse complement strand
CGTGGATTGTTTTCCACACTTCTCTTGACATGACGAAAGGGGGTCCTGGTTGAACTGGGCGAATTCATGCTGACTTTTTTCCTCTCTGGTGAATTGGGCAATCACTCTGTCAACAGTCAAAAGCGGAGTCACAAGGTGTTCGGCAATTTTACGGACTCTTAAACGAACAAATCCAATCCTTTTTTGGTGTTCGGCATCGTTAAATGGTTAGCAATGATGTCTGAAGACCTGATATATTAAAAAAGTTAATTAATACCAGACGTAAAATTTCGAAGTGAAAATGTATATAAAATCATGTTTTAACGAGTCTATTTACTTCTGACATGTCTGTGTACAAGTATATACACACACATACAAAATGGGCGTGTTTCCTGTGGCATGCCTTAGTACTACAAAGCATTGGCATGGGCATTAACTGAACTTAATATTAGGTAAGAATCCAGAGGACAATTATGATGAAAAAGTAAAATAAGGAAAAATATATCATCATAAATGCAAAGAAGAAAACAATGTACGAGATATTGATATACTGTATTTTATTTTTTCTAAGTTGTAAATAGAACAAAAGTTTTCCTCTAACGGTGAATCCCCTTAAGCGGAGATTCACCTTAAATGAAGTCAAAATAACTTTTAATTTTACTTATAGATTTCCTTTTATCTAAACAGATTAACCAATACTACCCAAAAGAAGAATTTGCCACTAGTTACCTACGTACCAATATGAATGAATTAATAACTGACGGTAAAGATTAAAAACGAAACAGCTGAAATGTGTGAATGGCCTTGAGCGTCAAAACTGATGTTGATGTTATTAACTTTTTCCTTTCTCGTTTGGAAAACCCGGATCGAGGGGTTATCTTTGGTGACGCAACAGAAACCCACAGCATATTCAGCACATTAACCTATTCTATTGTTGTGCTTCACAAATGACCTTCATTCAAAACTTCTCAAACACCAAAGAACCTTATTAATGTTTGGAGAGTCTAACTCGTTGTATGACCGAATTAAGATCATCTCAATAAACCCAGATGTGTCCGTGGTGCACCACAGAGATTTCAATGTACCTGATAAAAGAGAAAGAGGAAAATATAAAAGAAAGAGAGCACAGCACCGTGAGAGATGCACGACTCATCCCCTGAGGAAAACGAGACCTACTCATGTTAGGAGCCTTTGTGCCCTTTTTCGCGCTGCGACCTTTCCCCACCAGGACAGCGTTTTTTTTTTTTTTTTCAACAGAAATACGTGTTTGCATGCTTGCTTGTTTGTCTCGCGACGTCGGACCAAGAATATTTTGCATCCGTGCGTGTGTAGTATGCAAATAGGTGTTTTGGTTGTTGATGTCGTAGGATTTTTTTTTTTTTTGTATTGTTATTGGTATTGATGGTGTGAATCTGCTAAGGGGAAGGAAAAGAGAAAGAGAAAGAGAAAGAAAAAGAGAAAGAGAGAACAAGAGAAAGAAAGAGAAAGAGAATGAGAAAGAGAAAAATAACGAGAGAGAGAGAGAGAGAGAGAGAGAGAGAGAGAGAGAGAGAGAGAGAGAGAGAGAGAGAGAGAGAGAACAAGAGAAAGAGAAAGAAAAAGAAAGAGAAAGAGAAAATCAATGAGAGAGAGAGAGAGAGAGAGAGAGAGAGAGAGAGAGAGAGAGAGAGAGAGAGAGAGAGAGAGAGAGAGAGAGAGAAAGGAGAAAAACAAAGAGAGAGAGAGAGAGAGAGAGAGAGAGAGAGAGAGAGAGAGAGAGAGAGAGAGAGAGAGAGAGACCGAGACAGACAGGCAGACAGACAGAAAAATAGACAGAGAGACAGGGAGAGACAGACAGAGAGATACAGAGATACATACAGAAAGAGACGGACAGACATGGAGGGAGAGGAAAAATATGTTGAAGTACATATAGTACATTGTAATCCTAATTACGCCTTGCATTAATTTGTTCATATAAACATTTCCACATCATGGCAAAAGTTGTATGGAGTATTAGTAGAGGTGTAGAGGAAGGAGAAACAGCGGTAAGCTTGTGTGAAATACTTTTGTCAGAACTGAAGAGAACTGAGCTCGCACAAATCCACCGCTGTCTCCTCTCATACACCCACTTTTACTGGTCGTAATGCATCTAATATTGATTTTTTATATGGTTTCTTTTTCTTTCAGTTATCAAAAGAAACTAACTTCTTTACCATTCCAGAAAAAAGTATCGATATGTAGACTTGAACTACTTCATCTACTCCTGAAACTTTGGTAGTTAAAAGACTGGAATCCTCCGCAGGTCTCCTCAGTGAGCTAATTAAATTCACCATTGAATCTGATATTAGGGTCAGATTTCTTTCAAAGACTAAGCTCGACTCAAGAAATGAAGAGTATACAGTTCTCGGAAAGATGATATGGTATAAAGTATGATGATAAAAACCATAACTTACATGTAGTAGATATAAAAGGGAAGAAAAGGTTTCGTTTCCAGGTCGGGGGTATTACGTGGAAAGTCGAGAAGAGTGATCTAACTTGCACGGGTCTTCAGGGACGAAGCACGAGTAGTATTTTTTTTTTTTTTATTATCAGTCTGAGTTTCTCGGCAAAAGGAAATGGCTTTAAAAGAACGTACGTTTAGACGTACGTGAAACGATACGTCTTTGAAGGCCTTAGTCCGTTTAATAGCATGACACAGAATGGTCACGATTGCCTTTGAAATATTGCTGGAGGATAACTATTGAGAAAACTAATAAAAACACCCAATTATCAATGATATCAAGTGACACCATCCTCTCTCTCGAGTACAGAATGAATAAATGAAAACCTAACCCAAAGAAATCTACAATCAAAACATTGTTAAATGTATGCATATGTGACCTATATGGATCGAGTTCAACGAAGTAATAACTATTAAAACAAGGAGGTAAATAGCAACCGGAAAAGAAAAATAAGAAGCACAAATACATTCCTGTTCCAGGTGTCATGAACTTTGCAAATGATAATGGTGACCGTTGCCTCGACTTTGGTTAACTGGAAACCCAGAGTGCTAGAGTCGTTAACAACGTGTCCTCGAGTCCTCTTTTAGACCTCTCTGGGAAGAAACTTTGGACTGTCTTTGTTCTTTGTGTATGGACTGTGTCGATGTCAAAGGCTTACAGAAGAACAGTGGTTAGCAATGTGTAAAAGCATAAAATTCAGAAGTCCCATCTAGACAAAGGAACACTAGCAAAAAAATAAACAAGACATACATGAATACATGTATAAATAAACAAATAGATAAAATGATAAACAAATAGAAATACCTAGATAGTAGTAGATAAACAACTAGAATATAAGTTGAAAAATAAAATGAGATATAAGGCTCTTTTCAGATGCAAGAATATAATACAGAGAAAGCCAATATAAAAGTTGTGAATCTTAGCTGGCAAGAAGACGATGAGCTTACATTGTTCCATGGAAAACGTCTACTAAAATCTTAATCAGCTCAACCAAGAGCTGACTAACATGACTGACTCCAAGTTTGAAAACCTTAGGAAATATTCCATGATACACGAAAAAAAAAGACAGAAAAAAAAACTCGTATGCCATTGGAATGAAAAAGAAAACGAATTGTTAACGATTAAAACACCAAATGGAATTTTTTTCTTAAATAATATAAAACACAGGAAGGAAACCCGTATAAAATTATAAAGCACACTTTTACAAGGTCACATGACAATAAGGTTTGATGAGAGTAGTTACTGGGTAAAGTAAAATGTGAAACCGAGGAAGAGAAAAATGTATCAGTCCATGAAAAACGGAAGCTTGCGCCAAAGTTCGAGCTGTATCATGCAAACAAGGATAATCAACATCAATTTGGAACAAACGCTAAGAGGTGTGTCGCTTCTCTCACACCCGAGGCCAATCCCCAGGGTTACTAAGAGCAAGCGCCAATGCAGCCACCCTTCCCTTTCCAAACAGTTTTCAGCAGGATCGGTCGACTTGCCTCAGCCACGACTTCCGTGGGCATCCCCTTTGTCTCCTCCAATGCAGGATATCTTATAGCGTAAACCTTGCGCATGTGATCAACATTAGTAAACCGTACCAAAGGCCCATATAGTAGGATCTGACGTTTACGAATTATGCTTGTAACAAGTCTTGATAGTTTCACAAAGCAGTCGCTGGTGTCATACGGTCATTCCAGCTCTGAGAGCACTTGGTACGCCGTGATGCCTCTTCAATACATAATTACGTGTCCATGTTTTCCAGTGGCACACAAGGAACTCAAAGATTCAAATCTTAACCCTCCTGTATAAATATCGATACTGCCTTCAAACTCCGAGTGAGTCAGTAACACCATGGGGTATGTCATTCCTTTGAAAAAATTTCTGAAGTAACCCACCATTTTAATGTTCTACACTATTAAGATATGTGAAGCTTTCCAAAATTCAATGGCCTCACCACATACATGGACAGATTGAAATTTCCTTCTTTGTTTCTCTTTATCTCTCAAAAAGAAATGACAGCAAGATTTTTTGTTTTGTTTTGAATACTCTCATCTCTTCTTTCCATTTTCTTTTTCTTTTTTGACAAGGATACGAGGTGGCAGTATGAACCGATGCTATTCAATTAAAGAACGATGAACTTGAACAGCAAAACAAGGCTTTGGGGAAGGGGAAACCCGATCACGGGAAGATGATTGATTGGTTCTTAAGAGATCGTGTTTCTGCTTTGTAAATCAAAATTCATCGAAACTTCGACGTATATCGACAGTCTGTTCTGGGATGGGTAAACTTAAAAAGAGGAAAAAATTGAGAATGCAAATACACACGTACAAGCATACACGCACACACGCACGAGCGAGCACACACACACATATATACTTACAGTTTCCGCTTCTTTCCCCACTGAGGGTTTTGCCAGTCCATAACTTGTTTTTTTCTTTATCCTTTTTGACGTGGCTTATCCCCTAAACCCGATTATTTTTAACCTAGCCTAAACACTTCAATTTTTTCAAGAGCTCTGAAGTCACTTCCCCTGCTTGTCCATGCACTTCTTCTAGCACGACGCAATTCGTGCTCTCTTCTTTCTATCCATTGATCCATGTGCTCTTCTTTTAATTAATTATAAGACCACATTTCTCTCTATCTCCTATTTCTAGTACCATTTCCTCTTCTACCTCTACTCTTTCCTATTCCCTCTTCTGTTTTATTTTTGTCTCCTCAATTTTTATTTATCATCTCTGCTCCACTATCCTTTTATAATATCTTAATTTTTATTACCCTGAGTAACCTTGTCTTCATTTTAACCTCTTGATTTTACCTCCTTTCAGGCGTATGCATGCGTGGGTACATGTATTTGTATGTGTATTCTCCAAGTTGTATTTACCTAGTTGTATTTTACGGGAAGGGGAGCTATGCTCGTGGTGTCCCATCTTCATATCTCGTTTTATCTAGACTGTTTTTAAATTCGTGTATCGTTTTTGCACACACCACATTCTCATCTAACTTGTTCCAAACTTCTATTACCCTATGGGGAAAGCTGTTCTTTTTTAGGTCTCTGCTATAACTGTCTTTCTTGATTTTCTTATCGTGTCCTCTTCTATCTCTACTATACCATTTTATTAGATCCTCTCTATCAATAGTTTCTATGCCTTTCATGGTTCTATAAATACTTATCAAGTCTCCTCTCTCTCTTCTTTGCTCTGTCTGTAGCTCAAGTTTTGCTAGTTACTCCTCATATGATAGTTCTGATAGTGTTAGTGCCAATTTCGTAATTGCTCTTTGTATTCTTTCAAGTTTTGTTATACATTTTTTTCTTTTCTTTTTTTGTACTTGGAGACCTCGTCGTTGCTGCATACTCCAATCTTGGTCTTATCAAAGTGACTAGTATTTTCTTCACCATTTCTTCGTTCAGGTATGTAAATGCCACTTAGATTGTTCTTATTGAATTACAAGTTTCTCCAAAAATTTTGTGTATATGAATCTCAGGGGACATATCATTCATAATATTGACTCCCAGGTTCTTCTCATTTTCAAACTTTTTTTTTTCTTCCTCTCCCAATTCATATGATCGCACTATTCTTTTTTTTACTTCTTCGAAATTCCATTATACTACACTTCTTAATATTGAAATCCATCTCCCATTTCCTACTCTATTCCCATACTTTATTGAGATCACTTTGTAGTGACTCACTATCTTCTATAGGTGTTCACTTTTTTTTTTTTTTTTAACAAATTTGCATCGTCCGCAAAGAAGCTCATATAACTCTCAATTCCTTTATCCATATCATTAATATATATAGCAAACATTATTGGGGCCAGAACTGTTCCTTGTGGAACTCCACTAATAACTTCATCCCGATCAGTCCATCCATTTCTTTCTTGTATTACATATATTAGCCTTAAACAAAGAAACACATTAACTTTGTGACGCATGATCGTCCTTGTCTAAATCTAAATTCCCTTAGATTTAGTACGTTTTTTTTTTCAAATGCCTTACCCATCTAATTTTTATCATTCTTTCACAAATTTAAGCTATCGTACTTGTAAGAGAGACCGGTCTATAGTTAGTAGGGTCTTCCTTGTTTCCCCCGTTTATATATTGGTACTATATTTGCTCTTTTCCAATCTTCTGGAACTTGTCCTTCGTTCAATGAACTGATTATTAGACTATGTATTTTGTCTGTTAGTTCATTCCTGCATTCTCTCAAAATCCAGTTTGCATTTTATCTGGTCCATACAAATTCCTGATATCGAGATTACTTATGTAATTTATTATTTCATTCCTTGTTACCTCCCTTTCATAGGGGAGAACTTTCTCCTCCCACTCGATATCTCTAGATTGTATGCTCTCCCTCGTAAACACCGATTTAAAATGCTTGTTAAAAAATTCTGCCATTTCTATTTCCTCTGTGTATTCAACTCCTCCTTGTCGTAGTTTCTCTAATTCTTGTTTGTTGTTCAGTTTGTTGTTTATAAATCTGTAAATTATTTTTGGTTGATCTTTACATTTTTCTATGATATATTTTTCGTATTTTCTCTTTTCTTCTCTGCACACTTGTACATATTGATTTTTATGACTTGTATATATTTTTCCATTTTCAGGTCTTTTGTATTTCTTCCATTTTATCAAAGCTTTATCCCTTTTGCCTTTTAACTCCTTATATCTTTTGGTGCACCAACACTTTAAAAATTCTTTTTCTCATTTTTGTCTTGAAACATACTTTTCCACTCCTTTTTTATATATTTTTTTCAAAATATTCCATTTCTCTTCTACTGTTGTTTCCTCCTTGTGTATCCTTTCCCACTCTGCTTTTTGAAAGAATTCTATTATATATACAAAAAAAATCCATACATCAATCTTCCCTTTCTATATTGTTCATTTTTTTCATGTATTTTTCCTCATTTAGTTCTAGTTCAACCAATATGTGGTCACTTATACTTAGTGGTATCTTGTATTCAATCTTGTCCACTATTTCAGATTCTGATGTAATTATTAGGTCCAGCCTCAATGGTTCTTCCTCATTTCTATTCCTAGTATACTCTTGTATCCATTGTGTCATTGTATGTCCTATAATTATATCAGGTACTACACTTCCCCATAGGTCGTCTCCACCTTTCACTGTCATTTCTTTCCAGCAGGATTTCTTTACAATTATAGTCACCCATTATAACTATTCTTCCTTCATCTTTCATGATCTTATTTAGTGTTATCATTGTATCTTCTAACATACATTTTGTGTTCTCCCTTCCCACGAAGCCGTTTTAGGAGGCAAATAATTTACCACAAACTTCCTTCTCTTCCCATCCCTGTCCTCTACTTCCATCATAATCATCTCTACTCTATTATTTCCATATGTGACATTCCTCACATTTATATCCTTCTTAGTCAGGAGCATAACTCCACCCCCTAGTTTTACCTCTCTGTTTCTAATCCAATAATTATATGCACCATGTCCTACACTGTTGGGTGGTAATGGACCTTTCAATTTCTCTACAATTCCCATTATGTCCGATTCTATTTCCTTCAGGTAATCATTCAGTTCATTCAAGCCTGTTATTAAGCAATATGTGTTTGTGTAAGACACTTAATTTTCAACTACCTCCAAACTGTTTTGTGTTTCCCTTCCGTTCTTCTCTGCTATGAACCATTTCCTCACTTTCATATCCACTACTCTTCAATAGATTTCTCTTTGACTCTGTTATGTTCTCGTTTTTCCTTAGTTCCCATTCTTTTTGCTTTTATCATCCTTTCTTTCCTCGTTATTCATCTCTCTTTTTATCCATACCTGTTTATATAGATCACATTTTGCTAGTTTTTCTATTTTTGCTAAGATATTCTCTGCTGTAGTTTGTAACCTGAATTTAACCTCAACTGGTCTGGTCTTATTTGTATTGAATATCCCTAGTCTATATATTTCTTAAATTTCTTTCCCTGTTTCTTGTTGATCTTCTTGAACTACTTCTAATATTTTGTTTACTTTTTCTTTCTCCTCCTTTACTCTTGTAGTGCTATTTGGTTTATGCTTCTCTTCCTTCCCTAATATAATTATGCATTTCTTTTTATCCGATAAGTCTCTTACTGTATTCTCCTCCCTCATCACTTTAATAACTGTGTCCTTAGTTTGTTCTTTCATCTGCTGTTTTACTATATCTCTAAATCTAATTTTGTTGTTCTCATGAACTTTTTTCCAACCCTCTACCTCTTTTGCTATGTTTTTTTTTATTTTCTTTATTATCCCTCTTTAATTTCTCATTCTCATCCTTTACTTCTTTTAACTGTCTTTCTAATTATTCTATTTCTTTATTTCGGTTTTGGTTCTCCTTCTTTAGTTCTTCCAGTTCATCAACTCTGTGTAATCCGTGTAAGTTGACTGAACCTAACCTCCCACTGTTCATTAATTTTCTCTAGTTTTTCATATAGACTTGCTAATCGGGGGAAGTTGTCATCTCCCCCCTCATTAAATCCATGGGAATAAGTATCTTCACCTCCCATTGCGCTTCTCTTATCTATATTTCTAATTTTTACATTTTCACTAATCTCTTCGGTTTCACCTCTATCGTTTGTGCATCTTTTGTTGACATTTCTTCTGAATTTCTGGGCCTTTTCGTTCCCTTTCTAATTTCCTTCCATTTTTCTAAGTAATCCCTCCACTTCTTTTTCTTCACCTTCCCACTACACCACGAGCTTTCCCCTTCCCTACTAATACAACACAGGTACTGCCTCATCGTTGAGATCCACGAAATTTGACATTTTCCTAGAGTTCCAAACTTGGCTTGTCGTGTGTGTGTGTGTGTGTGTGTGTGTGTGTGTGTGTGTGTGTGTGTGTGTGTGTGTGTGTGTGTGTGTGTGTGTGTGTGTGTGTGTGTGTGTGTGCACGCGCGCACGCGTGGTTATGTGTGGGTTTGTGCATGCGTGTGCTCATGCTTGTGCGCGTGCGTGTGCGCGTGTTTATGTACGTGTGTCTGTGCGTATGTGTGTGTGTGTCAGTGTGTGTGTATTTATCTAGTTGTATTTTACGGGAAGGGGAGCTATGCTCGTAGGGTACCGTCTTTATATCTCGTTTTATCTAGACTGTTTTTAAATTCATGTATTGTTTTTGCGCACACCACTTTCTCATCTAACTTGTTCCAAATACCTATTACTCTGTTGGGAAAAATGTTCTTTTTCAGATCTCTTCTATAAATGTCTTGATTTTCTTTCAGAGTCCTCTTGTATTTCTACCATCCCATTTTATTAGATCCTCTCTATCAATAGTTTCTATTGCTTTCATGATTCTATAAATAGTTATCAAGTTTCCTCTCTTTCTTTGCTCCAATGACTGTAACTCAAGTTTTGCTAGTCTCTCTTCATATGATAGTTCTGAGGGTGTTGGTGCCAATTTTGTAATTGCTCTTTGTATTCTTTCAAGCTTTGTTATATATATATATATATATATTTTTTTTTGTACTTGGTGACCACGTCCTCGCTGCATACTTCAATTTTGGTCTTATCAAAGTGACTAGTATTTTCTTCACCATTTCTTCACCCAGGTATGTAAATGCCACAGAGATTCTTATTAAATTATAAGTTTCTCAAAAATTTTGTTAATATGTTTCTCAGGGGACATATTATTCATAATAATGATAACCAGGCCCTTCTCATTTTCTACTTTTTTTTATTTCTTCTTGTCCCAATTTATATGAACCTACTATTCTTTTTTTGCTGCTTCCAAATTCCATTATACTACACTTCTTAATATTGAATTCCATCTCCCACTTCCTACTCCATTTCCATATTTTATTGAGATCACTCTGTAGCGACTCACAATCTTCTTCAGTGTTCACTTTTTTCAACAATTTTGCATCATCCGCAAAGATGCTCATATAACTTTCAATTCCTTTTTTCATTTAATTAATATATATAGCAAACATTATTTGGGCCAGAACTGTTCCTTGTGGAACACCACTTATTACTTCATCCCAATTAGAGCGTTTGTCTCTTATCACTACTCGCATTTTTCTTTCGTGCAAGAAGTCTTCCATCCACTTCAGCAGTTTGCCCTGTATTCCTCCTGCAGTTTCTAATTTCTTAAGCAGCTTCTTATGTGGCACCTTATCAAAAGCTTTTTTCAGGTCTAGAAATGCACAATCAGCCCATCCATCTCTTTCTTGTATTTCAATTATTAGCCTTGAATAGAAACACATTAAGTTTGTGACGCATGATCGTCCTTGTCTAAATCCAAATTGCCTTGGATTTAGTACGTTTTTTTTTTTTTTCAAATGCCTTGCCCATCTAATTTTGATCATTCTTTCACAAATGTTTGGTATCGTACTTGTTAGAGAGACCGGTCTATAGTTAGTTGGGTCTTCCTTGTTTTCCCCTTTATATATTGGACACTATATTTGCTTTTTTCCAATCTTCTGGAAATTTTCCATCTTTCAATGAAATATTTATTAGGCTATATATTTAGTCTATTAGTTCATTCCTGCATTCTCTCAAAATCCAGTTTGGTGTTTCATCTGATCCATGCGATTTTCTGACATCGAGATTACTCAAATGTTTCATTATTTCATTCCTTGATATTTCCATCTCTTTCATAGGGGGGACTTTCTTCTCCCACTCGATATCTCTAGGTTGCATGTTCTCCCTTGTAAACACCGATTTAAAATGCTTGTTCATAATTTCTGCCATTTCTATTTCCTCTGTGTATTCAACTCCTCCTTGTCGTAGTTTCTCTAATTCTTGTTTGTTGTTTAGTTTGTTGTTTATAAATCTGTAAAATATATTTGGTTGATCTTTACATTTTTCCATAACATCTTTTTCGTATTTTCTCTTTTCTTCTCTGCACACTTAAACATATTGATTTCTATGACTAGTATATATTTTCCATGTTGCAGGTCTTTTGTCTTTTTTCCATTTCATCGTAGCTTTATCTCTTACGTTTTTTAACTTCCTACATCTTTTGTTGTACCAGCACTTTACATATTATTTTTTCTTGATTTTGTCTTGGAATATACTTTTCCACTCCTTCTTTACAAGTTTTTGTCAAAATATTCCATCTCTCTTCTACTGTTGTTTTCTCCTTGTGTATCCTTTCCCAGTCTGCTTTTTGAAAGAATTCTCTTATTTTATCAATTTTTTTTCATACATGAATCTCCCCTTTCTATATTGTTAATCTTTTCATGCATTTTTTCTTATTTAGTTCTAGTTCAACCAATATGTGGTCACTTTTACTTATTGGTGTCTTATATTCAATCTTGTTTACTATTTCAGGTTCTGATGTGATTATTAGATCCAGTCTTGATGGTTTTTCCTCATTTCTATACCTAGTATTCTCTTGAATCCATTGCGTCATTGTATGTTCAATAATCATATCAAGTAGTACATTTCCCCATAGGTGGTCTCCACCCTTTACTGTCATCTCTTCCCAGCAGATTTCTTTACAATTAAAGTCACCCATTATAACTATTCTTCCTCCATTTTTCATTATCTCATTTATTGTTATCCTTGTGTCTTCTGACATAATTTTGTGTTCTCTCTCTTTCCACGAGGTCGTTTTAGGAGGCACATAAATTACTACAAACTTCCTGCTCTTCCAATCCCTGTCCTCTACTTCCATCATAATCATCTCTAATCTATTATTTCCATATGTGACATTCCTCACATTTATATCCTTCTCAGTCAGGAACATAACTCCATCCCCTTGTTTTACTTCTCCGTTTCTAATCCAATAATTATATGCACCATGTCCTACACTGTTGGGTGGTAGTGGACCTTTCAATTTTGTCTCTACAATTCCCATTATGTCCGGTTAGATAATTAATTATCTAACCGGACATAATGGGAATTGTAGAGTTTGTTCAAGCCTGTTATTAGACCATCGATATTTGTGTAAGACACTTAATTTTTTGTGACTTCCATTGTGATTTCCGTTTCCCTTCCATTTTCCTTTGCTATGAAGCATTTCCTCACTTTCATATCCACTACTCTCCAATAGAATTTCTCTTTTTCTGACTCGTTCTTTTATTGTTTTTTTCCTTAGCTTCTATTATTTTTTCTCATCCTCTCTTTCCTCT
>NC_134780.1:64508449-64513449 GCF_046742065.1 Oratosquilla oratoria | reverse complement strand
GAGGGGAGAAGAGGGTGGAGAGGAGTAAACAGGATGGGAGGGGAATTGGAGGGGAGGATAGGGGAGGGTGGGGAGGGGAAAGTAGGATAAGAGAGGGAAAGGGAAAAAAAGCGGGAAAGGAAAAGTAAAGGGAAACGACCGGGACATTGAGTGAGGAACTTATAAATTGGATGTGAGGAAGGGGAAGGAAATGGGGGAGGGGATCGGAGGGAGGAAGAGTATCAGTAATAGGAGAAAAAAGGAGAAAGAGGAGACCAAGGAGATGATTGTGGGCACCTGAAAGAGCCCCCCCCCAAAAAAAAAAACAAAAAAAAAACTATGGATTGTTTGCTACACAAAACTCTCGAGTCTGAACCGAAGGAGAAAGAACTTTCTGTCGGGGAACAAAGAGGGTAAGAAATAAAGAGGACACGAGGAGACGAGTGACTAACTTAAGAAATGGAGAAATAGAAAAATAAGAGAGTGAATAAGTGTGTGTGCGCGCGTGTGTGTGTGTGTGTGTGTGTGTGTGTGTGTGTGTGTGTGTGTGTGTGTGTGTGTGTGTGTGTGTGTGTGTGTGTGTGTGTGTGTGTGTGTGTGTGTGTGTGTGTGTGTGTGTGTGTGTGTGTGTGTGTGTGTGTGTGTGTGTGCGTGCGCGTAAAACTGAAAATTGAGCAGATAAGATTTTTTTTTTTTTTTTTTTTTTTTTTAGAAAGACAGGTAAAACAAAGATCTTTTATTAAGACGAGTGCAATATGACAGTACAGCAAAAGGTTGACTGTTTTGAAGAAAAAAATATAATATATATATAAAAAAAAAATCAGACCAAAATAGATGATAAAAAAAGAAATACAGCAAACGTACTGAAAACGACTGGGAGTAAGAATAGAGAAAATTGATATTACAGAATTTGTATTGTACGGCCGGCGGGGGAAGATATGTGTGAACACTTTTGTTACGTTTTGCAATTTTACAAAACCGTTTGGGCTGCCACCAACCGATTCTATTCACACGAGAAAAGCTCCAGCAACTAAGCTATAACTGAAACAACGGAAGACCAGAGAATGACTTGTAGTATTTCACTTCATCATGAGGTAACAACGTTTAAGCAAAGTTAAAGAAATAAGAGTTTGAAGAGAAAAGGAAAATATCGACATGTAAGAACTATTTTTTTCATAGCACAACGTCCTACAAGATATCAACTGCGCCAAATACAGAAAAGAGTACATGATAGAGGAAACAGAAAAATCATAACCAAAGATAGATAACAGAAAGCTGTTTAAGAATAAAGACAGTCTTTTTTCAAAACTGCAGAGAGAGAGGAGAGGAGAGCGAATCAGAAATAAGTGAAACAAACAGTTTCGTGCGGAGTCTAGGTAACTGTAGTATATGTATATTTGCACATAAGAACGTATGAAGTACTGCTGCCAGATGCAGGGCATGTCTGTAAAGACAAAAAATTATACAAAGAAAAAAATATTATTTCTGCTTGCATGCAAGTAATTATGTATATGATTGTTATGATCACACTGTGCTTTAAGCTTAAATTCATGACCACAGTGGTGATGATTATATATTCAGGTACGCACACGCTGATAAGCACTTGCATGCAATTGCGCAAGTATATGTACGCGCACACACGCACACACAGGCATACACATATGCACACACACACACACACACACACACACACACACACACACACACACACACACACACACACACACGCACGCACGCACACACACACACACACAGGCATACACATACACACACACACACACACACACACACACACACACACACACACACACACACACACACACACACACACACACATACACACACACACGTCGGTCGGAGTGGCAGCGAAGTCTGGATTCCGGTGATTTCTTCAAATTTCGAGGATCACAACGACAAGGAAGTATCTGTGTTGTATTAATAGGGAAGAGGAAAGCTTGTGGTGTGGTGGGAAGGTGAAGGAAAAGGAGAAGGGGGGGGATTACTGAGGAAAATGGAAGGAAATGAGGAAGGGGAAAATAGGGCCCAGGAACTCAGACGGTATGTAAACAAGAGACGGCCTGACGATAATGGTGAAGTCGATGTGATTAGTAAAAATGTAAAAATTAGAAATATATATAAGAGCAGCGCAATGGAAGGTGAAGATAACTATTTCTATGGATATAATGAGGGAAGAAATGACAACCTCCCCTTACTAGTAAATCTAGAGGAGAAACTAAAAGAAATGAATGAAAATTGGAAAGCTAAGTTTAACCAAATAAAGTCATTTACTCAAAGAGTTGATACGCTGGAAGAACTAATTAAGGAGAATCAAAACCTAACTAAAGAAATAATAGAATTAAAAAGACAGTTAAGAGAAACAAAGAGAGAGAATAAGGGATTGAAGAGGAGTAATAAAGAGAATAAAGAGTTCATAGCAAAAGAGGTATGTGGTTGGAAAAAAGTACAATCGAGCAATAAAATGGAATTTAGAGGTATAATGAAACAGCAGATGAAAGAACAAACTAAGGATACAGTTATTAAAATGATGAGGGAGAAGGAGAATATAGTAAGAGACTTAGTGGATGAAAAGAAATGTATAATTATATTAGGGATTGAAGAGAAGTATAATCTAAATAGGACTACAAGAACAAAGGAAGAAAAAGAAAAAGTTAATAAGATATTAGAAGTAGTTCAAGAAGATAAAGATGAATCAGAAACAGAGAAAGAAATAGAAGAAATATAAAGACAAGAGAAATACAATACAGATAAGACTAGACCAATTAAGGGATTCAGGTCACAAACAACAGCAGAAAATATCTTAGCAAAAATAGGGAAATTAGCAGACACTGAACAATATAAACAGGTATGAATAAAAAGAGAAATACACATACAAGAAAAATGAATAAAGAGGAAAGAGAGGAGAAAACAAAAAGACTAGAATCTAGGAAAAAACGAGAAAAGAACAACAAAAATGTAAATTTATAAAGGAGTGGAAAAGTATGTCCCAAGACAAAAGCAATAAAAAGAATATGTAAAGTGCTGGTACAACAAAAGATGTATGGAGTTAAAAAACAAAAGAGACAAAGCTTGGATAAAATGGAAAAAGGACAAAAGACTTGAAATAGAAAATATATACTAGTTATAGAAAAGAAAATGTACAAGTGTGCAGAGAAGAAAAGAGAAAATACGAAAAAGATGTCATAGAAAAATGTAAAGATCAACCGAAACTATTCTACAGATTTGTAAACAACAAACTGAAAAACAAACAAGAATTAGAGAAACTAAGACAAGGAGGAGTTGAATACACAGAGGAAATACAAATGGCAGAAATTATGAACAAGCATTTTAAATCGGTGTTTACAAGGGAGAACATACAACCTAGAGATATCGAATGGGAGGAGAAACTCCCCCCTGTGAAAGAGGTAGAAGTATAAAGGAATGAAATAATGAAACACCTAAGTAATTTCAATGTCAGAAAATCGCATGGACCAGATGAAATATCAAACTGGATTTTGAGAGACTGCAGGAATGAACCAACAGACAAAATACATAGCCTAATAAAAAGTTTATTGAAAGAAGGAAAAGTTCTAAAATATTGGAAAAGAGCAAATATAGTACCAATATATAAAGGGGAAACAAGAAGGACCCTACTAACTATAGACTGGTCTCTCTAACAAGTACGATAGCAAACATTTGTGAAAGAACTATGAAAAGTAGATGGGTAAGGCATTTGGAAAAAAAAACGACGTGCTAAATCCAAGGCAATTTGGATTTAGACAAGGACGATCATGCGTCACAAACTTAATGTGTTTCTATTCAAGGCTAATATATGTAATACAAGAAAGAGATGGATGGACTGATTGTGCATTTCTAGACCTGAAAAAAGCTTTTGATAAAAAACCACATGAGAAGTTGCTAAAGAAATTGGAAACTGTAAGAGGAATACAGGACAAACTGTTGAAGTGGATGGAAGATTTCTTGCATGAAAGAAAAATGATAGTAGTGATAAGAGACAAACACTCTGACTCGGATTAAGTGATAATTGGAGTTCCATAAGGAACAGTTCTGACCCCAATAATGTTTGCAAAATATATTAATGATATGGATAAAGGAATTGAAAGTTATATGAGCTTGTTTGTGGATGATGCAAAATTGTTGAAAAAAAAGTGAACACTGAAGAAGATTGAGAGTCGCTACAGAGGGATCTCAATAAAGTATGGAAATGGAGTAGGAAGTGGGAGATGGAATTCAATATTAAGAAGTGTAGTATAATAAAATTTGGAAGAAGTAAAAAAGAATAGTGGGATCATATAAATTGGGAAAAGAAGAAATTAAAACATTAGAAAATGAGAAGAACCTGGAAGTCATTATTATGAATATGTCTCTTGAGATACATTTAAAAATAAAAAATTCTGAGAAATTTATAATTTGATATAAACAACCAAAATGGACGAAGAAATGGTGAAGAAAATACTAGTCACTTTGATAAGTCCAAGATAATATGCAGCGACGACGTGGTCACCAAGAACAAAAAATATATATATATAACAAAACTTGAAAGAATACAAAGAGCAATTACGAAATTGGCACCAACGCTCTCAGAACTATCATATGAAGAGGGACTAGCAAAACTTGAGCTACAGACGTTGGAGCAAAGAAGAGAGAGAGGGGACTTGATAACTATTTATAGAATCATGAAAGGCATAGAAACTATTGATAGAGAGGATCTAATACAACGGGATAGTAGAAATACAAGAGGACACGGAAAGAAAATCAAGAAAGACAGTTATAGAAGAGATCTGAAAAAGAACAGCTTTCCCCAGAGTATAATAGACGTTTGGAACAAGTTAGATGAGAAAGTGGTGTGTGCAAAAACAATACATAAATTGAAAACAGTCTAGATAAAACGAGATATGAAGACGGGACACCACGAGCATAGCTCCCTTTCCCGTAAATTACAAGAACTAGGTAAATACACACACGAGCACACAAACGCACTTAGGGACAGATTCATACACAAT
>NC_134780.1:64483449-64503449 GCF_046742065.1 Oratosquilla oratoria | reverse complement strand
CACCAACAGGCCAAGCTCACAGGGCTACGCACCTACTGGTAAGTGTCTGGCAAAGTGTCTTGCCATTTTTTTGTGGAATACTTTCTGTAACTGATCAACTCTTTGGTTGTGGATCTTGGGTAACTCTTTCATATATAGAAACTTTGGATTTTCATCGAACCCGTGTAAGATTTTTTCTTTCATCGAATTTCTTGGTGTATAGGATTCCATACAGAGGCTGTGACGGAATGTATAGGCATATGTATACACTACAGTATACACAATGTGCAAAGTGTCGTACTGAAACATAATGTGGCTATCACGAGTGAGAATCAAACTCGGGCAAAGGAATTACTAAGCTCATCTCATACCACTCTATTGTAAAGGGATAAGAGGATTACTTCATAGAGTACGGTATATAACAAGTCAACGCCGACCGCAACTGCGATCCGTGAATCTGTTATTACACATCCCTCAAAGTCATTAGACGACGCCAAATGTATTGAAAGATATCTTTATTTACTTTTCGGTTTTAACATTACAGTTTAATTCTCTTATGTACAGTAACGTCATATAAATAACTAATATGGCTGACATGACCAAAGATAAAAAATAAGCAACGGGAATTACCAAGTGTTAATGACTGAAATCAAATAAAGATATCGTTCATATCTTCCCACATCTGTGTATATATATATATATATATATATATATATATATATATATATATATATATATATATATATATATATATATTGCTGATAACCACAGGGAAAAAACGGAAAAGAAAACTAGAATTCCCAAGCGTTTTCGTGATATTTCACATCATCAGGGGATTACAACAAAGAAAATTGTCACATAGGTATATAAGAGGTAATACAATAAACTGGGAAAGGAACGAACATAACACATGGAGAAAATGTCACAAACATTGAACACTTACAATTAAATCATTTTTGAAATGATTTAATTTGATTACAAATTTTGTCAATAATAAAAGTATCTAATTTAAACAAACCATAGCTAATATTAATATATAGATATATATATATGTATATGTTGAAATATGTAAGACAGGTCGATCATGGTGGAACGCGGATAGATTCGGCGGGTATTTAGGGGGTGAATGATTTGAATGTGCATGTACTCTGAAGAAGTCCTGGTAAGGACAAAACGTCAGAATAAATCCCTAAACGGTTCCCTGTGTTTATCTCACCACCCATCCACTCATATGTATATGTATATATACACAAGCACACAAACGCACATACATACATATAGATATACATAGATATGAAAGGGAGAGAGAGAGGGAGAGAGAGAGAGAGAGTGAGAGAGAGAGAGAGAGAGAGAGAGAGAGAGAGAGAGAGAGAGAGAGAGAGAGAGAGAGAGAGAGAGAGAGAGAGAGAGAGAGAGAGAATGAAAGACTAAGAAAAAGGGGAGGTATAAAGGAAGAGTGGGAGAGGGGGTGAGAGAGAAATTAATTGGCAATAAAGGAGAATGGCGAGAGATTTTTAGCGGGGAAATGGGAAGGAATAGAAGGGATGAACGCAAGAAGGGGAGAGCGATGGGTAAGCCAAAGGGAGCAGAGAAGGAGAAGGAAAGGGAGAGAGAAAAAGAAAAAGAAAAGGAGAAAACGCAGAAAGATGAGTAGAGGGAGGAGGAAAGGAAGGAGGAGGAACGAGGAAGAACGATGAGATGTAAATGGAAGGGATAAGGAAGAAAGGAGGGAAAAGGAAAGGGTGGAAGAGGATGAGGAAGAAGAAAGGGAGGGGAGAAAAGTGATAAGGATGAAAGGGAGAAAAAGAAAAGGAGGATGAAAGCGTAGAAGGAAAGCGAGGAGGAAAAAAGAGGGAGAAAAAATAGGAGGAAAGGTACAAAGATGAGAGAGCGAAGGAAGAAAGGGAGAACGAGGAAAGCGAGGAAAAACAAAAAGTAAATAGTAAAGGGAGTAAGACAAAGGAAAGGACGAAAAAGAAAGAAGAGAGGAAGGGGAGAGAAAAGAGGAAGTGGAGAGAAAAGAGGAAGCGGAGAGAAAAGAGGAAGAGGATGGAAGGGAGGAAGAGGAGGAGAGGGAGGAAGAGAAGGGAAGGAAGAAGAGGTAAGGGGGAGAGGAGATTAGGGAGGGAGAGGAGGGAAGGGAGGGAAGGGAGGGAGAGGAGGGAAGTGGAGAAAATGTGAAGAGAGGAAGAGGAGAGGAGGGAAGGAGAGGAGGGAAGAAGAGGATGGAAGGAAGAGAAGGGAAGAAAAATACAGAGGAGAGAAAGGAAAGGAAGAAGAGAGGAAATCAGGAGAAAATGAATAGAAGAGGGAGGGAAAAGGAAGGGAAAAGAAGGAAAGTAGGAGGGAAAGAATGAGGAGGAAAGGAATGAAAAGGAAAGGAGAAAGGAAAAGACTAAAAGAAGAGTTAAGAGAGCGAGGAGTTCGAGGACAAGAAGATTGATTGATGAAAAAAGAAAGGCATTACAACTAAGAAGGGAGAAGTAAAGAGAGGAACAAAAATGAATAATAGGAGCTAAAGGAGGAGTAGGAGAACGAGGAATAAGATGAGGAAGAGTTAGCAGAGGCTGAATAGTGAGAGAGGACCGAAGTTTTGCAAATGAAGGGATGCATCTCAAAAGAGAGTTGGCATCGAAGTGACGCGTGATGGTGGGAGAAAAGCAGAGAAGGGTGCACAGGTAGAAAAACTTGGTCATGCAGGCGAGAATGCAGGACAAGTTGGAGCTCATTAAAGAGGATCCCGTGGGCCATAATTCTATGCGTATTAAGCATTGTTGGAGAAGGATGAAGATCAAGTGGGTGGGGAGAAATTCGAGTGGTGAGGTAATTGTTGTTGTTTTGTGGTGGATGTATTTGTGCTGGATGTATTTGTGCTGGGTGTACTTGTGCTGGATGTACTTGTGCTGGATGTGCTTGAGTTGGATGTGCTTGAGGTGGATGTTCTTGTGGTGGATGTGCTTGTGGTGGTTGTACTTGTGGTGGTCGTGCTTGTGGTGGTCGCGCTTGTGGTGGTCGTGCTTGTAGAGGTCGTGCTTGTGGTGGTCGTGCTTGTGGTGGTTGTGCTTGTGGTGGTTGTGCTTGTGGTGGTTGTGCTCGTGGTGGTGGTCCTTTCGTGGTGGTGGTCCTTTCGTGGTGATGCTTGTGGTGGTGCTTGTGGTGATGGTGCTTGTGGTGACGGTGCTTGTGGTAATGGTGATTGTGGTGATGGTGCTTGTGGCGATGGTGCTTATGGTGATTGTGCTTGTGGTAATGGTGATTGTGGTGATGGTGCTTGTGGCGATGGTGCTTATGGTGAAGGTGCTTGTGGTGGTGCTTGTGGTGGTGGTGCTTGTGGTGATGGTGATTGTGGAGATGGTGTTTGTGGTGATGGTACTTGTGGTGATGGTTCTTGTGGCGATGGTGCTTGTGGTGTTGGTACTTGTGGGAATGGTGCTTGTGGTGTTGGTGCTTGTGGCGATGGTGCTTCTGGTGATGGTGCTTGTGGTGATGGTGCTTGTGGCGATGGTGCTTGTGGCGATGGTGCTTGTGGTGATGGTGCTTGTGGTGATGGTGTTTGTGGTGATGGTGCTTGTGGTGATGGTGCTTGTGATGGTTGTGCTTGTGGTGATGGTGCTTGTGATGGTGCTTATGATGGTTGTGCTTGTGGTTGTTATGTCTATGGTGGCCGTGCCTGTGTTGGTCGTGCCTGTGGTGGTCATGCCTGTGGTGGTCGTGCTTGTGGGGGTCGTGCTTGTGGGGGTCGTGTTTGTGGGGGTCGTGTTTGTGGGGGTCGTGCTTGTGGGGGTCGTGCTTGTGGGCGTCGTGCTTGTGGGGGGTCGTGCTTGTGGGGGGTCGTGCTTGTGAAGGTCGTGCTTGTGGGGATCGTGCTTGTGGTGATCGTGCTTGTGGTAGTCGTGCTTGTGATGGTCGTATTTGTGGTGGTCGTGTTTGTGGTGGTATAAGTTGTGGTACTCTACATTTGGAATTGGAGGTGAAACTCGCGCGGAGTTCTTGGCTTTAATTCTACAAGCATAGATCTAACTACAAAATACACGGCAAGCCCCTAGAAAGGTTCAGAGGGTTGCCAGACACATATTATCTACATATGTGCAATTGCCATATCATAGTAAAGATTAAAAAGGTTTCGTGGCATCGGTTAAGACGTCAGCCGATGGAGGTGGCTGACCCGAGACGCAACTGGGTCCTTTGTCTCTTGACCTGAGATGCCGAGAATCTTTTATTGTCAAAGAGTGTTGTCAAGAAAGGTCGGTGAGCTTGGTCATCGAACAATGGAAGTCCCTAGGGAGACGCTAGTCTCGTAGTTGAAACCACATCTTGTAGCATATGGTGCGTGCGCGCGTGTGCACGCTAGTCATCGAAGCGTTGTATACGTTGAATACAACAGTGGTCGTGTTTGTGGTGGTCGTGTTTGTGGTCATGCTTATGATGGTCGTGCTTGTGGGAGTGTCGTGCTTGTGGGAGATCGTACTTGTGGGAGGTCGTGCTAGTGGAAGGTCGTGCTTGTGGGAGGTCGTGCTTGTGGGAGGTCGTGCTTGTGGGAGGTCGCGCTTGTGGGAGGCAGCGCTTGTGGGAGGTCGCGCTAATAGGAGGTCGCACTTATGAGAGGTAGTGCTTGTGAGAGGTCGCGCTTGCGGGAGGTCGTGCTTGCGGGAGGTTGTGCTTGCGGGAGGTCGTGCTTGCGGGAGGTCGTGCTTGAGGGAGGTCGTGCTTGAGGGAGGTCGTGCTTGTGGGAGGTCGTGCTTGTGGGAGGTCGTGCTTGTGGGAGGTCGTGCTTGTGAGGTGTTTGTAAGAGGTCGTGCTTGTGGTGGTTGTTCTTGTGGTGGTTGTTCTTGTGGTGGTTGTTCTTGTGGTGGTTGTTCTTGTGGTGGTTGTTCTTGTGGTGGTTGTTCTTGTGGTGGTTGTTCTTGTGGTGGTCGTGGTTGTGGTGGTCGTGGTTGTGGTGGTCGTGGTTGTGGTGGTCGTGGTTGTGGTGGTCTTGCTTGTGGTGGTCTTGCTTGTGGTGGTCTTGCTTGTGGTGGTCTTGCTTGTGGTGGTCTTGCTTGTGATGGTCGTGCTTATGGTGGTCGTGCTTGTGGTGGTCGTGCTTGTGGTGGTCGTGCTTGTGGTGGTCGTGCTTGTGGTAGTCGTGCTTGTGGTGGTCGTGCTTGTGGTGGTCGCGCTTGTGGTGGTCGTACTTGTGGTGGTCGTGCTTGTGGTGGTCGTACTTGTGGTGGTCGTACTTGTGGTGGTCGTACTTGTGGTGGTCGTACTTGTGTTGGTCGCACTTGTGTTGGTCGTACTTGTGGTGGTCGTACTTGTGGTGGTCGTACTTGTGGTGGTCGTGCTTGTGGTGGTCGTGCTTGTGGCGGTGGTCGTGCTTGTGGTGGTTGTGCTTGTGGTGGTTGTGCTTGTGGTGGTCGTGCTTGTGATGCTCGTGGTGTTCGTACTTGTGATGGTCGTGCTTGTGGTGATCGTGCTTGTGGTGGTCATGCTTGTGATGGTCGTGCTTGTGGTATTCGTGCTTGTGGTGTTCGTGCTTGTGGTGTTCGTGCTTGTGTTGTTCGTGTTTGTGGTTGTGTTTGTGGTGGTTGTGTTTGTGCTTGTGTTTAAGCTTGTGGTTGTTTGTGGTGGTTTTGCTTGAAAGGTTGTGTTTGTAGTGGTTGTGTTTGTAGTGGTTTTGCTTGTAATGGTTGTGCTTGTAGTGGTTGTGTTTGTGGTGGTTGTGATTGTGATGGCGGTGGGGTTAGGAGCAGAAGCTGTGTCGGTGGTTGCAATGGTGGCAGCGGTGGTGGTGGTGGAGGCGGCGGTGGTGGTTTGTGGTGGCGGCGACGGTGGTGGTGGTGGTGGAGTCGGCGATGGTGGCGGCAGCGGCGGCTGCAGCGACGGCTGCAGCGGCGACGGAGGTAGCAATGTAGGAGCTAACCGGATAAACCCGAGTAGTAATACCAGTATGAACGTTGGTTAATCATTTCACTAAAGTGTATGTATCCTTATTCTCCCTACAATCATATGACGATCCAGTTGTTTATTTCTAAACAATGTGTTCCTTTCACTCAGTGGGCCGTCCTTAGTTAAATGATCTTTTTTTTTTTTCCCTTCGGTCTATAGTGAACCTTTGTGAACACCCAATGAATATTTTCCTACATGGAGTGGAAAAAACATCAAAAAATTGCTTAATTCGTTCCCTACCACAATTTACTTTGCATATATTGTTCTCGCAAAGTCCTATTCATTTCACCTAAGGAGGTCCTACAAGAGATAAAAATGATAATAACAATAACAATAAATAACAATAAACAAACAACAATAAACATCAACAATAAGTAACAACAATAACAACAACAATAACAACAACAACGATAACAACAACAATAACAATAACAATAACAATAACAACACCAAAAACAACACTAATAACAACAATGATAACAACACTAATAACAACACTAATAACAACAATAATAACAATAATATCAATAATAACAATAACAACAATAACAACAATAACAACAACAATAACAACAATAATAACATCAATAACAACAACAATAACAATAGCAACAATAATAACATCAACAACATCAACAACATCAACATCAACAACATCAACAACAATAATAACAATAATAACAATAATAACAATAACAACAATTATAACAAAAATAATACCAACAATACCGACGACGACGACGACGACGACGACGACGACGACGACGACGACGACGACGACGACGACGACGACGACGACGACGACGATGATGATGATGATGATGATGATGATGATGATGATGATGATGATGATGATGATGATGATGATGATGATGATGATGATGATGATGATGATGATGATGATGATGATGATGATGATGATGATGACGACGATGGCGATGATGATGATGATGATGATGATGATGATGATGATGATGATGATGATGACGATGACGATGATAGATAATAATAATAAAACAAAATAAAATGAAATAAAACAAAAAGTTTCACGGCTTTTGACCCTCTTTCCACCTACATCTCGCTGGAAAGAAGTACTCTGTAACTACATCTGTAAATCTCTTCATTGTGACGATCTTTGTTTTTTGAGACTATTTTAGTCAGAGATTATCTGAAAACAAATTATGATTCAGATCAAACAATATTTCATTCTGCGTCAAGTCCTCCCCTTAGTTGAATAAATCTAATTGACCAATGTTATTAAGTTCTTCTCAAACACGAGGCTTCCTTTATACAACTTTGAACTAAGTATTCAACAAACTTGAATATAGCTTAAACATATATGAGGAAAGAAGAGTGATATACTACTAACGAGTTTACCCTCTCGTTTCATGAACACGATTTTGTAGCCAATTTATGTTCACGTAAACATGCATTGGATAACTGGGTTTTAGTTTCAATGATGTGTCGTTTCACAAAGTCGACAAACTGATCAAAGTTGATGAAAACGTATTTTGTAACAGTTGTACCTTTGTTTTCAGTACGAAAACAAGCATTCAGGATTAATTCAAGCAGATATCTTTGCTATACGAAAACCATTGGTAAATTATCATTTCTCTGTGTTACTCCTCCTCGCCTACAAACCACGTATAATCACCATAAAAAGTATCGACTAAAAAAAAAAAAAAAAATGAGAACTGAATCAAGCGCATCTAAGCAAGTCTGGTAATTATTGTTCTCTTTCTCTATACAAAAACCATTGGTAAATTATCATTTCTCTGTGTTACTCCTCCTCGCCTACAAACCACGTATAATCACCATAAAAAGTATAGACTACGAAAAAGAAAACGAGAACTGAATCAAGCGCATCTAAGCACGTCTGGTAATTGTTGTTCTCTTTCTCTCTCTTTTTATTTCTCTTTATTTCTCTCTCTCTTTCCTTATCGCATGGTGCGTTATCTATCACGTCTCAATACATTAACATAGGCACATTGACTCTTCATCTCAAACTCCTCTGTAACGATGAGTAATCTTTTTATTTGTTTATTTTCAATTATTACCGCACAATTTCATTACGAGGTTTGGACCCAAGTCAAAACGGAGTTTCGAATTTTGCAGATTTTTTTTTTTGGGGGGGGAGGGGGGGCAAGATCCCTCCTCAGATGAAAACATCTGGTACAAGCGATATGAAAAGAAAAAAAAAATGATCAATGTTTATATTTTGTTTTTATTATGATGATTTATTTTGGTTACGTCCTTAACTTGATGGGGCAAACTAACAATCCCTATGTCATTGTTTAGTTTCTGAGAAAATGTCCGTAACAGAAATATGACCGTCGCTATGGCACTAGAAACATCAAATAAACAATAAGAAAATAGAAATAAAAGATTAATAAAAAACAGAATGAAATCAAATCAAATTCTAAAAATCTTACATTATTTGACAAGGCCTATTTCATATTCACCTCGTCTAAAAATCTAACTATGCTTAACATAATCTAGCCCTTTGATAAGGTTAGATTTACCATAGGTTGGGTTGGGTTAAGTTAGGTTAAGCTAAGATAAAGTAGTCTAGGCTGGGCTACGTTAGCGTACACTATGTTTTGCTAAGTTAGGCTCGGCTAGGCTGGGTTTAGCTAAACTTGGCTAGGCTAGACTAGGCTAGATTATGCTAGGCTAGACTAGGCTACGTTTAGGATACTTTAGATTGTTGATCAAACAAGGTAATGGTGATATCGTCGTTTTAATTTACCAAAATATTTGCGACTAAAACCTAGTTAAGAAGATTCTCGTTTTTTCATCCTAATAAAGAACAGACACTCAACATAGGGCACATCATTATGGACAAACTATAAACATTTAGCAAAAACTGCATACAGTACATCACCGGAGCGAAGATGTGAACATGTTCATAAATTTCGTCTCCTTCCTTTCCTTACTATTCATTTTTGTCTGAAGCCTCTGAATTAGAAAAAATCTGAATCGTTTCAGATTCCTGAATTCGTGAATAACCGAATTCCTGTATCCCCCCACACGACGGAAAATATGAACAGATATTCCAAAATCGCTCGGTCTAATCCCAGCCCCCTTCCTTCCTTTTATATTAAGTCTTTGATTTTTCCCCACACACGCCATTGGCTCAATTCTACATCGTCTGAGCCAATCAGAGTGAGGGTTGGGAAAGTGCAAGGTGGCAACACGAAACAGCTTTTTGTTGGCCATCACGCGCCTCCTCCATCCACCGCCACTTTCTTTCAACTTAATTTGAAGACAGACTACCCATTACCACGGTTACAGTCCTCCTCTATATTCTTCACACCGACGAAAGTACAATGGCGTATGAAATTTGGTAACAATTTTTAACTTAATGATGAGGACGAGCACAGCGGGGATTTTCGTCGGTAATCACAGACTCTTTGTCCAAACGAACTCGTGTAATCTGCTCACCCGTTTTTGATTATGGGACTCTTGTCAACTTTCTATTGTCAGGTTAGCCCACTGTCGTGCTCACCCTTCCTGCCCCCTCTCGCGCTTGCAGTGTTGTTCTCGTCTAATGTTCTGCTCCTGTTCTCAACAGCCACTAAAATTTCTGTTCTGAATAGCCACTAATTGTTATTCCCTTCTGACTTGTTCGATTTACCAGCCTGACATATGACCTTGATTTTCGCACTCATTGTCTCTTCCTCTGCAGAAAATGCAGTAACACAGGTAGAACAGAATATATAGAGACAGAAAAAGAATACAGGAAATATGAAAAAAGAGGGACAGACAGAGATTGACACAAGTATAGACACACACACGCACACACAGAGACAAAACAGACGCAGACTGACGCAAAGATACAGATATAAAGCATATAAAACAGAGAAACAGAATGACGCAGGCAGACAGACGGGCGGAAAGAAGGGCGGACAGACGGGCAGACAGACGGGCGGACAGACGGACGGACAGACGGGCGGACAGACGGGCGGACAGACAGACACAGACACAGACACACACACATACATGTATACACACACATACATGTACACACACACACACACACACACACACACACACACACACACACACACACACACACACACACACACACACACACACACACACACAGTCGCTGAACTGGGAAGTAGAAGTGCTCCCAGTACCCAGTTCGAATCCTGCCCAGGGCCGAAATTATTTCGGTATCGCTGTGCCTCGGGTCGTTACTCTGACTCTCGTGGGCGGGGAGTTGGGTGTGTGTGTGTGTGTGTGTGCAAGGTCATAGCATTACCCATAGATCGGACCTACGAGCTCTAAGCTCTCTTCCAGGAGGGAAATAGCTGTCGATCACGAGTCCAACACGTGATCCAAAGACCAAGTGAACACACACACACACACACACACACACACACACACACACACACACACACACACACACACACACACACACACACACACACACACACACACAGGTAAGCAGATTCAGACTGTCAAATGGAAACAGGTTAACAGAAACACTGGCGGACATAGACAAAGACAAACGCAAACAACCAAAGACAACTACAGACACACACACACACTATGGTGGAAAGACAAATAAATGCAAAGAGAAAGGTAGAAAGGCTAGAGAGGTATAAAGACACACTCAAACATACAGACAGATATAAACGAACAGGCACAGACAGACATGCAAACAGACACAAACGGGCAGACGGAAATAAATATATATATACAAAGCGAGAGATACACAAAGGAAGACCAAGAGACAATGAAGCTAAGAGCAAGACAGACAGACGCAGACTAGCGCAAAGACACAGACATACAGAATCATACAAAGACAACAGAAAAAGAGACAGAGACAAGGATAGAGAGAGACAGACGGAAAAAGAAGGACAAAGGCAGGCAAACACATGCATACAGGCATAAATATAAACAGATAGACACGCACACACTGTCCGACGGGCAAACGCTCAAGTAGACGCAGTGGCCAAACGTATTCTCTCATTTTGTAACAGCTGTTGCGATCCAGAGCAACAGCCCGTGAAGCCGAAACGTGATCATCAAACCATATTGTTGACACTAATACCATCAGTTGCTTGGGGGGGGGGGATCTAAGAACAGGTGAGGAGGGTGGATTCTGACCTGAGTGGGTCCTTGATCGATTTTAGGCCCCTTTTGGGAAAGTATCTATTCTCTTATTCCCTTAGCTAACAGATGCAATTTCCAGACGACGCAGAAATGACAAGAAAGAGTTTAACCAGTCAGAAGGAACAAAGATGACAAAAGGCTGTACGAAACTGGGGGGAGCTTTTCCGATAAACAATAGACAAAAGAAATTCAAACTTTTAATGCCTTTGATGTCCAATCTATTTGTTTTCCTGAAAATAGCTTTGAATGCCGACTTTATTTTATCGTTTCGCTCTGTTCCGCAAAGTCATATGGAGTCGTAATATAATGTCCTCATGCTCACCCACGCCAAGATATTTTTCAGTGACTGGAGCCGCAACAGTAGATAAATAAACAAATAGATAAATATATAGAAATAAGGAAATATTAGTAAGAAAATAGAAATAAAACAAACTTAGAAAATTAGAATAACAGAGTCATTCTCAAAGAAGTAGCACCTCCCAAAGAATGACGTCAACCACTACGTTGGCCTCTCGGACATTACGAGAGATTCTCAAAACATTCCAGTCCCAGCTACTGCAAGGAAACATCATTTCGACAGACACTGAACTCGCGTCCTACACACAGACACACGCAACATCAGCTGATCTAAATCGTCTGGTATAAGTCTGGAAAAGGTCTGTAAGGTCCTTCAGCACGTAGATAGGATTCAAGTGCTAAACGGACTGAAGATCCTCCGATAGACGTTGAGCTCGACCTGATGTCACCAAGGGTTTTATTCAGCTGAGAATAATCCCATGATCCAAGGGGATCACTACGTACAGACTAATATCTTTCCAATCCCTGGCTAAAATGAACGCGGTTTTTTTCTTTTTTTCAATGTCACTGTTGAATTCTATATAATGAAAAAAGAAAATAAACGTACCCGAGTCTATTTCTGCGTTGTTTCAAATATAATTCATCAGTAATATATTATTTCTCGCCTTGTGCTTGATTGTATGTGCGCGTGCATGCGCGCGCGGGTGTGTGTGTGTGTGTTTTATAAAAAAAATTAACACTGGGTATCCGTTTTATCAAGAACAGGTTATAGAAAAAATTTAGAGATTGATAGAAAGGTAGATAAAGAAAAGAGAGATAAAAGAGAGAACAGAGAAAAAAGAATTTGAAAGTATGAAAGAGAACGAGAGCGAGAGATAACGAGAAATGGAAAGAGAGAAATAAAAAAAAAGAGACAAAGACAAAGAAAGACAAAAAGATTGGAGTGCCAAACAGAGAGACAAAGAGAAATAAGGAGAGGTGGGGAATCTGTCCAACTTGGACGATGCCGATCGTGGTGGCAATGAGCTTGGAGGTGACTGCTATTTTCCTCGATTGGCACAGCATGTAAGGCAAAGATAACAGTTTCCATTGCAGCTGAGCGATTTTTAGTATGAACTTGCTGTAAATTTTTGGGAGAAAATATTTTGTTCCTTTAAGGGTTATGAAAACTACGGTTTAACATTTCAGGAATACATTTGAGAACTTACAGATCACCAGCATAGATTCTCTAAATGTAGATACTTTAGAAGTTCTGAAATCTTGAAGGCCTTCTGAACCGAAGACGTGATCCTTTGGTTAGAGGTTTCCAAAAAAGAAGTCCTTCTTCGTCCTGTGCTCAGGGTAATCTGATTACTGTTCCGACGTTAGTGCGCACAGTATTCTAAGGGACTCTTACGAGTTCGAAAAGAGCTCAGAAGGCCACGGGTTAATATCTACTTTGAGCAATTTCTCAAAGTTAATTCCCGATTTATTAAACCAAAATTGTTACATAGATTTAACAAATAAAGTAAAGAGGAGGGGAGTTTAATCGTATCTTATTTAAAGTTACGATAGGCGTGATTCGAAGTTTCAGGAAAGGCTCCTGAATCGAAGAAAATAACACTTTGAGGGAAAGTTTCCCGAACTAAGGTAAACAATAAGATTCCCAATAACAATTACCACAGAGTCGAGTTCTAGGGCCCCGCTCTACTGCTGACATATTTGTAGTTGATTCTAATATTTCTTTCGTAAAGCCATTCGCTTCCTTACCGTCAACCCTCATATTCTAATTATATATTTTACGACACCTGCCACCAGGTCGTTCTATTCAGCTTGGAAGAATTTATATGTGTTGAATAGACATATTTCTACTTTTATTTTTATCTTCTCTAATTTTGGCTTAATATATTCATGTTTATTTCCTTAGGTTTTTACATAATTTTGTTATTTCTATAATTTACTTTTTAATTAAACTTATTCTAATTCTATTTCATTTCTTTTTTTCATTATTTTACAAGAAGCAATTTTTTTCTGATGAGGGAAAGATTAATTACGTTTTGTTTTTATTCTGCCTACCGGCAGACAACTTCATTCAGTAAAGTGGAGCCCATCTCACAGCAAAAGGCTTCTAGTAATGCTGGATCCAAAGAGATCTTGGCTAAGATGAGACAAATCTCAGCACCGTGAAAATTTGTTGTCAATACAATTTGGCGATATGAAAAAAAATTACGAGACGAACAAGTTTGCACTTCGAAAAGTTGGCGTTTTGAAAACTTAGTGGCAGTAAAGTAGAAGGGTTGGAATTTTTACCAGTGTGTCTATCTAATGGAATACAGAAACTTGGACAACTTGGACAACTTACAATGACAGCTAACTTTCTGATACTTTACATTTGTTGATCATTTCTTCCGCACTGCTACCTCACTATAATCCCTTCGTATGCAAATTTTTATCAACCTTGTTTGATAACATCTCTACATTTTCTTTTTTATCATACAATATCCCGATTTTATTTATATCTTTAATTACCTATTTATCTCTACTTTTTGTTTATTTATCTACCGTATTTGTCTATCGATCTATTCATATATATTTATCCATTTGTTTATCTATTAATCTATTGATCTATTTATTAATGTATTTATTCTATATGTCAATTACCGCTGCAATAATGTATAGTTTCAGGAGCCATTTTGATTGCAGCCTCTACTTACGCAAATCAACAAAGCTCAATTTTTAACATTTTACTACCAATTTGGATGAATTCGGTATATTTAAATATTTTCCTCTGGCCAATGGTTTTACCGACTTGTTTCAGTGATCAAACATCTATTAGATGACTTACCAATTATTAAAAGAAGCAAATTGTTTTCAGTTTCAAAATACACCCAGAAAACGAAAACATGTTTATGCTGAAACATCTTGGTCCAAGCTCTTGAAGCACCAATATACAATATCTATATAGGTAACTTACGTGGAAGCCCTTATTGGGATTATTCTAATCATACAAACATAACCATTGGTTCTTAGGTGCTTCAGAGTTCAGACAGTTTGTAGATGTCCAACATTAACACGTAATTCCTGTGAAGAAACCTATTGTTTCATCGTCGAGAAACACTGTTTTTATTCCTGCCGCCTAAATGTTCTGACCTTCTTGGCGCTTTTCCAGAAACCAAGTAATGATTCTTAATTATCCTTTTGTTCAGGCACGACTATTTTGTTTGTCTGTATAGCAGCCACTCGATAACAAAGTCTTTAAAAAAGAAGTATATACATTCCTTGTATACCGGATAACTGTTTATGTTCAGGCTAATATATATATACATATATATATATATATATATATATATATATATATAAATATATACGCACACACACACACACACACATATTATATATATATATATAAATAAATAGGCACACACACTCACACACACACACACACACACACACACACACACACACACACACACACACACACACACACACACACACACACAAACACACATATATATATATACACATATTTATATATATATATGTATATATATACACATGTATATATATATATATATATATATATATATATATATATATATATATGTATGTTGGGTCAAATAAAATTTTAAATGATACGTTGTTATAAGAAGTGAAATGCAGAATATTGTGATGTCATGTCGTCGTTACTTGGAACACTACGCATCATATGATGTCGTGACGTCATGTCTCTTCTTCTGATTGGCTGGTTCTCAGTCGTGACGTCATAGCTCTTCTGATCTCTTTTTCTTGACTAGTCCTTAGTCGTGACGTCATATCTCTTCTTCTGATTGGCTGGTCCTCAGTCGTGACGTCATATCTCTTCTTATGATTGGCTGGGTGACGGTTTCAAGCAAGCAAGATAACATACAAGATGATCAGAATTATATAAGTATATATATATATGTATATATATATATATGTATATATATATATATATATATATATATAATGATAGGATATGAAGGAATGGGTTTGATTTTTGTCAAATCATATCAGATAAGATGGCCGACTATCATCTTTATATATTTTTTTGTCTTGGCTAATAGCGATTGCCTTCTAGATAATTCGCCCATTATATTTTATTTCACCTTTGTTTTCTTTAAGTGAAATATTTCCAATTAAATTTTCCTCGTTTTCTACATACGATTTTTTCAGTTTTTCTGCCTTCACACTGTCAAGATTTGGTCTATGTTTTCACATAACCATTCATAGAAAACATTTTGGCATATATAATCCGGTTATTGCAAGTATCGACGCCCTATCCCTCTTGGCCAGCGAACTTATATATTTCTACTGTACCCAATTTTCTTTTGTAGATGCATCTAAAATTCTACAATTTTTACTTTGTTAATATTTTTTAGTTTATTAGCTTAACTGTGAGGAGCATTCGTTTACAACTTTTAAGAGTTGTTAAAAATATCTGTCGTAGGTTACGAGCTTTCCATAACAGCGAAGTCTTCAACAATTGTTATCGTCAACGTTAAATGATATTAGCGAGCCGAGAAGCAGACTCAGAGCACAACTTGACCCATCTTACTCGACAGAGACGCGACGTATTTCCGAGTTTACACCTCAGTTGAATAAAATCGTCCGGTATTAAAAATATAATCTACGAGCTGTGTCGATATATCAAAGGTGGTGATAGAGAAAGCACAACAGTTGCCTGTCCTACTGGAGATTAATATTTTCAATTTGGGTGTTACCTCCCACAAGATGGTACACGATTTAAATGTACAAGACGATCTGCAGAAAACAAAACTAATCCACAATATATATCAAGAGAAGCATTACTTAAGCATTATAGGCATTAATAAAGGTAGTTAAGATTCTTTTTTGCTTCTACTTTTTCGTTTTTTAACGAAATGTTGTACCGTAAAAATTTGATACATCAGGTAGGAAAAGCACCTTGTCACCTCATTCGAGGAAGGGAATGGGTGGCTATACTAGAAAGTGAGGAGATAGGGAAGCGTAGTCGGAGTGGAAGGTTTCTTCAAGGTTAATGTAGATGAAGCTGAAACTGAGAAGAGAGATATGGGTCTTTGTAAGTGGATATGAGCCTGGTAGTCATAAATTGTGTGAAGAACAGCAAAGATTTGTTACTCGTGCTGTACATGATAAACGAGATACTCAGCCACCATTGCCCTGGGTACTCTTATCTATTTTTATTCTCATGTAGCTAATACTCTACGCCATATATGATTTATCACAACTTACTGTGTTCAGATACTAAACAGTACATTCTAGGAAAGAGATTATTTCAGCCTCAAAGATCTTTACATTAAAAAGGCCACGCCATATACAAGGGTCCTGTATGACTGTTAATTTGTATGAAATAAGAATATTTTCGAAACTAATGCCTTTCTTCCACATCCGACTGGGTGAGAGTGTCACGTGCAATATACTACGAGCCAGTGCATACGGGCAATGTTCTCCGACCTAAAGCTGGATATATGGTCCAACAACGAAGGAATCTCTGGCCGGAGCCGCGGGTCCCTTGGTAACCTCGAAGTTGAATGGAGTTGTGGATCATCGATCTGAGAATCCTAGATACAACCGAATACCCAATCCTATGTTACTTCTGTCTACAGGTAGTGTCTTAATTGTTGCGCGCCTTGCTACAAGTTCGATACTAAGCTGTGTTGAAAATATTCCTGAAGTAAAACTAACATCACGTGTAGCAATCTTTCAGCTGATGTGGGTACTGCAAGAACTGTTGACGAACTTTTGAATCTGGCCGTACTTCGCAACTCGAGACGTGTCCGGAGATGAAGTCCCTCCGGGGTGGCGGTGGAAAGGCGAAGATGAAGTTGGTTCCCGTGCTCAGATAGGGCACAGCACCAGGAGAGAATAAAGGGTGGATAGGAAAAGGAAGAGAAAGAAAGATGGAAAAGACAATCAGAAGGAAAGCGAGAGTTGGAGAAACGAAGTAACAAAGGAAAAATTATGCAAAGAGGGATGAAACTATTTAGAAAAGTTAAAATCAATAATAAATGAAAATAAAATAAAATAAAGACATGTATGCATACAGACCCAAACACACACGTGTCCAAACGCACACTAAACACATTTGCAAACAGACACACACACACACACACACACACTCACACTTCCACAGTTATGTATATATATATATATATATATATATTATATTATATATATATATATATATATATATATATATGTATATATATGCACAAATTTCACAAGTCACACGTGAATCACAAATATGCAGAGTCCACTACGAAAAGGAAAAATACACGGAGTCCGAGCGCTTTCGTGATATATTCACATTATCAAGGAGTACAGAAAAATGTATGTGTATATATATGTATATATATATATATATATATATATATATATATAAATATATATGTCTGTGTGTGTATATATATACATATATATATACATATATATATATATACATATATATACATATTATATATAAGTATATATATATATATATGTGTATATTATATGTATATATACAGTATATATATATATATATATATATATATGTATATACATATATACAATATTATATATGTATATATACAATATATATATATATATACATTATATAAATATATATATATATATATATATACATATATATATATATGCACAAATTTCACAAGTCACACGTGAATCACAAATATGCAGAGTCCACTAGGAAAAGGAAAAACACACGGAGTCCGAGCGCTTTCGTGATATATTCACATTATCAAGGAGTACAGAAAGATGAGAACAAAAAATGGAGATACAGAGTATAAATAGGACAAGAGAGACATTTACCCACCTCTCCGAGGCCTGAAAGCTCAGGTTGGGTCACTCGGTGAGGTCATGGAAACATATCATTATTACATTAACTTTTGAAATATGTACTATTTATATTACTGACAATATATGGATCTAATTTATATAATCCTAAACTATTATTAATGAGTTGGTCATAATTGCATTTGATAATTCCTGACTCTATGATATTTCTTTCTGTTATATTCTTACATTGTATAATTTTTGAAGCATTTTTCCAGTCAATAGGATGGTCAAATTCAAAAAAACATGTTTAAAAAGTGCACTAGATTCTTGGCCCTTTTTTATGCTGTTCTTATGCTGTTTAATCCTAACCTCTAATTCTTTTCCTGTTTGACCTACATAATATTTGTCACAAATATTTGTGACAAAAGAAACAATATACTGTAGATCTAATATATCTAGACTTTGCAAAAGTTTTTGATACCGTCCCACACGAAAGACTACTTACTAATTTAGCTTTACACGGAATAAGTGGTAGCCTATTAAGTTGGACTAGTAATTGGTTGAATGGTCGAAAACAGAGAGTTGTTTTAAATGGAAAAACTTCTAGATGGAAAAAAGTTACAAGTGGAGCTCCTCAGGGTTCCGTTCTTTGGCCACTTCTATTCATAGTATAAATAAATGATATACACCATGGACTAAAATCTACTGTTTCCCAATTTGCTGATGATACAAAACTGTGCGGATTGGCAAATGATCACTTAAATCAATTAGATATTCAAGAAGATTTAGATAAATTACAGCAATGGTCTGAAAAGTGGCTAATGAAATTTAACACAAGTAAATGCAAGGTAATGCACATAGGTAAAAATAACAGTAAGTACGATTACAAGTTATTTGGAAATTCGTTAACAAAAGTGGATAGTGAAAAAGATCTCGGCGTAATTATCAGTAACGACCTCAAATCATCCAAGCAGTGTATTTCAACCTTTGAGAAAGCAAATAAGATTCTAGGACTGATTGCGCGATCTTTTGATTTCAAAAGTCCATCACTCATTAACAAGCTATATAAATCGTTAGTTCGTCCACACTTGGAATGTGCTGTTCCCGTATGATCACCGAATCTCATTAAAGACATTGACAGACTGGAAAAGTACAACGGCGAGTCACAAAACTGATTCCAAATATCAAAAATAAACCATACGGAAATCGACTAAAACATATGAATGTGTTTTCCCTAAAAAAGCGTAGACTCAGAAGTGACTTGATACAGGTCTTTAAAATTCTAAAGGGAATTGACAACATCAAAAGTGACCAAATTTTCACATTGAATGAGAATCAGACAAGAAACAATGGTCTCAAACTGTCCGGAAATAGGTTCAATTTGGAAGTAGAAGCAACATTGCCAACCGTGTAGTTAATGAATGGAATAAACTTCCTGCACAGGCAGTGCAATGTAGTTCAGTTCGAAGCTTTAAAAATCATTTAGATAAACACTTAAGCAAGATGCTCTAATGATTATGATTTATTTTATATTTGTTTTTGTTTTATCAACTGCCTGATTTTCATTTATTATTAGTTATATTCAATTTATTATTATTTACTATTTACCTGTTTATTATTTAACTATACCTATGCATTTATTTATGTTATTTGTTTACATTATTATATTTTTTATTTATGTTATTATTATGATTTTTTCGCATTCGACCTAGATATGGACCAAAAGTTCTCCTGTCGACATGCTCCGCCTTTGTAATCCTTTGTAATATATATATATATATATATATATATATATATATGTGTGTGTATATGTATATATATATGTATATATATATATATATATATATATATATATATATAGATACATATATATTACAGGTGAAAAATGTAATCAC
>NC_134780.1:64468449-64478449 GCF_046742065.1 Oratosquilla oratoria | reverse complement strand
GGGAATTGAAGGAAGGGTAGCGATCTGTGGGATGATGAAATGAAGAAAGTAGTAGAGGAGAAGCGAGTATTCAGGGACTGGTTGCAAAGTAAGACAAAACATATGAGATACAAAAAAACAACAACCGCAAAACATGAAAAGGCAAACCGGAGACCAGATGTAAAATGGGGAGGAGTATGACAGAAATGTTTTAAAGTAATAAGAATATGTTTTGGATGGAGCTTAAGAGAGGAAGGGAAGGAGAGTTAAGTAGAGAGGAAAAGGTAAGATGCGCAGATGGACGAATGATAACTGAGGAGGCGGTAAGGGGAAGGTAGATGGAGTGTTTTAGAAAGCTGTTAAATGTGGAGGATAGGTAGGGATTGGTGGTAGTAGTGGGAGACGCTAAAAAAAAGGATGGTGATGGGAGAGGAAAATAAAGAAATAAGAAAATATGAAGTGCAAGTAGTTTTGAAAATTATGAGAACAGGTAAGGCTCCTGGGTTAGAGGAGCATTATGCGGATGTTTGGAGAAGGAAAGTACAGTAACAGTGGACTGGCAAGTGAGGTTGTTTAATGTTTATCAAAGGGAGGGTAGATTGCCGGAAGACTGGAGGAGTGCCTGTATAGTTCCTCTTTACAAGAGAAAACGGGTACAAATGTGAGTACAGTAGTTTCAGAGGGATCAGACTTGAGTGTAGTTGAGAAAGCTTATGGGAGAATTTTAATTGAGAGGATTAGGAGAGGAACAGACAGAGTTGGTGAGGAATAGTGTGGGTTTAGAAGAGGCTGGGGTTGTGTGAATCAGATTTTTGTGGTGAGACATGTGAGAAAGATTTAGCAAAAAGTAAAGATGTTTTCTGGAGCCTTTATGGATTTGGAAAAGTTAGAAAGGCACCGAAGGAATTTTTGCAATATGGGATTGGGAAAGAGCTGTTAAGGACAATTAAGACTGGTTAAGAGAATAGACGAGCCTATGTTACAATTGAAAATGGAGACAGCGAGTGGTTTGAGGTAAAGGTGGGACTACGACATAGATGTGACATGTCGCCATGGCTATTCAATGTGTACATGGATGGGGTTGTGCGGGAGGTGAATACGGGGGTAATGGGCAGGGACTGGAAAGAAGTGGAAAGTAAGCCAGTTGTTGTTTGCTGATGACACCGCACTTGTGGCAGGGTATATATGAGCAGGCTGTATATATATATATATACATATATATATATATATATATTATATATATATACATATATATACATATATATATATATATATACATACATATATATATATACATACATATACATATATATACATATATATATACATATATACATATATATATACATATATATATATATGATATAAATATATATATAAATATATATATAATATATACATATATATATATAAAATATACACACACACACACATATATATATATATGATATGTAAGCGGAATAGGAAACACAGGAGTTTTAGTCTTGAGTTTATTCCTGACTAGTTTCGCAGGTATGCTTTTTCAAAGGAATATGTGTACAAACGGGCTGTGGGCATTATATACATGGGGTGGACCTCACCACCTCTCCGAGTTGCATACTACGGAGAGACATACAGAGGACTTAACAACAGACTCAAGGAACACAAAGCGGACATTAGACACCACCGAGAAACCAACGCTCTAGTTAACCACATTGACACAGAGGGACATTTGCCTAACTGGGAGGGTTCCACCATTCTAGCTAAAGGACTACACAAGAAACAACGGAAAATAATTGAATCACTTTACATTGCCAACCACAAAAACACAAACAAGAGAACTGGTGACTCGAAATGGACAAAATCTACCGCGACACTTGCCCTCCAAGAATGGCTTCCCAGACCCCCCGACCCTAAGTAGATACCTTTTTCCCACTTCGGCCTACCCTCTCCAGCTTTCTTCCTTTCACTCTGAAGTTCCTCCATGCTACCTTGCCCCAACTTTTTATCATGATTTATTCTTTTAATGCTATTTGTTACTATTTATTTTCAACACTATTATTATTATCATTGTTATTATAACTATTATTTATTATTTCTATTATTATATTTATAATTTTATCATTACATTTTTATTTTTATTATTACCATCTTTATTATTATTACTTTCATTATCTTTATTATTATTATTGTTATTATTATTGTTACTATTTAAATATTTAATTAATTTTTCGTTTTTATTATCATTGTTTTCACTATTATTGTCATGATTACTATTAATAATTTTTATTTCTTGGTTATTAGTATTATCATTTTTATTTTTATTATTGTTTTTATTATTATTACTTTTATTTTATTGTTATTATTTCCTGTATTGCTATTATTTAAATATTTATCTTCATCGTTATCATTACTATTGTTACATCTTCTATTATTAATTTCTTTGGTATTAGTGTTATCATATTTAATTGTAAAAATGTCCTCATTGTTACATGAGCCACAATGTGATGTTCACATTCGCCACCAACTATGGCAACTCGGAGAGGTGGTGAGGTCCACCCCATGTATATAATGACCACAGCCCGTTTGTACACATATTCCTTTGAAAAAGCATACCTGCGAAACTAGTCAGGAATAAACTCAAGACTAAAACTCCTGTGTTTCCTATTCCGCTTACATCAACCTGTCAGAATGTCTCAACATATATATATATATATATATATATATATATGCGCGTGCGCACGCATACACACACGTACACACACACAAACACACACACACACACACAATAGAGAAAATAAAGAAACAATAGCAAAAGAGGCAGAGGGGTGGAGGAAGATACAAGAAAATAGTAAAGTTGCATTTTCTGATATAATTAAACAGCAAATGAAAGAACAAACTGAAGACTCAGTTATCAAAGTGATGAGACAGAAGGAGAATATTGTAAGAGACTTAGCAGACAAAAAGAAATGTATAATTATATTAGGAATGGAAGAGAAACATAACCCAGATAGAACCACAAGAATCAAAGAGGAAAATGAAAAAGTAAGAAATTTACTAAAATTAGTTCAGGAAGATGAGCCAGAAATAATGAAACAAATCGAAGAGAAATTCAGACTCGGGAAATATAGTACAGACAAGACCAGACCAATTAAGATTAAATTCAGGTCACAAACGACGGCAGAGAATATCTTGTCCAAAACAGGGAAACTAACAACAAGTGAACAATATAAAAAGGTATGGATAAAAAGGGAAATGAATAAAGAGGAAAGAGAGGAGGAAATAAGGAAAAGACATGAAGCTAAGAAAAAAACGAGACCAGAACGGAGACAGAAAAACAAGAATTCTACTGGAGAGTAGTGAATATGAAATTGAAGCAATGGAAAATAACAGAGAGAAACACAAAAGAAACAGAGAATACAATGGAAATAACAGAAAGTTAAAAGTATCCTACACAAATATAGATGGATTAATAACAGGACTGAATGAACTGAACAAATATCTGAAAGAAAAAGATCCGGACATAATGGGAATTGTTGAGACAAAATTAAAAGGTCCACTACCACCCAACAGCATAGGACACAATGCATATAATTATTGGATTAGAAACAGAGAGAAAAAACAAGGGGGTGGAGTTATGTTCCTGACTAAGAAGGATATAAGCGTGAAGAGTGTCACATATGGGAACAATAGAGTAGAGATGATCATGATAGAAGTAGAAGATAGAGATAAGAAGAGCAGAAAGTTTGTAATAAACTACGTGCCCCCAAAAACAGCCTCATGGGAAGAGAATGAACATAAAAGCATGTTAGAAGACACAAGAATAACACTAAACAAGATAATGGAAGATGGAGGAAGAATAGTTATGATGGGCGACTATAATTGCAAAGAAATATGCTGGGAAGAGATGACCGTAAAGGGTGGAGAAGACTCATGGGGAAGTGTTCTACTTGAGATGATTACTGACCACACAATGACACAATGGATCCAAGAGAACACTAGGTATAGAAATGAGGAAGAACCATCGAGACTAGACCTAATAATCACATCAGAACCTGAAATAGTGGAAAAGATAGAATACCAGGCACCAATAAGCAAAAGTGACCACATATTGATAGAACTAGAAGTAAATGAGAAAAAATACATGAAAAGAAATGAACAATATAGAAAAGGAAGATTGATGTATGAAAAAGCAAATTTTGATAAAGTAAGAGAATTCTTCCAAAATGAAAACTGGCAAAGAATACACAAAGAAGATACAACAGTAGAAGAGAAATGGAATATTTTGACAAAAATATATATAAAAAAGGAGTAGAAAAGTATGTCCCAAGACAAAAACAAGAAAAAGAATATGTAAGGTGCTGGTACAATAAAAGTTGTAGGGAGATAAAAGATAAAAGAGACAAAGCCTGGGCCAAATTGAAGAAAAACAGAAGACCAGAAAAATGGAAAATATATACTTGTTATAGAAATGAATATGTACAAGCGTGCAGAGAGGAAAAGAGAAAATATGAAAAAGATGTCATAGAAAAATGTAAAGATCAACCAAAACTATTCTACAGATTTGTAAACGACAAACTGAAAAACAAACAAGATTTGGAGAAATTAAGACAAGGAGGAGTTGAATACACAGAGGAAATTGAAATGGCGGAAATTATGAACAAACATTTTAAATCTGTGTTTTCAAGGGAGGACATATAACCTGAAGAGATTGAATGGAAAGAGAAAATCCCCCCTATGAAAGAAATAGAAGTAACAAAGAATATAATATTGAACCACTTGAGTAATCTTGATGTCAGTAAATCGTATGGACCAGATGAAATAGCAAACTGGATTCTGAAAGAATGCAGGAATGAACTGGCAGACATAATACATACCATAATAAACAGTTCCTTGAAAGAAGGTAAAGTTCCAGAAGATTGGAAAAAGCAAATATAGTACCTATATATAAAGGGGGAAATAAAGAAGACTCTAACAACTATAGGCCAGTCTCTCTAACAAGTACAATAGCAAACATTTGTGAAAGAATTGTCAAAAATAGATGGGTAAAACATTTAGAAAAAACAACGTGCTAAATCCAAGACAATTTGGATTCAGACAAGGACGATCATGCGTCACCATTCTAATATGTTTCTATTCAAGGCTAATAGATATAATACAAGAAAGAGATGGATGGGCTGATTGTGCATTTCTAGACCTAAAAAAAGCTTTTGACAAAGTACCACATAAGAAGTTGCTTAAGAAATTAGAAACTGAAGGAGGAATACAGGGCAAATTGCTAAATTGGATTGAAGACTTTTTGCAAGAAAGAAAAATGAGAGTAGTGATAAGAGACCAACACTCAAAATGGGATGAAGTAATAAGCGGTGTTCCACAAGGAACAGTTCTGGCCCCAATAATGTTTGCTATATATATTAATGATATGGATGAAGGAATTGAAAGCTATATGATCTTCTTTGCAGATGATGCAAAACTATTGAAAAAAGTGAACACGGAAGAAGATTGTGAATCACTACAGAGAGATCTAAATAAAGTACAGGAATGGAGTAGGAAGTGGGAGATGGAGTTCAATACAAAGAAGTGTAGTATAATGGAATTTGGAAAAAGTAAAAACAGAATAACAGGATCATATAAATTGGGAGAAGAAGGAATAAAAAAAGTAGAAAATGAAAAAGACCTGGGAGTCATTGTTATGAATAATATGTCACCTGAGAAACATATAAATAAGATTTTTGGAGAAACCTATAATCTAATAAGAACAATCAAAGTTGCATGTACATACCTGGATGAAGAAATGGTGAAGAAAATTCTAATCACCCTGATAAGACCAAGATTGGAATATGCAGCAACGATATGGTCACCAAGTACAAAAAAATGTATAAAAAAAAACTTGAAAGAATACAAAGAGCAATTACAAAATTGGCACCTACACTCTCAAAAATATCATATGAAGAGAGACTAGCAAAACTTGAACTACAGACACTAGAGCAAAGAAGAGAGAGAGGAGATTTGATAGCTATTTACAGAATCATGAAAGGCATAGAAATTACTGATAGAGAGAATCTGATAAAATGGGATGAGAGAAATACAAGAGGACATGGAAATAAAATAAAAAAAGACAGCTATAGAAGAGACCTGAAAAAGAACAGCTTTCCTCACAGAGTAATAGACAGTTGGAACAAGTTAGATGAGAAAGTGGTGTGTGCAAAAACAATACATGAATTTAAAATAGTTTAGATAAAACGAGATATGAAAACGGGACACCACGAGCATAGCTTCCCTTCCCGTAAAAGATAACTAGGTAAATACAAGGTAAATACACACACACACACACACACACACACACACACACACACACACACACACACACACACACACACACACACACACACACACACGGCAGTCGAAGTGATAGCAAGGATTGGAACTTCAGGAAAAACTTCAAGTTTCGTGGATCTCAACGACGAGGGAGTACCTGTGTTGTATTAGTAGGGAAGGGGAAAGGTCGTGGTGTAGTAGGAAGGTGAAGAAAAAGGAGAAGGGGAGGGATTACTGAGGAAATGGAAGGAAAGGAGGAAGGGGGCGAACGGGCCCCAGAACTCAGAGGGAATGTCAACAAAAGGTGAGCAGACGATAGAGGTGAAGTCGAAGAGATAAGTAAAAATGTAAAAAATAGAAATATAGATAAGGGCAGCGCAATGGAAGGTGAATGTAATTATTTCCTTGGGTTTAATGAGGAAGAGGATGACAACCTCCCCCGATTAGCAAGTCTAGAGGAAAAACTAACAAAATTGAACGAACAGTGGGAGGTTAGGTTCAGTCACCTTGCACTGATTACAAAAAGAGTTGATAAATTGGAAGAACTAAAGTAGAACCAAAATCTAAATAAAGAAATAGAATAATTAAAAAGACAGTTAAAAGAAGTAGAGGATGAGAATGAGGAATTAAAAAAAAAGAGAGAATAAAGAGTCCATAGAAAAAGAGGTAAGTTGGGAAAAGGTTCAGGAAAATAGCAAAATTTAATTTAGAGATATAGTGAAACAACAGATGAAGGAACACACTAAAGACACAGTTATTAAAATGATGAGAGAGAAGAACATAGTAAGATACTTAGCAGATAAAAAGAAATGTATAAAAGGGATAAAGCTTGGATAGAATGGGGGAAGATAAAATACTCGAAAAATGGAAAATATATACTGATTACAGAAATGAATATGTACAAGTGCGCAGAGAAGAAAAGAGATGTCATAGAAAAATGTAAAGATCAACCAAAACTATTCTATAGATTTGTAAACAACAAACTGAAAAACAAACAAGAATTAGTGAAACTGCAAGAAGGAATAGAATACACAGAGGAAACAGAAATGGCAGAAATTATGAACAAGTATTTTAAATCAGTATTTACGAGGAGAGCATACAACTAAGAGATGAGTGGGAGGGAAAAGTCCCCCCTATGAAAGAAATAGAAATAACAAAGAATGAAATAATGAATTACTTGAGTAATCTCGATGTCAGAACATCGCATGGCCCAGATGAAATGGGAAACTGGATTTTGAGAGAATGCGGGGACAAACTAACAGACAAAATAGTCTAATAAGCAGTTCATTGAAAAAAGGAAAAGTTCCAGAAGATTGGAAAAGAGCAAATAAAGTACCATTATATAAGGTGGGTGGGGAAAAGAAGACCCTACAGACTATAGACCAGTCTCTCTTACAAGTACGGTAGCAAAAATTTGTGAAAGAATGATAAAAAATTGATGGGTAAAGCATTTGGAAAAACATAATGTACTAAATCCAAGGCAATTTGGATTTAGACAAGGAAGATCATGTGTCACAAACCTGATGTGTTTCTATTCAAGACTAATAGATATAATACAGGAAAGAAATAGATGGGCTGATTGTGCCTTTCTAGACCTGAAAAAAGCTTTTGATATGGTGCCACATAAGAAATTACTAAAGAAATTAGAAACTGCAGGAGGAATACAGGGCAAACTAATTAAGTGGGTAGAAGACTTCTTGCATGAAAGAAAAATGAGAGTGGTAATAAGAAACAATCTAATTGGGATGAGATTATTAGTGGAGTTCTACAAGGAACAGTACTAGCCCCAATAATGTTTGCTATATATATACATATATATATAAATATATATATATATATAATATATATATATATATATTAATGATATGGATGAAGGAATTAAAAGTTATATGAGCTTCTTCGCAAAAATGTCGAAAAAAGTAAATACCGAAGAAGATTGTGAATCACTGCAAAGCGATCTCAATAAAGTATGCGAATGGAGCAGGCAGTGGGAGATGGAATTCAACATTAAGAAGTATAGTATAATGGAAGTTGGACAAAGAAAATTGTGGGATCATATACATTAGGAGAGGAAGAAATTAAAAAAGTGGAAATAAAGAAGGACCTAGGAGCCATTATTATGAATATTATATCCCCTGAAAAACATATAAACAAAAATTTTGGAGAAATTTATAATTCAATAAGATAAGATCAAAGTGGCATTTACATACCTGGACGAAGAAATGGTGAGGAAAATACTTATCACTTTGATAAGACCAAAATTGGCGTATGCAGCGACGACATAGTCACCAAGTACAAAAAATATATATAACAAAACTTGAAAGAATACAAAGAGCAATTACGCAATTGGCACCAACGCTCTCAGAACTATCTTATGAGGAGAGGCTGGCAAAACTTGAGCTACAGACATTAGAGCAAAGAAGAGAGAGAGGGGACTTGATAACTATTATTATACAAGCAGCAGCTACGCCGCACCTGCCTTCGGCAGGTTGTTTGGCCTTCGCTTCGCTCGCGGTCCTTAGTCTAGCCACCAACATCTTATCTTCTTGGAACGTCTTCTTCGTTATAACCTTGGTAGCCGTTAACCACTTCCATAGGTGCTTTTCTCTACGGCTCTGTCTATGCCGTTTCGTCTCTTGGCATTAGCTTCGCCGCTGTGGCTTTGCCATGGGTGCTTCGACTGCTTCGCACCCTGCCCTTCTCTTGCGACCAGTCAATCGTCTCCGTTGCCGTGACGTCAGCGTTCTCGGCCAATCAGTCGTCTCCGTTGCCGTAACGTCACCACTCTCGACCAATCATTTGTCCCCGTTACCGTGAGGTCACCACGTATCGGTAGTCGGTATTGTGGTGAAATAAATAAACCAGATTAAGATCATTCAAATGTGAGCAACAAAAATGGTTCATATATTATCTGGTTAGCCATACGAGGAAAGATTGAAAACCTTTGAGTTGTCAACAGTGAAAGATATTAGGGAAAGTGCTCACTTGATTACAAGGTTCACATCATTAAGGGGGATAGACTATATTGATAAAACCTCTCTCTGGATTTAGGATAAAAGGGCTTATAGAAGTCATGAGAACACATTAAAAAAATGTCTAAGGGATGTGAAGAAATACAATACAAGTGCATATATACTTGGAAAAGCTTATAAGGCCATTTAGCTCAAGCTCGAATGCATGAACATGATAATTGCAGAATAAAGAGGTACGGCCCAGGCTAGAGCCTTATGTGAATTTATAGCCAGGTATGATATATAATCAGGGAGCAAAACACAGCCCCCCCCCCACACACTATCGTTGCTCCTTCCCTGTATCCTACAATTAGGTAAATACACACACACACAAACTCAAACACAATGTCACTTTACCTTGCTTTGGTGTTCAGTGCAAATAGACCGAAATGTTTCACTTGGCTCCGTTAGAAAACGAGTCTCCGATTCTGGGAATACCACAATACCAAGTTCGGCACGAATTTGGCCTAATTAGAGTTAGCAGCGAGATATATAACTCCCTTAACTCCCTCGACGAGGAGGTAATTAACTCTGGATTCGTGATAAGTGGCTCCCACTCTCAGGTCAATAAACTAAGTTTCAAAGAGCTTAAATCTGATGGGGAATATTCCATTTGTGAAAACAAACTCACTCTGAACGATATTTGAATATCTTGGATCAAACTTCATTCAACACTTATACTATTAATAAATACCATTCTATTACATTTCCCT